>NC_081312.1:23264558-23570882 GCF_026419965.1 Kogia breviceps
ATAAAACTCATTCAAGGACATGGTTACCAGAGACAGCCAAGTGCATTCCTTCCTTTCAATACTTCAAGAGAAGAGAAATGATATTAAGTGATGATCTGGTATATCCCGGGTATTTTGTTACATTCTACCCATCCATCCATCCATCCATACATTGTTCTTTTATTTTAAAAAATGTTGAATGCCTGCCAAGCGGCATGCACTAATCTATGTCCTTGCCCAAATGAAGCCTAAGGTGTATTAAGAGAGGCAGATATGAAAAGACAATTACAATATAGTAGAATTAATAGTAGGATAGTGATAAGCTCCATTACTATGGAAACACAAGAGAAAGGTACCTGGATCCCAGGTAAGATATTCCAAAAGAGGTAAAATCTGGGCTGGGTGTTTTGGGAAGGATATGAGCTAGCCAGAAGAAAAAGAATGAGAGATTGGGTTCTCAACAGAGAGACCAGCATGTTCATGGTATAAAAAAGGAAAGTTCATTTGGGAATTCATGCTGACAAGCAAGTCAGCATGGCTAGAGCGTTATGTGAGAGGAGTGGGGTAACATGAGTTGGAACTAGAAAGGAAGCAGATGCTAGCGTGAAGTATGCTGTCCTAAGAAGATCAGATTTTTATCCTGAAGGCAATGGGATCCTTTGGAGGTTTTAAGTTAGGAGATGGCTTTGGCAGATATACACTGCAAAAAGTCACCCTGACTGCATTGTGTAAACTAATGAAGATGGGCAAGACTGGTGTCCAGGAAACCAGTTATGAAACTACTAAGGTAAACAAGACAATGGCAGTGATGATGGAGAGGAGAGGTGGACTTAGTTGTTACTAAATAGGTAAAAGGAGATTTCAAGATGACTTGTGTAAACCTCACATCAGTCCTGTTAGGTGGCTATTAATACCCATTTTATGGATGAGCCTTGGCAAGGTTAAGTAACTTGCTTAAGGTTCTACAATAATAAACCAGTGGAGATGTCATAAAATCTTCAATGTCTAACTCCAATGACCTTTCTATTCTCATTGAGCTGAGCATGATTTACCTCTCTATGGATTTCTTATAATGTGTTAAATCCTAGGCATTAAAAATGAGTAAGAAGTGCTTCCTGGCAACAAGTTGCTCAGAATCGAGTAAACTATTAGCAACTTCATGCTACCCTACCCTGTCTCTTTGTCTCTTGCTGTAATCTGAGCAGTAGGTTCTGGGATAGCTCTTTTATAATCTTTTAATTCTCACAGTCAAGAAAAGAATCCAGATGTTGAATTTATAATTTTCCTTCCCTGATTTCATTCCATTACTTAAGTAATCCCTTGCTCTCCTTGTGGCCAGCCAATTACAAATATCTATAGTCCGTAATGTCATTTCCTCTGACTTGTCGTTTAACCAAACTATACATATTCATCTCCTGTAAACCTTCATAAGTCTTTCCTTCAATTCCCCTAATCAATCCTCTTGCCTCTACCTGGTCTACCTCCAATTTGTCTACATCTTGAAAGATCCTATGGAAGCAAAAGATACGGTGCTCTTGTTAATAGTTCTGCTTATACATCACACATTTTCACCATTTTAAAGTCCCTTTTTACTTGGGAAATTTTGCATGAAAATAAAATTATATCTCTTGAGAAGCCTGTCTACTCCAACTGTTCATTTCTCCACGGAGACTCACACACCACCCACCTTTTCTATCCCAAAGCATAATGATGTCGAAAGAGAAGGAATGATAAGCATGATTAACATACTACTAGGCAGTAACGATCAGTTTCTGGAATTAGTTGAGTAGTAAGATTTTTTTGTTGTTCTTCTAAGGCTGCAGGAGGATGTACGAAGAATAAAAATAAAATTTATCTGCAAGATGTTTCTAAATGGAATGCATTTATGACATTCTTATAGGGTTTATTTGCAGCTCTTTAAAAATAATTGACTGTCTAATTAGAGAGATAGATTACATTGGTATAGAACACATATAGAGATAAATACTGCTTTTTATGGCCTTCACTATCATAGATATAGAAACATACAGAGTGAAACTCACTCAGTATCTTAACTCCTAAGTTTTCTCTATCTACATACACTGTCCAAAACAGAACTTCAAACGAAAGCTCCCAACTTTTACCATTTATTTAAATGTAATTCTCTGATTCTCTACAGACAGAAATTTCCCATGGTATACACACACACACACACACACACACACACACACACACACATACACACAAAGCGATCACCATTCTGAAGAATTTCTCTCTAGTTGGTTGAAATGCTCTGATAATGCTGAGAAGAATATAATGGGTTTAATTTTCTTTATCTTTAGGCATATGCATATCTGCTTGAAGTACCTCAATGAGAAGGAATGCTTGGAAATGGACTAGGACCCTAACTGCGAAGTCATTATGGACTCACACAGCAGCACAGATGGGTCCTCTAGAGGCTCTGGTGTTAAACAGAGAGCCCGACCACTGTTTGGCTTGAAATGTGACTAAGGTCCTTAAATGCCCTACCTCAGTCTTCCTGTCTGAGAAATGTGAAGAGGTATAAAATATGCACAGGGCTTCCCTGGTGGCGCAGTGGTTGAGAATCCGCCTGCCGATGCAGGAGACACGGGTTCGTGCCCTGGTCCGGGAAGATCCCACATGCCGCGGAGCAGCTAAGCCCGTGAGCCATGGCCCCTGGGCCTGCGCGTCCGGAGCCTGTGCTCCGCAACGGGAGAGGCCACAACAGTGAGAGGCCTGCATACCGCAAAAAAATAAAAAAAATAAAAAAAAATAATAAAATAAAATATGCACAGAAGTTCACTGCACTTGTGGAGGCACTGAGAAAAGGACACCAACCTGAGCTCAGCAGAGTGAGACATGGTGGCAGAGAAGTTAGGTAACTTACCAAGCAGGAAATATTTGAACTGAGCCTTGAGGGGTTATTACTTTTCCAGGCAGAGCGAGTGGGTAAAAGAGCTAAACCAATAAAACAAGTCCCCTACATACGAACCTTCAAGTTGTGAACTTTCAAAGATTCGAACACACGTTCCATCAACTTCAGGCGTGAGTGCAACTGCAGCCTGCCCTCCGTCTCCTGTTGCTGACGATCCTTCAGCTTTACCATCTCCCCCCTTCTCTCCCTCCTTAGTCAGTAACTCTTCTTGCCTGTTCACTCAACGCCAACCCCTCTTTGCCAGCTGTTGTACTGTACTACTGTACTTTCCAAGGTACTGTACTGTAAGATTAAAAAGGTTTTCTTTATTTTTTGTTTGTTTTTTATGTATTATTTGTGTGAAAAGTATTATAAACCTATTACAGTACAGTACTCTATAGCCGATTGTGTTAGTTGGGTACCTAGGCTAACTTTGTTGGACTTACAAACAAACTGGACTTACAAACACGCTCTTGGCATGGAACTTGTTCGTATGTAGGGGATTTATTGTAATGATAATAATAGCTAACATTTACTGAGTACTTACTATGTACCAGGCACTAGTCTAAGAATATGAAATATATGAATGCATTTTCTCTTCAATAGCCCCATGGAAATGTTGATATTTTTATTATCTTTATATTATAGATGAAGAAGCATGCTCTTGTGCATGTTATATGTTCCCAGGTGGAAAGAACAACATTTTAAAAATTATATCAGGGTGTGACTAGAATGTTGGGTACATGTGAGAAATATTCGTAGATGAGGAAATAAAGAAAGACAGGGGTGGGAACCTGTAGGGCCTTGTACGTATGATTCTACATGAAGGGTGAGATCATAGCTGGAATTTGTTTAACTGTGATTTTTCTCTGCAATAAATATGTATAACTTGTTTAGAAAGGAAAATCGTTGAGAGTATAATACTCATGAAATTTGAGTATAAAGGAAAGAGAGTGTCCTCATGGGGGGACAGTAGGTAGCTGATGGAAGGGGTAGGAAGCAGGTTGTTGTTTTGATTTTGCTTTTAAGAAGGAAAAGCCCTGGGTATATTCATAGGCTGAAGAGATTATATTAGTGGCACCACAGGAAAATGAAGGCAATGAATGATGTCAAAATGCTTGGGAAGAGTCTAGGGTGGAAGGATCATGAGAACAAGATTTTGAATAGAGGGATGAAGGGCTTCTCCTAAGGTGAGCACAGAAGCTCGTAAACTTAGAGGGAGAGGAATTTGAAGACACTCATGACTGATGAACATTTTCTTCCAAAAGAAAGTAGCATTTGAAACTCAGTAGTGCAGCGGTGAAGAAGGGAACTGAGTTGGGAGGTTGAAAGGATGCTAATCAAAAGTTCGAGGCAAGGGGGCTGCTGAGCAAGAACAGGAAAGGCTTCTAAAGCAGGTTGAAGGCACCCTTCCAGTTGGGTAGAGGGTAGAAACCATTTGCAATGATCTAGAATGAATACAACAGAGGAAGAAGGGAGTTGAGGGCCATAATGAAACGCAATTTATAGATTAATGAAAACTTGATGAAGCAGGAAAACAACTGGATTTAAGTATGAGAACTGAGATAGTAGGGTTTAAGATTTCAGAGAGCTAGCAGTTCAGAGCAATGCAAAGACACAGCACGAGGCCATCAAGCCAGGTTGTTGTGTCGGGAGGGTCTAGTTGCTATCCTAGTAAAGCCACTATCATCTCTTACCTGAACTGATGCAACAGTAACATAACAAGTATCTATGACTCACCTCTCACTCTTCACAATCTTTTCTAACATGGCAGCCTGAGTGATCTTTAAAAAGCACTCATCACATCATGTCACTCCACTGCTTAGGAGATTCTAATAGTTTGACATTGAACTTTAGTAAAATCCCATCTCTTTTCCATGTCCTAAGGGGCCCTGAATCACTGAGCTCCTGTTCACCCCTCAGACCTCACCTCATACCAGATCTCCTCTTGCTCCAGCTGCATTACCTTCTTTCAAACTCCCTCAGCATGTTTCAACCTACAGCCTTCACACTAACCATTTCCTCTGCCACAAATGTTCTTCCCCCAGATTTTACATGCTTGTCATTGAAGTCTCAGCTTAAATGTTCCCTCCTTGGAGAGACTGTCTTTAAAATACTCATCCACCACTCACCCTGTGACATCTCCCTGCTTTATTTTCTTGAGGGCAGTTGTCAGCACATACTATATCCTCTCACGGATTTATTTATTGGCAGTCTCCACCCTTGCCCCTAGAATGTATGTTCCATAAGAACGAGTATCACAACTACAATGATCTGTTTGGTTCTTGCCAGGGCCCAGAAAAGTGCTTGGTCCATGTTAGTAACTACCCAGCCTTCTCCACTCATGTTTGTTGAATGAGCGAGCTGTGAGGCTGGAGACCTTGAAGGATGGTCCACTCTTTGGAATTCTGAGACACACCCTTCATTTTAGAGGCAAAGGTCTAATTGTTTTAAGAGGCTATGATTCCAAGGTAAGGAGGATTAGGAAATTGTATCAATGAGCCATCATGAGAAAACAAAACCAAGATAAGAAAGGGTAGTACAGTAGCCTGGGCACCTTAAACCTGGTAGTGAGCCATCAAAATTATTCTTCCAGAAAGTCCATGGAGCAATATTTGCAGGAGCAGTGTCACTGAGACACACTTACAATTTAAAGCACAAACATTTTCCCTACTACTAATTAAACTGCATTGCTTTCTTCTGACTTGCCAAAAGATAAAGTGCAGAATAATAAAATAAAAGCCTGCACTCTCCACCAAGTCTCTCGCTGATCTCTTTTCCTGAAGCTGTCTGGGCGATGTTACTACAAATGTAGTTTTAAGCTCAGAAGACATATTGATATTTGAGTCTGGGAAAGAAGTCTGAAAGAACTAACATGTAGCTGAAGGGCCAATACTATTTTTAAGTTGGCTGGGCCATGCTGCTGTTCTGTTAGTGACAGTGGTGTGGACACTTCCATCAAAAAGGGAGAAAGGTAAGTGCTCTTTCTGGAGTCAGCACAGGAGTCAAAGCCATGCGTGCTTCTGAGGATGAGAACCGGGGGCCTTGCTAAGAAAAAGACTGGATAGCTAATAGACATCCTTTGCCAGTTCAAATACTTCTTCAAAGCACTAGTCCTGTTACCAAGAGAAGACTCCACTGACATCCACTAGTTGGTGAAACCTACACCCAGGGAAATAATATGCCATCACTCCACACCACGAAGAATCTTCTAAGAAAACCTTGTCTTTTGAATGATCTAAAATAGAATTTAAATGCAACACAGGAAACTGAACGCTCCATGCCATTAAAGAAGGAAGGAATCATCTGGGTAAAAAAACTAAAACACGCTAAATTTGGAGGCAAGGACCGTGAAAACTATTATTCACTCAGGTTTGGGTAGAGATGCCTGCTATTATTACTAATAATCAGAACAAAGATAATAAATGAATTTAATCCTAAAGCAGGAAGCGTAATTGACAGCGTAGGCATGATGTCCTATAATCACCAAGCCTCAGCTGGGCCTAGGCAGTCAGAGTGGGAAGAACTCGGGAGAAGAATTACAATTAAAAAGAAATTGACATATACGAATTGAATCGGGCACATTATCTCCAGCTTCTGGTTCAGACTTTTTATTATGAAATTAAATAGAGAGGGTAATCAGACTGCAGGAAAACTTTCACTGAACTCCACAGTTTCCACCAAGCAAAAAAGAAAATTAAGGCAAAGCATGAGAAAATAGGAAGAAGAGTTAGACGTTTTCAAATAACTGATTTCTGGTAACTAGTGATCTATTAAAGAAACAAGCGAGTGAAATACAGGATGGCTATAAAGTCTGGAAACCTAGATACATATACATACTAAATGGTTTCTTTTTTTTTTTTTTTTTTTTTTTTTTTTGTGGTACGCGGGCCTCTCACTGTTGTGGCCTCTCCTGCTGCGGAGCACAGGCTCAGTGGCCATGGCTCACGGACCCAGCTGCTCTGCGGCATGTGGGACCCTCCCGGACCGGGGCATGAACCCGCGTCCCCTGCATTGGCAGGCGGACTCTCAACCACTGCGCCACCAGGGAAGCCCCTAAATGGTTTCTTGATATTACAATACATGACAGGTTCTGTGTCAGGACATTCCTGACAATTATATGGCCTGTTCAATGGGTATGGTCACTCATTAGCAAACATAGTTCAATGTATTGTGCAAAATTGTGATAAACACAGTGAATTCATGCATTTCTCTCAATCCTTACATATATGTCTGTGAGGCTTTGCCCTAAATTATTTGTATCTCTGATTTTCACTGAGGAGGACTGTGCCTTTGGCATACCATGGATCCAGTAATCTAGAGGGTTCAGAACAGGGGACCGTTGAGCCCATTCAGCATGGCCATGCCATTCAATCCAGCTTTGGAAACTCATTCAAACCAGTCCCACATCACTCTGCCATAGTAATGGGATGATGCTTCATCCCGTTGGGTATCTTATGAGTGGCCTTCTGGGGGCCCTTCAAGTGTGGGCATTAACTGGCCACTTAACATGGTCAAATCTGGTATATTTCCAGACTTTGGAACGCAACTGTAGACCAAAGACTGAGAAACATGATACAGTATGCTTCCTACAGCAAGGCCTTAGCACAGGCTGTTATCTTGGTTTAGAACACTTTTCCTTGTCCTCCTCTTTTGCTTACCTAACTTCTCATCCTGAACAGTGCAGCTCCTACACTGTGTCCTCAAGAAAATCTTCCCAGATCAGAACGTTAGCTCAAATCTCTTTCTGCTTTCTTAGCAGCTTGTTCTCCATTGAATTCACAATGCGATTAAAGAATTACTTGTGAAAGTAGTTTGTCTTATGCTTTCTTCCCATGATGCAAACTCTGTGACAGGTAGCATATATCTGTCTTATTCACCCTCCTATCTCCATCAAGATCCTTCCATGCAGTAGGCAGTAGCCACTAACTATTGAGCAATTAATCTTCCTCTTTTAATTCCCTAACACCATCTTGAATTCAAATTAAATGCTGAAAAAAAAAAAAAAAAAGATTACAAAGACCCCCTTTGCAAATGCTGGCTCTGCCTTGCAAGCAAAACCCAAAATAAGGTTCGCCAGAATCTCTATAATCCTTTAAAGGAAAAATACTTCCACCCACCACCTGAGTCTCTCTCTCCTCAGGGAGTTTTGGGGAAGCTGGGAGATCTGACTGAGGCCTTGTTCAATTGTCAAATCATTCCCTTGGCCTCATTTACCGAGCTCTTCAGGACACAACATGATTTAACAGCGCCAGACATGACAAAGCCATCTCTGATATTTTCTAACATAATCGCCTTTCATTGTACATTGCAAAGGAAAATGTCTCTTGAATTTAAAAAGGATGCTGAGATGAGAAAAGTGTTTACAACAGAAGAAAGAAGAAAACTCTCTTACAAAAATACCTAATATGATGAGGAAAAAACCCAGAAGAACGTAGAATTTACTGAACATGAGGGGGAGAGAGGAAACAAACACACCTTAATTTCCCTCTTATCAATGACTTGATTGGCACTGTTTTATGTGATTTATATTTACCTCTAGTTATTATTATGCATATTGCTGAGTGCAACATAACAAAAATAAGTTGTCTAAACATTTACCCCAAATCCCCCAAATTGAAAAACAATGAATTGTCCGGCAGCTATTAGAGTCCAAAGAACACTTTATAGATGCTCTTTGTATGGTTGTATGGTGCTCTCAGTATGGCTTTGGAAGTGGATTTTGCTATTTATCTCCTTTCTTCTTCAAATATTTTGATCTACTTCAGAGCCTCCAGTAATCTTTGTTTTCTGGTTAGCAATGTTGGTAGAAATGAGTCCCTAGAGAAACAGCCTTGGGATCACCCTCATCATCCCACTTAAAATCTCCCCTGAAACCTCCTATTCATGATTTTCTCACATTGGCCTCCAATCATCTCTCCTCCAATAGCTGTAACCTTTGGCTCATACTCGGTGTAATTACTTAATCAAATCCTATTTCCAGTATCTATAGCCATATATATCCAACATTAATCCACTGATTTTTCTTTTTTAGTGGAGCCCATCTGTGCTCTTAGAACGTATTATTCCTCTTGAGTTGCAGGGAATATGTACAGTAATTCTTTTTCTACAGCAGCTACATCAACTAGCACGTGTAAAGGAAAGGCAATAAATATATTACAAGGATAAAGCTGCAAGAAGCTGAGAGCTCAGTGAACAGACTTCATCACCATACACTGTATGATGGAACTCAACGGCATGCAAATACACTGTCTGACGTTTCATAGCATAAATATTCCAACTTGACTATTCTAATCCTTGCCCCTCTCAGAAGTATAAGCATCTGGTGTGAAGCCAGAGACTGAGCTATGCTCATTTTTGGATGCAAACTAGTGAAAGCACTTATGTGTATTATTTAATTCATATGCTCTCTGAGATGGCTAGAGAATAAGTATTAGGGAAAAGAGAAAAAAATAGAGGTCCCTAAGGAAAGCTTTGTCTCAGTATACAGAAAGAGTTGGCAGTAGAATAATTCTCACTGAAATTTTGCATTGATAGTAAGTTTGGGTATAATATATACCTATTAAAAATGCATATATACCTATTAAAAATACAGCAGCTAGCACTCTTAGCAGCTGAAGTAATGATGCCTCTGCTCTGGGATGATGGGAATTTGTGTGCTATGTGAAGTTTTAAGCTATGTAGATGCATTATTTAGATAAAAATTAAATTAAAACATCAAATTAATATATGCTTATTGTTTATTTTATTTTATTTATTTACTTTTTGGCCTCACTGTGTGGCTTGCGGGATCTTAGTTCCCCGACCAGGGATGGAACTTGGGCCCTGGCAGTGAAAGCGCTGAGTCCTAACCACTGGACTGCCAGGGAATTCCCAATGCTTATTGTTTAAATTACAAAAGGTGGGCAAGCAGTTTGCCCCTGGACAGACAACTTTGACCGATGGAACTAGGTTGGCCCATCTCTAAAGCTCCACTAGTTGGATGGGGCTCAATAATTAGACAATCCCTGAGACTCTTTGAGTATAAACATTCTATGAAACTATAATCTCAAACTAATAAACAAAATACTTGCAACAATTATTGTAAACTTAGTCCCTGAGACTAAAATACGTTTCAGATGCAATAACTTTATTTTAACATGGCTTATTGTTGCCATCTTTGTTAGTCAAAAAAGACACTGTTTACATTTGAAACTTGTTTTGGGGGAGTAGAAATTAAAGACCTTATTCTTTGTTATTCTTCTATTGAGTTGACCTGTATAAACAGAGATGATTGCTGCCTCTGCAAGTATAATAGCAGATCAGCGTGCTACAGTTTCTGTAGAAAACTGACATAAAAATGAGTCTGCTCAGACTGAGAAAATATTTAAGAGCCCTCCCAGATTGTGTGTTCCTTTTAGGCAGAGGTATATTTATTTCATTCTTTGTTTCTCCAAAGCCTGGCACTCATGGGGTGCCCAATATTTGTGTCATAGAATATATGCCCCATAAGGAAAGAGGGTGTTTTTTTTTTTGGTCTGTTTTGTATATTTCTATAGCTCAAATGCCTAGAATGGTGTGTGGCCCACACTAAGCACTCAATTCACGAAAATATTTGTTAATTGTCTACAGATCTGACTAAAACTGAAGTTAACATGTGGGCACCACAGTTATAAATTCCATAAACTCAACTTTGGAAAGACAGCATTTTCTAAATCAGATTATAGTACTCTGTCTCGGTTAATGAATCTGCCATTTTATCAGTAGACACATGTGTTGTAATAGTGCTTTTATTATGGTACCATTTTCCCAACAAGGACCACTGCTGTGTAGTCCTCCTAAATGACAGAGCCAGAAATTACTTAGCAATCACCCTTTCTTTGAATGAGAAACAGGACAGAATCACATGCTGTGGTTTATACAATACATACACAGAATTATTTTTCAAAAAGTAGCTTTTTCAGAAACTTGAAATCAACCAGGATATGGAAGCGACTATATTATGGGAGTTGCAAAGCAATGAAATTATTCTGTCCAGCCTTTTGCATAAGTGGTCAGGAATAACATTTGCATACGTTATATCATATTGATTCTTGCAGACGGAGACTCAATAAAGACAAAAGAACACATGCAAAAATAAATGCCTGGTGGGGGGGAGAAAACAGAAGACACAGATGGAGGCATCTATTATATTTGGCTTTAAAACGAAAACAACAAAAATAATAGAATAAACAAACAAAATCAGAAATAAATGACAACAACCATAATACCCGATTCAGGTCAGTTCTCTTTAGTAAAAAGTGTCTATTTCTATCTTTGTCCTTGCTCATTTCTCCCCGGTGAAATCCGCTTTCAAATGTCATCCCCTCCCCCTTGCCAACAGATCAAGCATTCTCTAACAGGATAGATACGGCAGTAAGGAACTAATAATGATAATAATAATAATAATGAGAAATGGCCTCGGAGATATATTTCATGTGTCTTCCCCTCTCCTTGTCTTTCTTCAGTGGAATAGCTTCCCAGCTGGTGGGGCATTAATCATCAGCACAGCAGCTATGAGATAAAGGCTGGGTGAAATTTCATTGTGCATTATAGTGTGAGTTGTGGGTGCATGAATATGTGTCTCTCTCAGTATCTGGGAGGAGGGCGTCTGGAGGCAGAGGAGAAAAATCTGTCATTTTATATATTTATACCGTTCAAGATGGTCAGGACTGGTTTCCCATTGTTACCGTGGATTAAAATCATTCAAGTCCTTCTGCTTTCATTGGAAGTCACCACTCAGAAAGGGGGATAAATACTGTGACAAGTTAAATTCTACCTACTTTTTTTTCCCCATCTGCCTCGGGGGTATGTAGCAGAGGACGGGACAGGAGGAGGGGGCCAGGGGAACCAGGAGCAGGACTGTCTGATGGGATAAATTTTTCTTTGTTAATCCTCGGCTGGGTATCAGTTCTTTCACTTACCTAATGCTTTGGGTTAACAAGATTTCCTGTTTTGAAGAGCCTTGAATTAATTTTGGGGAGACCGTTTAGAAGAGAGAGGTAAACTGGTGCTACACTACTCAGCGAGGAACTATAAATATCTACTAGATCCTTGCTCCAGAAAGCGAGATCCACATATTGCAGCCTGACATTATCCGGGAATTAGTTAGAAATGTGTGATCTTAGCCCCACCCAGAACTGACTGAGAATCTGCGCTCTATTCAGATCGCCCAGGTGATGTGTATACACTAACAGTTTTGGAAGCACAGTTCTAGCTAATACATGCAAACACATGTGAGCATCCTCTCTCTGTCTCTCTGTCTCTCCTCTCTCTCTCTCTCCCTCTCCCTCTCTCTCTCTCTCTCTCTCTCTCTCTCACACACACACACACACACACACACACACACAATCAGATCAAATGAGAGACAGAAGCCACATTATGTACATGTACATTATGTACAAATTTCCATCAAGTAATTCTCTCAGTGACTGCTAGCCACCACAGATATGCTGTGCATTTATCTCCCCCAGACATCTCATCCCTGTTTGATGAAAAAAACCAAGGAGAACTTTACATTCTCCATTTAGCTAACAGAACTAACCCTCTAGACAACCCAAGGCATTAATTAGGTTTCAAAAGGCAGGGCTGTCATAACAGCCTCAGTGTGTTTCTAATTTTTACAATCATTCAAACATGCACCAGAAAGGTATGAAAGCACATCCCATCCCTCCTACTGCCTTGTTAAAGGCAGAATGGAAATATCCATCTTGAAGCCTGGCTAGCAATGACTGCTGCTTAAAGTCATTTCCCTGTCATATATAAATAGAAAGAAAGAGATGCATTTTCA
Organism: Kogia breviceps; assembly: GCF_026419965.1. Classification (NCBI taxonomy): domain Eukaryota; kingdom Metazoa; phylum Chordata; class Mammalia; order Artiodactyla; family Physeteridae; genus Kogia; species Kogia breviceps. The sequence continues at coordinate 23,277,260 of NC_081312.1, forward strand.
GAAAAAAAGAAATTTCTTGGACCTTAGCTTAAACTGGAATCATTGATTCTTTTGACAACTCAAGAGACATTTATTAACTACTTCATCTTCCACATAGGGGCGGTCATTGTGGAACTCCTTCTGAAAGCTTTCAGCAAAGAGGGGGGATAAAAAAATAAATCGCGGGCTTCCCTGGTGGCGCAGTGGTTGAGAGTCCACCTGCCGATGCAGGGGACGCGGGTTCGTGCCCCAGTCCGGGAGGATCCCACATGCCGTGGAGCGGCTGGGCCCGTGAGCCATGGCCGCTGAGCCTGCGCGTCCGGAGCCTGTGCTCCGCAATGGGAGAAGCCACAACAGTGAGAGGCCCACGTACCGCAAAAAACAAAACAAAAATAATAATAATAATAAATAAATCGTTACTTGTATTATAATTTTAATTAGATTAAAGATATTTTATTCACTTCTCTCAACCTTAGCCATCCAATCCATGAAATGGACAGATATTCTTACAGCAACACGATTACAGAGTATTTTTGCTTGCTCTCTCCTTTCCTCTCTTCAGCTTTTCTTCCCCTTCCATCCTCTAATTCATTTATCCATCCACTCAACTGTCACTGTATGTGCAAGACACCATGTTAGCTACTGTTAGAAAAATGAAGAAATTGGAGACGGTGTGAATCTACCCTTATATTTGTTAGATGAGGAAAGAGTGGAGACCCAAGGAAGCTAATTGCCATGTCATAGGCCAAATGGTTAATTAAAGAATAAAAAACAAAATTTAGATGCTAGAGACTTGGATCGGAATCCCATTTAAAATAACAACAACAACAATCTTTTATCGAGTTGCACCAATTTAAGCCCTTGACTTACATTATTGTAACCTATCCATGGAGTTGATGTTATAATCTTCATATTTCGGTGGTGACACTAAGCTCCAAGAAGCAACTTAACCAAAATCCCACAGCTGACAAATGAAGGTCCACCTCGAGTCATGGTTTTAACCATGTTATCTACAAATGAAGTCTTCTGACCCTCGTTTCTGTGCTCTCTTTGCTTCATAACACGCTGCTTCCACACGGCTGTCTTTTTTTGTTTTGTTTTGTTTTGTTTTTGCGGTACGTGGGCCTCTCACTATTGTGGCCTCTCCCGTTGCGGAGCACAGGCTCCGGACGCGCAGGCCCAGCGGCCATTAAGCTCACGGGCCCAGCCGCTCCGCGGCATGTGGGATCTTCCCGGACCGGGGCACGAACCCGCATCCCCTGCATCAGCAGGCGGACTCCCAACCACTGCGCCAACAGGGAAGCCTCACACGGCTGTCTTGAGTAACACTGCTCCCTCCTCTGCTTCTTCCCTCTGCAGATAAGCATTCATTCACTTAATGCAGTTTTCTTTTCTTCAACAAACATTGATCGAGCCCCACTTTGTGGCCAGCACCGTGCCAGGCCCTGAATGTTGAGTGAGGAACTACATAGACATTATTCCTTCTCTCAATCTAGTGGCTTCCCATAATGTCTTCCAAAATCTTCTTTTCAAAAGGTCATGAACTATGGAGCCAGATAAATCATACGGTCATGACCAGGAATGAATGGGTTCCTGCAACATACTCAGCCATTAGAGAAAAACAAAAAAGGGAACTTAAAGCAGATAGGAGACTCCCACCAATCCACTTACACATGCACAACCAGGTAAATGAGCCCCAAGTTAATTTTCTATCCATACCAATAGAATAGGATAGAAGCAGTGGTGCATTAAAATAATTTTTATTTGCCTATATTTAAAGGTAGGTTTCAGGAGAATTAAGAATTAATTAATTATTTAATTAAGAATTAAATAATTTGGGAAAGGAATATGATGAAGAAATTGGAGAGGGAAAGTGGTGATATTACACTATTTCCAAAAGTGCTTTGAAAACTCTAAGTGCTAGAAGCTGCTTTTGCTATTAGGATGACAAATAAGTTCTAAGGAAAGAGAATTTAAGACCAGAAGTCAAGAAGAACAGCCTTGCACAGCAGATATAAGCAGATATCTCTGGACTCCTTATTCTTAAGGCAAGGAGTCCAGAGCAGCAAAACCACTGTGGAGGGAATTCCTTGGTGGTCCAGTGGTTAGGACTTCGCACTTTCACTGCCCAGGGCATGGGTTCAATCCTGCAAGCCATGAAGCACAGCCAAAAGAAAAAGTAAAAAAAGAAAAAAAAAAAACCCACAACAAACCACTGCAGATAACTCACCAGAGAGCAGGCTTCTACGGGGTGGGGGAGGGGAGCAGGGGAGGGACAGTGCTTGGAAGTGAGGGTCAATCTGTATTACAAGGCAAGTGTACTCCCTGAGAAGGTGCTGGCGGACTGTTGGCCATTCTTTTGTTTCAGGCAATACTGACTGAGGGTTTACTCAGTGCTCTGACAGTGCATGAAACAAACATCTTGCCATCCTAGGGCTCCCATTTCACTAAATAGAAACAACAAAATAAATATGTGATATAACATCAGGGAGAGAGAAGTGCTCTGAGAGACAACGAAGCTGAAGGTGACAGAGAGTGCTATTTTACAGGGGATGGTCAAGGAGGGCCACTCTGGAAGGTGCCATATGGGCAAAAATCTGGATAGAGTAAGGGAGTGAGTCGTGCAATAGCTGGAAAGAGCTGCATCAGGCAGAGGAAACGGTAAGTGAAAAGCCACAGATGTGCTTGGGGTGCTCGAGCAGGGCTGGGACTAATGAGGGGGCGCTCATCTACTGTGTAATGTTTAAAAGAATGGCCCCAAACTCAGTCATCAAGATAAAGAATACCTTATTGCAATATTTTAAAGTCAACATCAATGCAAAACAAAATCTGTGAGAAGCAAAAAAATCAACATTTTAAATAGAGACAAGATCCAACTCTGCAACTGTACAACCCTCACTCGCCCCTCCCTTATCCTGGCTCTAAGTTCAAGGAAGATCAAGAAGACCTGTGTACCTGGAACAAGGTGATAAGAAACATGGTCAGAGAGAGAGCAAGTGCGAGACCCATACACCGCACGGAAAGGATTCAGGCTTTACACTAGGCCAGGTAGACTGTTAGGTGATTGGAAAAACCACCTGGAGCTTTAGAAATATTTGGGGACCTCCACGGTGAGTAGCCAAGAGCTGACTGCACTTCCCTCTCAGCTGTTCAGATGGCTCAAAATAAGATCCAGTGCTTTCATATATATGGAATCTAAAAAAAAAAAAATGGTTCTCATGAACCTAGGGGCAGGACATGAATCAAGATGCAGACACAGAGAATGGACTTGAGGACACGGGGAGGGGGAAAGGTAAGCTGTGACAAAGTGAGAGAATAGCATTGACATATATACACTACCAAATGTAAAACAGATAGCTAGTGGGAAGCAGCCGCATAGCACAGGGAGATCAGCTCAGTTCGTTCTGTCTACCTAGAGGGGGCGGATAGGGAGGGTGGGAAGGAGACACAAGAGGGAGGGGATATGGGGATATATGTATATGTATAGCTGATTCACTTTGTTATAAAGCAGAAACTAACGCACCATTGTGAAGCAATTATACTCCAATAAAGATGTTGGGGGAAAAAAAAAAGATCCAGTGCTTTATTAGCAATTCTGGTGGGAAATTCTACCCTATAAATATTACAGCCTAATTAGAAGGGCATCTCTTCAACCTCTCCTAGCATCTCGCAGACTTCTGCCTGTATGTGATGAGGACCTTCTCAGAGATCCTTTAAGGGACTTTTTCCAGCTTTGGGAAGTGCTGATCTATGTGTACTGCCAACACATAAGTCTTTAAGAGGTAGGTAAACCCATCAAGTTCCTTTTTTTTTCCCATTAGAACTATGCCATTCTGGAGAGAAAATGTCACGGGAGAGTTCTACCAGGTAATGAGTAAATTAGAGTCCAATTTCCTTCCCCCCAATTATTCTCTGGGAGGGGAAAAGAAAGTACCTGTGCGAGGGTAAGGAGGAAACAGAAGATATTCCTTGGCTGGCAGCTAAAGTCTAATTAGACTGACAAATCTTCAGTGCCTCCCCCAGTTATGAAGTTTGGCAGGAAAGGAACGAGCCCTGGAGCCACACATTACAGAAGGCCGTTAATCAATATTAGTTGAGCTCTGATCCTAAAATAAACTTACCCAAGAGGCTCTGTTGTTTGGTGGTAAAAGTGAGGGATGGAAAAGTGTGTGGACTCCTGGTCTCACTTCTATCAAGCTGGTGGCAGCAGGCAAAAGGTGGAGGGCCCCAGAGGGGATAATTTGGGGGATAAGTATAACATAACTTACCTCCTGTTATAGCATGGTATTTGGAGTAAAGTAGATTAATCTTGTATCCCAATCCAAGACAGTTTGATTATTCAAAGAACCTTGAGAAAATTCAGTGTTCTAGCCAGAATCTCGACAGGCCATGGATTACAACATCCTATAAATGTGTGTGTCATGTATTTGTTGAACCATATGAAATTGCTGATATTTGACCATTCTGATCTACAAAAATGGCAATTTCACATGTTTCACCCTAACAGAACACTTTGCATGTGATAAGCACTCAGCTAAGCTAATTCCCACTCCATAAATCCCTTCTAATTGATGAATTCAGGGCTGTGATTCAATCTAGGACCCTCAAAGGAAAACCGGGGTGATTATAGGTTTGTGTGTGTGTAGACAAAATTGTTCTTGTGCTTATCCAGCCATACAGGGAGGCTAAGCTCTGTGAGGATCTGTGAGTCCTGGGAGAGTCTCGGGTTGAAGTGGTTTTCCAAATGTCTAGCATTTACTGCAGACTTGTGGGATAGGGCATGGCCTAAGTTCTTTCCACATCTGGTTGTATTTATTACTCACAACAAACCTATGGTCAAGATACTGTTGTGCCCATTTTACAGATAATAGAACTGAGGTTTAGAGGGTCTCATCAATATGCCCAGAGAGACACAGCTAAGTGACTGGAAGAACCTGGCATCCAACCCAGAAATTCTGATTCTAAATTTCTCTCTTTCCTTCAACATACTGGGACTGCATCCAGGACAGACAGTGTGAAGGATCAACTTTTGAGTCACAAGTTTTGCTTTGTTCTGTTTTGCAGTAATCAATATCAAGGCTGAAGTGTGCTTCTGACTGTCCCCAGCCTAAAACTGAAAGCAGACCAGAAGGAGGGCTTTCCATAGAGGTATTGTTACAAAACCTGAATAACTGTGGCTTCCTTCCATAGTTTTTGAAAGTGGTTCACATTTGCCCACCAAATTTGTGAGTTTGAGGTAAGCATGAAATCTCACAAAGCTCTCAAGTCTTTCATTTCTACTGTTTATTAAGGTAGTTCCAATCCAGGCTGAGCATTGTGATTTTCTGGTAATATTCTGGTGCCAGACAGGCCTGGCCAATGTCAAGGTGACTCTACCAATGCCCAGTTCAGAAAAAGTGGGTCATGATCAGTATTCTGCTAATAGCTTATAAATGATTCCAAATGGTGATTTGCTGAACACAGAACACACTGAGTTCTTTCTTTACTGACAACTTGGTCTGTAGCACTAAGGTAAGAGAATACACATTATTCTTGGAACTATTTTCCTTTGGCCCTTTCCTCTCTCACAAGAACACTTTGGTCATGGTGGCTGATAGTTATACCTAAAAGACTCTTATTTCTCACTTTTGCCTTCCATCCTGAGTGAGGACTAAGGAATTTGAGTGTAGCCTGAGTTGAACTTTTCCATTTTAGAAGCTGACCTATTGGCCTCATGATAGTAACCCACCAACACTGGGGTCAGATGTAATGCAATGGATGTGCCTGTACAATCTCTGGGGCATCCCTGGTAGTAAGACCCACAGGGAACCTGATCCAGTTCTCCCCTCTCGGACTTCTCCTGTTTGGGGTCATTTTAGGCCAAGACTCTCAGAATCTGAATCTCTTGTATCTCACAAACCCCCTCTATGCACTCTCTGTTCTAGCTGGACTTGGCGATCTCTCTAGGAATCATCTCTGACTTTGTCAATTTAGCTTTGCACATTCAGCCAACCTGGGGTTTGTTCCTTGCACCATGTATCCAAGTCGCAGTTCTTTTCTCACCTCATTCATAAGATCCAGCCAGGCCATCCCATACACCACTCCTCACCCCCCAACGCACCATCATTTGTAAGTCACTATTTCATACTGATAGCTAATGTCAAGCCCTCTGGCCCACTTTACGCTGTAAGCTCCATGATGGCGAGGAACCTGGATTCCTCTTTCTGTAACACCAGAAATACATGTGGATAGACCTATTTCATAACAGAACATGCTCTCCAAGGCCCATAGCACTCCTGGTTGATTTAAAAATGGAAAAGAAAATTAAAGATTGGTAGTGAGATGTCCATTCCGGAGATCTTACAGACGTTTTATTTGCCAGGACTAATTTCAGCCCCCAAATTCTACTCAGAGCCTCCTTCAAGTTCCTATCCCCCCAAACCTCCTAGCCCCACTCTGAACTATGGACACTACAGTCAGTAGAAGCAGCCCCACTTTCTGAGTTAGATCCTTGCTTGACAGGGTACTGGCTTGCATACCAAATGTTGAGGACAGAATATAATAATAACAAGGTTAAAATATATTTAATTATATTCTTCATGATATACCTCTTGTAAGCATTTTACTTTTATTAACTCAGTTATCCTCACAACAATCTTATAAGGACTAGTAATACATTTCCCTCCCTCCAATTTTACAATGCGGTAGATTTAGGTTGGTTGCAAATTCTTGCTACTCCTCCCATTGAGAAATGAGGTTTATACATCATTCCCTGAAGCTGAGACTTGGGAGACTCTCCAGGGGTCCTGAACCTCTATGAAAGGAGTCCTAGAGACACAGAGAGAGACATGGACCCAGCTGAGTCCAGTATTTCCAGTTCACCCACCAAGGCACCAGGTGCATGCGTGAAGCCAGACCCTCTAGACCAGAGTAGCCACTGAATGACCTCAGTCAATTCCATGTGAGGCAGAAGAAATGCCTTGCTGAGCCCTGCCCAAATTTCTGACCCATAAAACTTTGAGATCTAATGACATAGTTGTTTGAAGCTACTAAGTTATGGCAGGTTGCTCCATAGCAATAGGTAACTACAACATACGCGACCGGCCCAGGGTCACTTAGTTAATACGAAGAGAAACTAGGTTTTAAACCCAGGCAGTCTGACTTCAAGTACATGCATTTAATCATTCTGCTATAGTTTTACCACTGGAAAAAAATTAAAATTGTCCAAAGCACACTGATCATCTTAGAGAGAAATCCTTCCACAAGCCATGCCACTTCTGATTGTTAAGTGATGATAAGGTACATAATAAAGCCTATCTTGTTTTCTGATTTATTCAACAAATATTTATTGAGCACCTAATAAGTGCCAGACCTTTATTTGAGAATTATCACTCGTCCACCTGCTTTCTCAACCTTAACTTCCTTTTTTATTCAGGGAGGCATCTAGAGACATCCTTCTTTTTTTAAAAAAAAACTATTTTATATTGGAGTACAGCTGAGTAACAATGTTGTGACAGTTTCAGGTACACAGCAAAGGGACTCAGCCATACATATGCATGTATCCATTTTCCCCCAAACTCCCCTCCTGCTTGGCACCCCAGCTGTGAGTAATTTAACATAGTCCATGTAATTCACAAGTATTTTGTAACAAACTAGAGTATCAGAAAGATCAAAGCGCCTATTACTTCCAGGAGGCTAGAGCGTTAGAGGGCCATAGCAATTCAAAAACTCTTTGTTCACATTCACACACAGTTAAGAGCATCACTAAAAGCATTTTGCAGTTTTCCTTTGATCTAAAATCGACATTAACCAAGGTCTATCAGAAGTGAACTGCTCAAATGATGTTTTCTTACCTTACGCTTAAAGAAATAACCAGTGGATTTTTAATAAACAGATATTTATACTTGTGAATGCACATGCTTATTTTGTTTCTTCCAGAAGAGTCTACTTTTAGGACAACTCTACTCTGGCAATATTATCAAAGCAAAGGAAGACAGAACAGAGTATCATTTGGGAATGGCTGTAAGATTTCACTCATAGGTGAAAACGTGAATGATGGATCTAGTGAACATGCAATCTAGTCTTCCTCCTTTCTTTTTCTTTTTTCTGAAGATTTCCCAGAGATCAAATTTTTATGAGTCCATTTCATTCAAGAAAATTAGCTGGCTCACACAGGGCATATAAGAACTCCTGAGATTGACCTTCTTCACCCAAAGTCTTCAGAGTCTGGAAACTGTCTTAAACCTTGGGTAGAATCCAAGGGTTGTTGGGTCCCCGGTCCTAACACAAGCTTCACATGATCTACAGAATGTATTTAAGACAGGGATAGACTTGGAGACAGGCAGGCTATTTAGATTTTATGGAGCCCAGGGCAAAGTTCTTATGGCTAGTTGGAAGAACAAACAGTTCAAAACCCTTGGCATACTTATTTCCTTTAGCTAATCTTTACAAAGAATATGGGGCTTTTTTATCTGTCATCACCGTCTAATCCAATTTTTCTAGTCTGTTGGCTTTCCTCCAAGACTACTTTATGTATTTATACACCTTTAAAAACAAAGAGCATCAACAGATTTATAACTCATTTTTATAGCCTTTTCTGTAGAAGCAAAAGGAAAGACATGTAGATGTAATCCAATTATTACTGGACTAAAGGAAAAGAAACACACCAGAAAGGAGGCTGTTAGAGAGGGCATCCTCCAGCTGTCCACAGCTGCTGACCTTTAAAATGACAACAGGTTAAATGATGTTTAGAATCATAATCACTTATAAGACTTTTGTACCTCGTATCCTACTCTGGCTCCCTTAGTTTGTACAAATACTCACCCAATCTGCTCCTGTTTAGGTATTTGCTGCAGGAAGGAAAGCCCCAGGCTGATAATTACCATGGCCCAGGCCCTGAATCCTCATGTAACATTAAATCCTTCTGAGGTCAGTAAAAATTTGGCCTTGAAAAGGACTACAGGACCATCCATTCCTATGAAGAAAAAGCCATTTGCTCCTCTGCTTCCCACGGGGTTAGTGGAATGTATTCTGACAGAGACAGAACAAGTCTGCCAAGACCTGTGCAGATAGAACTATCCTTTCACCCACAATAAACAGATCTGCTCTTGAGCTATAGAGAGTCATAATAGAAATATATATTGTCTTTTATCTTCTTTTCAGTGAGTATAGTGAAGTGTCAGGAGTTATTGCTTTAATATCAGTAGAGAAAAAGCTATTTTTCTGGAGCATGTGCGTAGATATACATGTAACAACACGTGCAACTATAAGACTGCTAAGTAACCAGCTTCTTAGTAGCTTTTCTAAAACACATTAAATTGGCCTGATAACATCATCAGTGCATCAGCTTCCAATTGTTCCTATGGAGTCACATAAGGAATGGTCTGGATATTTCTACTCAAAGAAAGGGGAAAAGGTAGACAACACTTTTACCACTGCCTAACTCTCATAAACTTAATTCAGAAGGATGTGAACACATCGGGGGTTTAATTGATTATTGACTTTAGGTTTATAATGCCCTCTGAAGTCAATGGAAGGGTGATGTCAAAGACTCAACAGAACCCCTGGCTAATGTCTTAAAACTAAGAAACAGAAAGGACAAGTACTGATCTACTGAATCTTCTGCAGATACTAACTAGACTAGGGGTCATTTTCCCACAAGCAATCGGAATGTCTTAATTTTTGCCAGAGCATTTAAGGCTAAAAATTCGATTAACCTTCTCTCCTCTACTAACTAGATTTATGAGATGCCAAGGAAGTCAGCAAAGCATTAGCTTTAGCTTGGGTATAATTACTTTTAAGTGACAAAACAAAAATGGTAACCACAAAACTAAGGACTTCCTACATAGCTAAACTCAGACCTTCAAATTTTCTAATGTAATTAGGACCTTGGTCAATATAAGATAAAGGAAACGAAGTGGGCCAAAAATAACAAGTGAATAATCAACACTTATCAAATACAAATACTGCATTTTATAAGGATTAATTGAACCTCTAGCTTCATCTGCCCTTGATTTAATGCTGCCCACTGGCCTCAAAAATGAACAATTCATGTCCTAGCAAAGCCATCAGGAGGATACAAATAGAATTGAACTAGGATACAGTCTTTCCTATGATAACAAATTTTCCTTTCCCCCTTTTCCCTTTGGGGTAGTGAAAAGAAAGGTAATAAAATGAGAGATGGGAGTATTTCATAGTGAAAATTTGCTCATTTTGAATAAGAGCTTTACCATCCTTCCTACAGGCATCCTTCCTACAAACATAGTAATTCAGACACTTTAGCTACCTAGTAGCACTGACCATGATAGCAACATCTCAAAGACCAAGATGCAGAATCAATTAATTGTTGGAGAAAGGCTTACCTGAATGCTGGCTGTAGAGCGATTCTTGCGGGTTGTGGTAGTAGCCATTGTAGTGGTGGTTTCCATGACAGTGGTAGACATTTCTGGTGGCATGGAGGTTGTCTGCGTCGTTCCCAAGATTGATGGGACTTCTCCCACCAGTCGGACACTTCCATTGATTTTAATATTGGGGTTGTTCTCAGCCGCCATGTTCAGTACTTTTAAACCATCATAATAGAGCCCAGAAAGCTGGCCTTGGAAGAGGCGTCCTTTGTCCTTTCCACCGATAGCTATTTGCGCCTGGGTGTTGAAGATGGTTAACTGCCGGCCTAGTGGGTTGGGTGGAGGAAACATCATTATTCCTGTACATTTTCTCTGTTTGCCTTACCTGGTCTGAATGGACCAGACATCAAAACAGACTTCCTTGAGCAATTGAAAGGAAGAAAATTGGGCAACAAAAATTCAATATAGACATTGGCAAATAACATTTCACTATGTTTATCTCTTCCACTGTCTAGCTGAATATCCTAGATAAGCTGAATAAAAGAGTCTCTATCGCTTTATTGTGAGGCAGGAGAATTCTTGTTCAATGATGAGCAGTATTATAGCCTTCCTGGTTATGCAGTTGTGGATGACAGAAAAGAAAAACAGGTGATGAAAATAATAAATCATAAATACTAACTGTACTGATTTTTTTAACCTAAAAACTAATACAATGAAAACTAAAAAGAATTATATATGGCAAATAAAAACTCAGTGAGGTAATATAGAACACTGAATTAAAAAACTAGGTCTACCGCTGGGCAAGTTTTGACGTTGCCCAACCTGGAAAAAAACAAAAAAACAAAAAACTAGGTCTGATAATTAAATTAAATTAACTGAAATTAACTTAGATTCTAGTTAAGAGACTTGGATTTATTGTATACTTATAAAAATAAACATTTTGGTCACCAACACCTCATTTCCTAGAAATCTTCCTAATGCATAATATTCTACCCATACTTGCTATTTAATAAACATGATGACAGATTACTTCCCATCTTTATTAATTTGGAGGAGGGGAGAGATTACAGTCACACAACTAAATCTCCCTCTAAGATATGGAAAATAAGTAGACATTGATCATGTCAGTAAGAAAGGGGGGAAGAAAAAAAATGTCATTCAGAATCAATGAATTTTAAGAGGAGGGATAGGTGTTAATGAAAAAAGCTACACATAAAACACCTTAAAGTGATATAGAGGTATGTTAATGAATTGAAGCAAACAGTAGCTCACCTTATTTGAAGTTCCCATTTGGGGAACCATTTATGCTTCTGTGGACAGAAAACTATCAGAATGAAATGATGGTAGAAAAGAAGTTAGAATAGTGTAACTCAACTTATCTTCCCCCCAACTATTCCTTCTTTAAAAAGCCTCTCTTAAGTTTGAGATGTTTCCCAGAAAAATCTAAATAGCGTTTAAAGGTTAGAGCCTTCTATTCTGTTATTTCTCCAGATTATTTTCTTCTGTTTTTCCATATGGAGAAAGGTGGAAAAAATTTTTAATGGAATTAAATATATCCTTTCTGAATTTTTCTCCATTTTAGTCAGTGATCAAACAATGCTTCATTCATTCTTAATCTAATTGCCTGAATATTTTTAGCTATTAATGACTGGAAACAATGTTCTGATATACTTGCCTTTTTAATAAAAGGGAGTATATTTTTTTAAAGACTGAGGTTTTTGTATAATCTCAAATATGAATAGAGGCATGCTGTGATATTTGGGTGCTTAACCTCTACCACTATTACATGGCCTTTAAACCTACACAGTGATTAGCTATCCTTGAATTTCTGGTGTATAATGTGGAGTCCCTACTCAATGTAGAAAAACGGATGAAACAGAAGGGACAGAGAAGGGAAAATGCATCTGCTCAGAGGGAATTCTTTGTACAAGACCCAGCTCCACTCATTGGGCAACGCTTAAGGGCATATTAGTCAAGAATGATTTATAACTAACACCCCTTTGGAAGCTTCAAACACTACAGTATGAAGACTTGGCCAGATAATTTTGTTATAGTGAAAATAATCTCTATAAAAATATCTGGAGCATGGAAATGGAATCTGCTGGCTTTAATGATAACAGAATTGCCCAGATCCTAAGGGTCCAATCAAATAGATCTAATAGATTTGCATTATTTTCCCACCAATTCCTTCAATGTCCTGTGCACATGCATCATTGCCTATCCTTTGGCCTCTCATTTCTCACATAAGATGCAGCAAAAAGTTCAATGCCCAATAATACTGGGTAATGGCCTGGAGCTCATACCTCTTTACTGTTTATTTTTTGACAACAGCTTTATTCTGGAAGCCCTAAGCTTACTATAAAAAGAAATGCCACGATGGAAGGGGAGAATAAATATGCTCTTGGCCTTGCATAGGCATTTGGAGTAGCTTAAAATAATAAGGATTTGTCTAGTAAGAGATCTCTAGGGCTGAAACTTAGTATCTTACACTCAGTGCCAAGCTATCCCTTCTATTCACATAACTGTTGGCCAACCATAATATTAATGTTTATTCATCTCCTTTTTTATATATAGCCCAGCACTGATAATCAGTTAATGCTTATAACTGATCACAGGTAGAAAATTTAATATTTCTAATATTCACAAAAGTACTTCACATCTGTAATGGTCCTCATCTTATTTTCCTATTGATGTTATTCTGCCCTTGCTTACAAATAAAAAGAAGTTCAGAGAGAATTGAAATGCAAAGTTGAATTACACTGGTTAGAAATGCTGGATCTGACCAATCCCTCCCATCAGGAAACTTGAACAAGCCTCTTAGATAGCCTCATCCACCAGAGGGACAGCAGAAGCAAGAAGAACTACAATCATGCAGCCTGTGGAACAAAAACCACATTCACAGAAAGGTAGACAAGATGAAAAGGCAGAGAGCTATGTACCAGATGAAGGAACAAGATAAAACCCCAGAAGAACAACTAAGTGAAGTGGAGATAGGCAACATTCCAAAAAAAGAATTCAGAATAATGATAGTGAAGATGATCCAGGACCGTGGAAAAGAATGGAGGCAAAGATCGAGAAGAGGCAAGAAATGTTTAACAAAGACCTAGAAGAATTAAAGAACCAACAAACAGAGATGAACAATACAATAACTGAAATGAAAACTACACTAGAAGGAATCAATAGCAGAATAACTTGAGGCAGAAGACCAGATAAATGACCTGGAAGACAGAATGGTGGAATTCACTGCTGCAGAACTGAATAAAGAAAAAAGAATGAAAGGAAATGAAGACAGACTAAGAGACCTCTGGGATAACATTAAACGTAACTACATTTGCATTACAGGGGTCCTAGAAGGAATAGAGAGAGAGAAAGGACCTGATAAAATATTTGAAGATATTATAGTTGAAAACTTCCCTAACATGGGAAAGGAAATAGCCACCCAAGTCCAGGAAGTGCAGAGAGTCCAATACAGGATAAACCCAAGGAGAAACATGCTGAGACACATAGTAATCAAATTGGTAAAAATTAAAGACAAAGAAGAATTATTGAAAGCAGCAAGGGAAGAATGACAAATGACATACAAGGGAATTCCCAAAAGGTTAACAGCTGATTTGTCAGCAGAAACTCTACAAGCCAGAAGGGAGTGGCATGATATATTTAAAGTGATGAAAGGGAAGAAACTGCAACCAAGGTTACTCTACCCAGCAGGGATCTCATTCAGATTTGACCTCACTTACACCAATGAACAGATCATCCAAAATGAAAATAAATAAGGAAACAGAAGCTTTAAATGACACAATAGACCAGATAGATTTAATTGATATTTATAGGACATTCCATCCAAAAACAGCACATTACACTTTCTTCACAAGTGTGCACAGAACATTCTCCAGGATAGATCACATTTTGGGTCACAAATCAAACCTCAGTAAACTTAAGAAAACTGAAGTCATATCAATCATCTTTTCTGACCACAATGCTATGAGATTAGAAATGAATTACAGGGAAAAAATGTAAAAAACACAAACACATGGAGGCTAAACAATACATTACTAAATAACCAAGAGATCACTGAAGAAATCAAAGAGGAAATCAAAAAATACCTAGAGACAAATGACAATGAAAACACGACGATCCAAAACCTATGGGATGCAGCAAAAGCAATTCTAAGACGAAAGTTTATAGCTATACAAGCCTACCTCAAGAAACAAGACAAATCTCAAATAACAATCTAACCTTACACCGAAAGAAACTAGAGAAAGAAGAACAAACAAAACCCAAAGTTAGCAGAAGGAAAGAAATCATAAAGATCAGAGCAGAAATAAATGAAATAGAAACAAAGAAAACAATAGCAAAGATCAATAAAACTAAAAGCTGGTTCTTTGAGAAGATAAACAAAATTGATAAACCATTAGCCAGACTCATCAAGAAAAAGAGGAAGAAGACTCAAGTCAATAAAATTAGAAATGAAAAAGGAGAAGTTACAACAGACACCACAGAAATACAAAGCACCCTAATAGACTACTACAAGCAACTCTATGCCAATAAAATGGACAACGTGGAAGAAATGGACAAATTCTTAGAAAGGTATAACCTTCCTAGACTGAACCAGGATAGAAAATATGAATAGACCAATCACAAGTAATGAAATTGAAACTGTGATTAAGAATCTTCCAACAAACAAAAGTCCAGGACCAGATGGCTTCACAGATGAATTCTATCAAACATTTAGAGAGGAGCTAACACTCATCCTTCTCAAACTCTTCCAAAAAAGTGCAGAGGAAGGAACACTCCCAAACTCATTCTATGAGGCCACCATCACCCTGACACCACAACCAGACAAAGACACTGCAAAAAAAGAAAATTACAGACCAATATCACTGATGAACACAGATGCAAAAATCCTCAACAAAATAGTGAAAAACAGAATCCAACGACACATTAAAAGGATCATACACCATGATCAAGTGGAATTTATCCCAGGGATTCTTCAATATATGCAAATCAATCAATGTGATACACCATATTCAAAATTGAAGAATAAAAACCATATGATCATCTCAATAAATGCAGAAAAAGCTTTTGACAAAATTCAACATCCATTTGTGATAAAAACCCTCCAGAAAGTGGGCATAGAGGCAACCTACCTCAACATAATAAAGGCCATATATGACAAACCCACAGCAAACATCATTCTCAATGGTGAAAAACTGAAAGCATTTCCTCTAAGATCAGGAACAAGACAAGGATGTCCACTCTCACCACTATTATTCAACATAGTTTTGGAAGTCCTAGCCATGGCAATCAGGGAAGAAAAAGAAATAAAAGGGATACAAATTGGAAAAGAAGAAGTAAAACTGTCACTGTTTGCAGATGACATGATATTATACATAGAGAATCCTAAAGATGCCACCAGAAAACTACTAGAGCTAATCAATGAATTTGGTAAAGTTGCAGGACACAAAATTAATGCACAGAAGTCTCTTGCATTCCTATACACTAATGCTGAAAAATCTGAAATAGAAATTAAGGGAACACTCCCATTTACCATTGCAACAAAAAGAATAAAATACCTAGGAATAAACCTACCTAGGGAGACAAAAGATCTACATGCAGAAAACTATAAGACACTGGTGAAAGAAATTAAAGATGATACCAACAGCTGGAGAGACATACCATGTTCTTGGATTGGAAGAATCAATATTGTGAAAATGACTATATTATCCAAAGCAATCTACAGATTCAATGCAATCCCTATCAAATTACCAATGGCATTTTTTATGGAACTAGAACAAAAAATCTTAAAATTTGTATGGAGACACAAAAGACCCTGAATAGCCAAAGCAGTCTTGAGGGAAAAAAACGGAGCTGGAGCAATCAGACTCCCTGACTTCAGACTATCCTATAAAGCTATAGTAATCAAGACAATATGGTACTGGCACAAAAACAGAAACATAGATCAATGGAACAGGATAGAAAGCCCAGAGATAAACCCATGCACCTGTGCTCAACTAATCTATGACAAAGGAGGCAAAGATATACAATGGAGAAAAGACAGTCTCTTCAATAAATGGTGCTGGGAAAACTGGACTGCTACATGTAAAAGTATGAAATCAGAATACTCCCTAACACCATTCACAAAAATAAACTCAAAATGGATTAGAGACCTAAATGTAAGATTGGACACTATAAAACTCTTAGAGGAAAACATAGGGAGCACACTCTTTGACATAAATCACAGTAAGATCTTTTTTCATCCACCTCCTAGAGTAATGGAAATAAAAACAAAAATAAACAAATGGGACCTAATGAAACTTCAAAGCTTTTGCACAGCCAAGGAAACCGTAAACAAGACAAAAAGACAACCCTCAGAACAGGAGAAAATATTTGCAAATGAATCAATGGACAAAGGATTAATCTCCAAAATATATAAACAGCTCATGCAGCTCAATATTTAAGAAAATAAACAACCAATCCAAAAATGGGCAGAAGATCTAAATAGACATTTCTCCAAAGAAGACATACAGATGGCCAAGAAGCACATGAAAAGCTACTCAACACCACTAATTATTAGAGAAATGCAAATCAAAACTACAATGAGGTATCACCTCGCATCAGTTAGAATGGGCATCATCAGAAAAGCTACAAACAACAAATGCTGGAGAGGAGGTGGAGAAAAAGGAACCCTCTTGCACTGTTGGTGGGAATGTAAATTGATACAGCCATTATGGAGAACAGTATGGAGGTTCCTTAAAAAACTAAAAATAGAATTACCATATGATCTAGCAATCCCACTACTGGGCATATACTCAGAGAAAATCATAATTCAGAAAGTCACATGCACTCCAATGTTCATTGCTGCAGTATTTACAATAGCCAGGTCATGGAAGCAACCTAAATGCCCATCGAGAGATGAATGGATAAAGAAGGTGTGGTACATATATACAATGGAATATTACTCAGCCATTAAAAGGAAATAAATTGGGTCATTTGTTGAGAGGTGAATGGATCTAGAGACTGTCATACAGAGTGAAGTAAGTCAGAAAGAGAAAAACAAATATCGTATATTAACGCATATATGTGGAACCTAGAAAAATGGCACAGATGAACTGGTTTGTAGGGCAGAAATTGAGACACAGATATAGAGAACAAATGTATGGACACCAAGGGGGGAAAGCGGCAGGGGGTGGGGATGAATTGGGAGATTGGGATTGACATGTATACACCGATGTGGATAAAATAGATAACTAATAAGTACTTGCTGTAAAACAAAGAAAGAAAGAAAGAAAGAAAAGAACCTGCTGTATAAAAAAAGTAAGTAAAATAAAATTTAAAAATTAAAAAAAAAAGTAGCAGCTGATTTGGGGGCTCTGGCTCACTCAGGCCGTGGCAGAGGGAGGGGTACGGAATGTGGGGCAAGCCTGCAGCAGCAGAGGCCAAAATAAAAAATTTTTTTAAAAAGGAAATGATGAATCTCCTTTATTCCAGTTGCCATAGTTCATTCCAAAAAGTGGTCTTTGCTTGTTCAAGACTGACCCAAGCATGGAGAAAGGCAAGACATGTTTTCTGGGCTATACGATTAAGCCACCACTCCACTTCTGGCTATTCCTTCTTTCAAGGAGAGATCTGACTAATCACTTCTTGAGAACAAGCCACCGGTGGGATGAAATAGGTAAGGAGGCTGCCTATGTTTCAGATTTCCATCATGCCCTAGGAGGTATTTGGACCTTTGTTTATTTGTCTGTTTCATGGTTTATTTCTGGCTAGGTCTGCTTTTCTTATGTTTTAAAACCCCTTCCTAGCCTTCTGTACCTGAGATTAGGTGGTTAATAGTAAACTTGGCAAGCACTAAAGGAATAGGGGGATATTCAAGTCTCCTGCCGTCTCTTCCTCTGATCAATTTATCCCTCTCAGGTAAGCAGGATTAAGTGAATAAGTGAGAAACAATCATCACTACCCTCTCCCTATGAAGGATATAAGGGACTGACCGGAGAAAGTCGTACAATCTGCCCAAGATTTCTCAAAATCAATGCCAGATCTCCCTATTGTCCCTCATTATGATCAATCATGTTTTTTATAAAGGGCGACCATTATTATATTTCTATTCCAGTCTGATAATTGTTCTATCATCAATGATATGAAATCTGGTTATGACACCAGCGCAGGGTTTGTAGCAGGTTACTTTGTGTTTTGCTTTGGGTGCCCATCCTCTTGAAAGTCATTAATTGTTACCTCATTTGGACAAAAAGTTCACATGCTGCTTAAATTAAATCTTTGCACGTCTACAGTCAGTGTTGCACAAAGACTAATTAATTAAACCTCAGAACACCCTTGGGGAATAGGCAGTATTATTTCTCCTCTCCTCAGATGGGAAATCTGAGATATAAAGAGGTTAAGTGGATTGTCTAAGGTCAGAAAGTCAGTCAATAGCAGACAGAGCCAGAAAACAGACTTGGGAATGCTGTGACCCAGATCTCTTCCCCCTCCAAAGAGGATTCCAGCTACTTCCTAACACCTCTGCCTAATCATCTTTCTGAATTTACCCTGTTTTACTTATTGTCCTTACAAGGTCTTTTGGTATACAGTTTCTATTTCTTTTGAAGGGAAAGTTATCTAGACAGAGGAAGAGGTAAAGCAACAGAATGAACAAATGTTACTTACCAAAATCAAACAGAAAAGTAATTTTGGTTGAAATAACATAGAAAAGAGAACTTCTCAGTTTGCAAATAATCCTTTTCAATATTATTAGCATATATAAACATATACATATTCAGTTAAGAAACTGGAATTCCTCCCTCCCTTCCACCCAAACCACCCCTATCCCTGTCCCACCAACTCAACTTTTGTTGTGTTTGGAAGCATCCTTCTATATGAAAGCCAACTGATAACAATGCTATTGGAAGGAAAACTAAAAGCCTACTAGTAACTTTATAATGATTTATACAAATGAAAATGCCTGGCATGCTACTGAACTTAGACTTCAAAAGGCAATGGAGTAAAATAAAATATTATTAACATAAAATTGAAAGAAACAAAAAAATTCTCTCAGGCACATGAGACTCAGACATGCATCTAGTTGTCTTTTCCTTTTTAAGAAGTGAGGCAATCATCATCTTTAATGTTAAAGGGACTTTATGAGCTGGTGATTACTAAACAAAATTATTTGCTTTTTAGAGTTATTCTTAATTTATTTTTAATTAGACCACGTACGTTAAAAACAGGGCAAACAGTTAAGACTCAGTGAGGATTTTCCGTGTTTAAAGGTCTGAATGTTTTCACTCAACTTACAACTGTAGTAGTCCTTTATTTTTTAAGTTGCATATTAATAAACCTCATTACTATTTATAAATAACTCAATCAAATCTCTACATATTTATAAAACTCACTTAATGTCTACTTAAAAAAAAAAACTCACTTAAGCTACAAGAGTAGCTTATACTGGCTCAGGAAAGAACAGAGTAAATAGCTTCTTAAAGACAAAAATTTTTCTTCACTGAAAGACAATAGTTCACATCCTAATAAATAGGAGCCACACAGAAAATTCTAACATCAGGTATAACCGCTGCCCTCTTTTATTAACAAAGTGGTTGTTTTTTTCAGCAAATGAGAAACTGCTGTTTTGCCTTCCATTAACCTTTCCTTTTTCAACCATGTACACTTTTGTCGCATAAATATAGAATACGCAACCAAAGGTGTAGAATAAGTTTGTTTATTTTTTTAGTTTCAGTCAGCAACTAGGACACCATTAACTTCTTATGAAATATATTTGCCTCTGTAGGTTTAACTCTAAAGGCAAAATTCATCTTTCTCATTCTTTTCTTTGTTTAAAAACAAATGTTTTAAAAAAATGTCACTCCCCTTATAACAGTTGTTTAAGCGGTTTAAATTACAAGAGTCAATCTATGATTTTTTTGTTGCCATTAACCATGCTATAGATAGTAAAGCCAAAACAGCCTCAAGATGTAAGTTTAATAAGTTCTTTTGAAATTTCTTTAGAAAGCTCTGGTATAAGAGGTAATTTAAAACAAATTAACAAATAATGTCATGCAGTGGTTAAACTGCCATAATACATTTCTTTTTTAGAGGTTCCTGGAATTTCTTGTTTGTGGTTGTCATGCTGATAGAAAGCTAGATGTTAGTCCCTTTAACTGTATTTTAATGGCAATGTATTATAGCATGATTTATCAACATATGGCAGGTGGAAGCTGACACAAATTATAATGAAAATTAAAACAGTCATTTATGCAGCAGGCGATTATCATTTAAGGAACATTTATTTGCAGGCTTTAAAAATGAGGGTTTAGAATCAAATGATTTTAAAATGAAAGTTTTAACGACAGTTACCTTTTTCCTGCAGCCACTCCTCTACGGGCCGGTTATATTTGAAGGGGATTTTCTGTTTTACCATTTGGAAGCGTTCATTATCAGTGTTGCCTTTAAAGTTTAAAAAACAGCTTAAAGAACAATCTGAAAAGTCAATAAGTCATTCAAAAACATCCTAGGTTTTTGGTGCGTTTTATGAAGTTTTTAGAGATAGATATCCATTTATCTTTAGTGGAGGTGGAGTCGAAGTCACTCTGTCCTTGGTTGACAGGTGTGAGGTCAGGTTATTCTTAGCTATGCAGTGCTCCGTGTGTTTTGGAAACGTGACTTGGGAAGATGTTTGGCTATTTACAGAAATGGGTTTACCTTCACTCTTCTCCATCTCACTCTAACCGCACCTTAATTGGGTCAATGGAGGAACAATGATCCCCTTGACTTGTATCAGATCAGCTTCATAATGTGGTAGGGGACCCTCAGTGTCTTAGTCATGCTTGTTCCACACTCACTCTACTGTATCTGATCAGAAGCATGGGGCCATGCACATCCTTGTTCTCGTCTCAAGTGTGTGCAACTGCTCTACTTCCTGGCAGAGGGAAGCCAAAGAAGACGATTTAAGCCTTGATGGCCAACGGAGACTTCCTATTCCATAAAGGGGGGTCTGGCATCCCATCACCTATGGAAAATAGGTAGAGCATTACAGATAACTCTTTTAATCTCTATCTCTTTGTCTAGATCTGTTCCACATTTTAAAATCGAAGGAACCCCAAAGTAAATATCTGTAAATAAAAGCAGCTCTATACATATAGTGATATAGCATTTTCAGACTTTTGAGTACCTATATTTTATTAGTACTAACAGACACAGGTTTTATATGTCTACCTAGTCTCTCTCTCTTTCCTTCCTAGGAGCGGTCCTCCCTGAATACACATCCATTCATAAAGCCTGTTAGGGATACTTCTTCCAAGCATGAAATATCTAATTAGTTTCATGGATCAAACATAATGCTTTTAACTGTTAGTATGCCTCTTTCTTCCTTTCATAAATGTTGTTACCACCCCTGGATGGTTTGTCTAATTAGGACAGACATGGAGAGTGGTGTTGTGAAGATATACCCCTAATGAATATGCTTCAAATGACAAAATAATGAAGCCATGCTTTGGGAAGTGCTCTGTCTTGTCAACCAACCTCATAGTGATCAAGCAGAAACTGATGAGTTCTAAATTACTTTTGACTCAGAGCCTTACAGTATTGGAACTTCAGGAAGCCCAATCCAAATCACCAACATTGAAGGTGAAATCAAATTCTCAAGACAGGTGGCTTGGAAACCATTTATAAAGACATCTAAAAGCTAGAAAGTTTATTAGGATTGAATATAGCATCAGGTGAATAAAAGCTTGCCCTGGCACTTCCATCTCAGGGTCATCTTCACGGAGGAGTTTTCACTGGCAGAGAAGATTCCACATGTGGCTAAACTAGTACCTGCCTTATGTGAGGAATGGGATGGGGAAGGGGTGGCAACAGTGGAAGATATTTAAAAGATTCCCCATGCATTTCTCCTTTGAACAAATTATTGTAAGGGGCTGACTCATTATTCTTACTTTCCAAAACAAACATAAAGCTCATGAAAGAGGCGACCACGGATCTGTTCCCAGCCTACATTATGGGACCCTATCTGCCTGGCATAAAGCCTGATATATTAACATATCAAAGGATAAAGTGCAATGAATGGAAAGAACAATGAACAGTTTGGGATTGCAATATATAATTTAAAGTTTTCCTCAAAATGTTATTTCTCACAGAAGAAAAAAGGACAGGGTGTAAGCTAGGAGGAAAACCGGAAAGGTATCTTAACTTCTTGGTGTTTCAATAAGTCCATGGTGAAAAAAGTTAATTTTACCTGTTAACGTAAATACCACTTAGTGATCATTAATAATGATCATCCTGGTAGATCTGGGTACACAGAATTCTACTAATCCAAAATAAAGTTGGGTAAATTTTTACATGTCCTAACAGAAAAGGAACATGCACTTTTCTGAAAAGAACCTATATCTCTATAACTCTTAATTCTACCCTACAGGAGACAGATACACAAGGGATGTCATCCATCTTCATAAGCTCTGACCTCTCTCAAGTTTTAGTCACAACAACATGCTGAGAAATTGAGAAACGGCAAATGGATTATGCCAGGTTCACCTTGAATATGTTCTATTACTTTGGGTTTTCTGTAACTGTCATTGGCTACAATATAAAGTATAGTAATGACCTCTGTTCCACTCACTGTGGAATGGATTGGTGAAGTCAATAGCAAATATAAAGCTAACTATTCTTCATAACATGCAAGACAAAATCATAAGTACCCAATGTTCCAAACTGACATCTCTATGTGTACCAACTTAATAAAGAAGCTGCATTGACTTACTTCTTCCCCAAACATATGAGTCTTGATCCTCCTAAGCACCCTCCCCCCCAATCCACTCTCTGTCAAGCATAAAGCTCCATAGACAATCATATTAGGACATGGTACTGGCTAGAAAAATAAGAAACAATGTAGGAGAATCGATAAGTGATATGTTGGGAGGACAGCATAGCCACGATTCAACCTTAGACCCTTCAGAAAGTGAAAGACAGAGAGTCATTCTCCTCCATCTCAGCTTAAAAGACATTTAGAAAAAAGTTTTAAGTTTTCCATGCCAGACTGATAGTATCTGGCACTAGGGATAGCGAACTTGCATACTGTTAAAAGTTGTGAAAGATGGAAGGCCATTTGGAAAACCAAATTGGTTTAAATTGCCACATTAACATTGTTCTTAGTCTCTTTTCATGTTCTTGTTGGTTTTTATTTTAATTTATCTCAAACATTAGTGAGAAATGTTTTAGAAACATGTGCATGAGAATGAGTTAAATTGCCCCGAGCCCCATTTGCTATACTGAGTGAAAAGCAAGCAACCTTCTAAATATCAGAATTCATACACAGGGACTACTCTGAAAGCTTAGCAAACCTCATCAAATCCAGATACATTCATGTTAAATCCTTCATGACATTTAGCTGTACATTTCATATAGCAGCCAGTATGAACATTTAAACACAGACTAAAATCAATTCTTCAACAGAAAGTGATGCTATCCTCAAGAAGGAATGGCCTTATGACTAGTAATGTCATAATGTCACTAAAAAGAGGCATATGTATATTACTAATTATACCCCCAAAATGTAATGATTGCAGTTCTCAACCACACTGAGAAACCTATAAATTGCACAATGACATCTTCAAATGGACAGTTCTTAATTTACTTATGTGGATCTGACACTCACCTACTTGGAACTGAATTTTAGAAAAAAAAATTATTAGCCATATTTCATTCTGTTATACTGAAAAAGGTTACAGGTATGTGTGTGTGTGTGTGTGTGTGTGTGTGTGTGTGTGTGTGTGTGTATCTCCATCCATTTTTTTATACAATTGACCTCCTATTGTCACTTCCTTTTGTACTGTTGGTTCTGTTATCAAATATTTCAGCTCCTGGAGACACATACAACATGCACTGTTGAATTATAATATTGTGAAGAGCAGAATGCTCTGAGGTGAAATTACCGAGGCCCAACTGGTTCATACACATAGCTGCAACCTTTATGCAAAAACAGCTCACACTGACTACATTTGGGTTAATCCATTTAGGATAAAAGGAAAAGAGAACGGAGGAAGATAAGACAAAGAAAGCAAGTTGACCCTTGAATAGTTTCCCAGTACATTGGTCCCTCTTTAAGGTCCCAGAGAAGTAATCTGGAAACTTGTTGATGGCCCCAAAGAAGTAAAAATTCTTTTAGTTGAAAAACTTAAAGATAGAGAGAACTCTTGCATTGCACAGAAAATAACTTTTACAACACCATTTTTACACTCTGTTGGTTCAAACATAGATCCTATTCATTAGAGGTTATACTAATTTTCTTAAAACCATAATCAGTACAGCATAGGAGCTATGACCATGGGCTTTGGAGACAAACCTGGCTTTGAGTTTTAACTTTAGTAGCTACTTGACCTTGTGCAAGTCACATAGCCTCAGTTTCCCCACTTCCGAATTCACCACAGGACTTGGTATAGGATATTAAGAGGTAGAACATATACAGAACCTGGGATATGAAAAAACATCCAATTTATTTAAACTATTATTATTATTAATATGATTCAACTCTTTCCTAATAATCAAAAGGAAGCATGTTAATTCCATGGTGTGCTTCCACCGTCTCAGAACTTTTCCAGGCCTCCATTCAAAAGGTGACTGTATTACATTTGGTGCCACAAAGGTTATCATACAAAGATGAACAGACTGTACTTGGTTGTTGCTTTTTATATTTCTGTGTCTAAAACCACTGAAAGTAAAAGAGCAATTCAGGCATCGACAAATGAGATTTCTTGGTCCAGCTACAGGTAATGATGATATACTGCTGCTAAGTTGAGGAAGAGTGGCTTAAAGGTTCTGGCAATTTGCACTGGGCTGGCAGAGAATGCTTTCTTGCAGGTAGACCACTAATACCATCTGAAATGTTGTCAAGCATGTGGACATGCTAATAGGAATATCGTAGCAACATTCATCTGTGCAAAATTAATGCCAGAGGTATTTTTGCATTTTGTTTTGAGTCTGGAATAAAGGAAGGGAAAGTTTTCTTTATTGCTTTGTTGACACTAAAAAATGAGACGTGGGTCTAATGAACAGTCAGAGAATGAATACTATGTATTAGAGCCAGAGGCAAAAGGAAATCAATGTGGGTAGACTCAAGTAGTACAGCATTTCAGAGGTTCTTAGAATGTCTCTCTCCGGAAAGAACACTTTGTGTGTTTCAAAGCAAACATCAGACACTAAGGACAAGGAACTGGGGGAAATTCTTTGAGCTCCACACTGGTCTTGTTTCTGGTGTTGATCCAAACAAATTCTCTTAGAGTCAGATGAGGGGGGTATTGTGCTACCCAAAGGGCATCTAGAATGTTCAGCCACTTGTAAGTGATGGATGGAACTCAACAAGAATTCATATCTTGTATTTATAAAGTGACTTTCAACCAAGGAGCTCAAAATGCAATTATAAGCATCATCTCATTAATCCTCACAACACACCTTTGGGGTGGAACAAAAAAGAACTATTTGTATGTTCTGAGCCTTGATCCCTTAGTGTGCCAAGGAAAGGAAATTAATCGTTTGGAGTAGAAAACTGATCAGCTGGGGGAAGTAAATTAATAGACTCAGAGCACAAGGGCATTATTAAGTAAGGGAGCTTTTCCAGACTCACTTAAGTGGTTTGAGGAGCCAGGGAGAACCACCTTTCCAAAGTGATGAGATGTTTACTCCTAGAAAGCAGTGGGGGGTCACCCAGGAATGCCCTGACTTGGCTGATGAAGCTCACTGCCTCATGTCTTCTGGGTATGTTTGGAAATGGAAAATATATGCGGACAGAGACATATTATCAATTCCTTCCCATATTCAAGTCATAGTATTGATCCACCATCTCTAGGCTATAGGAGTGGAGCTATTTAAGCAAAGATAGCTCAGCAGGATAGATGCAGTCCTATCTCAGACATTTACCAGTTCTGTGAACTTGCATAATTTTCTTAATCTAGATGTCTATTTCTTCATCTGTTCCAAAAAATACATGAAGATGATAATGCCTATATTGTAAGATTTTATACAACTTAAATGTAATAATCCAGTCAAGGATGCTCATGGGAAACTGGAAGAGGCTGGAAATGTGATTTATTTTCATTCTCAGGGGATGGAAGTAAAGCCTGTGCTGGAGATGTAACCCTGGTGCTCCATGCCCACTTATCCAAGTGAGCACGCCCCTATTCCTTGGCTTTGTCAAGTTTGTGTGCAAACATGTTAACACTGAACTTCTCCCAAATCTAAATCAAAGTGCCATTTCTGTCGAAGTGCTATTCTATTAAAGACAATTTACCCTGATGCAATAACTGGACCATATATCACCAATCCCTATCCTTTCCCTGTATTTTGAAGCCATTCTCAACTTTCTTCCTGAAGCTCATTGATCCTGGACTTTTTATTCAATCCCAGAAAGATGAACAAAACAAGGCCCAGGTGACCAAAATATCTTTATTTGCTTTCATAGTTTAAGAAACTATGTCCAAGTAATCTAATGGAACTTTCTTCATGGTCATAGGTCTGCCTAGAACTTACTCTTTAAGATCCACTTTCAAAAATGACATGCTATAAGTTAACAAAACAAAACCGACTATAAAATTGGCTTTCCTTCCTCAAGTGGTGTCCCTCTTTGCCTTCTATAATTATTCCAAAATATGCCCCGAAGCTAGGCTAGTCAATTTCAACCTGGCTTTTGTCTAGTTCCTTCCTGGTAAACACATTAAGTATACCTATGTCTTGGTGTGTCTTTAAGCTTTAGTTTCTTCATATATAAAATGAAAGTTATAATAATAACTGCAAGGTAGGGCTGTTGTGAGAATTAACTGAGAACTAAGTGTCTGTAAAGTACTTAGCACAGTGTGTGGCACAAAATAAGTGCTCCATATATGATTTGTTACTACTATCGTTATTGTTAGAACAGTACCTGATTCAGAAGGGTTAAACTAAAAAGAAGGCAAACTTAACAAGATTTACTTCACCACACAACTTTTAGTGTCAAATCTTTTCAAATTTCCTTTTCAACATAAAACCTTAATGTTCTGTCTTCAACCTTTTGACACATGATCCTTTCAAGATTCCCCTAGCTGTCCTTCTTCATATCACTTATTTCTTGCACTTTTGCAAAAGCCATGGTGTTACGTTAGGGCTCATTCTTCCCCATGATCCATTCTTTCCTGCATTTCCACCCTCTGTGCAATCTCTCTGTTACTCTTTAATCTTGGTGATTCAATTCTCTCTAGGTGCCTTCCTTCCCACTCGCCCCCAGTTTCCATTTACTTTCATTCCTCTCACACAGAGGACATCAAACTCAATGTTTTTAATGCCAGAATGCTGGAATATTTGGTAAAAAAAAAAAAAATTCCAATCATTCAAACATTCATGTGTGGTGTCACTACACAGCTCTGAGGACAGGTAGGAGGTCTGGAAGGACAATTTCAATGAGCAACAAATAGGAACATTTTCATCCTTGTGAGTAGGAAAGTCACACCAATATCAACATTGCTGATGCCATAATAAACTTATGCTACAGTATTA
Organism: Kogia breviceps; assembly: GCF_026419965.1. NCBI lineage: Eukaryota > Metazoa > Chordata > Mammalia > Artiodactyla > Physeteridae > Kogia > Kogia breviceps. Next base: position 23,305,063 of record NC_081312.1, read on the forward strand.
TTTCTGCTTAGATCATATGGGGTCTCTGGTGTTTGTAAATTATAGGTCTTCTAGACCAACCTTGAACCTCCTGCCTACAAATGAATATATTATTCCCAAGGCATCTAAAAATAACAATCACTGTCCCATGCACCACCCACCCCTGACCTGGTGAATATGCTGGTTTACAACAGTTGTCTAAACAACACAACACAGCACAGTCACACAGTAGGCTTATTTCCAACTGAAGCCCAAGACAGTTTCCAATTAAACTGCTTCCCCAAAAGTTTGTGTCATCTTGCATTCACACAGGATACTTTATGAACTTCAAAACAGGACTTTAATTACATTAAATTTATGCTTTTTTGTTTTATACCAACCTGATAAGAAAATGTTCAACCCTAGGCCTTTTATTTCCTGTAGGAGATACCTTTCTTAGTTTTGTGCCATCTTGCAAGCGTGATAAGCATATCTTTTGTACATTCATTCCAGACCCTGAAAATTTTACAGAATAGGTGGATTATGTGGTGGCTTTAAAACGTTTACAAATTCTTTTAAACTCGCCTCTGTGGGAGGTAGAACTTGATTCTCCAACTGGGCTGGATTTAGTAACTCAATTCTAAAGAATAGGATATGGTGGAATTAACAATGTGCGACTCCTTTTAGAGACTAGATCAGAAAAGGCACTGTGACTTCCTCCCACTCCCTCTCTCATGGCTCACTCTGGGGAAGCTACTGTTGTGTCATAAGGACACGTAAGCCACCCACATGTCAAGGAACTGAGGCCACCAGATCCTTCAGACCTATGTAAGCTTTGAGATGACTGTAGCCCTAGTCAATAGATGAGTAATGTTAACCCATCAGACACTTTGATACAGAACCACTCGACTAAGTTGCTACTAAATCCTGACCTGCAGAAACTGTGAGATAATAAATGTTAGCTGTTTGAAGCCACCAAATTTTGGGGTAATTTGTTATACAGTAATAGATACAGAATAACTAGAGAGCTTCATCTGAGCGTTTCAGTTCAACCAGAGGCAGATCTCCTTAAGAGGCTCTCATAGCTCGCCTTACATTATACTCTTTCAAGGAAATGAAGATACACTATATCTATATCTATACACTATATCTATATATATCTAACATATCTATATCTATATCTATACACTATATCTATATCTATATATATATCTATATTCCTATATCTATATCTATATTCCTCATCTGCCAATTTGCTAATGCTCTCCAAAGGGAATTTAGACTATTTAGGTAAGACTTGTTTTGAAGAGCCCAGGCCATCACCAGATTCTTTGTTAAATATGGTTAAATGTATACCAACTTATCTGTCCAATAAAACACATGAGAATTTTTACATATTGGTTCCAATTTTGAGACACATTGTTTTGGACAACATAAAATTTAGAACACCTTTCCCAAACTAGTTTTCTATTCTGACTGACTCCCGTCATTATTTCTGGGTAAACATGAACAAGGGCTTAGAGTTCAAATTTCTTCAGCATCCTGGAACATTAGTCATCTAAGACGCAGAGATTTGAGCTCCTTCGAGGAACTCTATTACCATTTCCCCACCTTTTAGGAGGACTGCATTTTCCTACTTGTTTGCACCAGCCTTTACGGTCTGAAGGAGATTCTTCTTGCTAGAGAACTTGTTGGGGATCGGTGGAGGTGGAGGGCTGAGGGGAAGGGAGAGTCCACATAACCACTGAGGTCCCTCTTAAGCAAATTTTTTTTGTTGTTTTCGGCTGTGTCGGGTCTTAGTTGTGGCACGTGGGATCTTCGTTGAGGCATGTGGGTTCTTTCGTTGTGGGGCGCAGCCTTCTCTCTAGTTGCGGTGTGGGGATTTTCTCTTCTCTAGTTGTGGCACGTGGGCTCCAGGGCACATGGGCTCTGTAGTTTGCGGCAGACAGGACCTCTCGTTGAGGCGTGCAAGCTCAGTAGTTATGGCACATGAGTTTAGTTGCCCCGCGGCACGTGGGATCTTAGTTCCCCGACGACCAGGGATCGAACCCGCGTCCTTTGCATGGGAAGGAGGATTCTTTACCACTGGACCACCAGGGAATTCCCGCAAATTTTTTTTTGTGTTTCATAATTATAAAGCAGTTTCTAGGAGTAGAGGTCATTGGACCTTACAGTTTATATTTTGAGAGGAATCTACACTTTTAAGGTCGAGGGGACCTCAAAGATCATCTAAGAAATATGTTTCTCAAACTTTCACTTAGCATTAGCCACAAGATTTCTAGAATAGACAAGCATCAGAGAGTGTATGTCTTGAAGACCACCCTTCCCTCACAAAGGTATTAATTAAAGAATTGTCTATACTCCCGATTTGTTTGGTTATGTGGTATTTCCAAGGCTTTTCAAAATATTAACCAGTTGGCAGCCACGCATCATTTAGTGCAAGATTCAAAGGTTAGTTATACAACACTACAATGTGGTACAAGAATCAAAATTTTCCCAGTGAAGGAGTAACCTCAGGGAATGCGGCTGGTGTACTATATCTTAAATTCATGCAATGCCTTGGCCTCGTTAACTCCGCTTGGCAAATTAATTCAAATTGATTTGCTTGTGAGAACTGCAGCATGGCTCCAAATCTGGCCACAAACCAAGGATAATGATAAATAACAACGTATTCAGCTCAGAGAAAATATCTAGAGAAAAGTATAGATCAGCATGGGGGCTGTTATTATAACATAACTGACTTTGTTTAAAAAAAAGAAGAAGAAAAGAAAATAAATGAAAGGGAGAACATAGCCTACACAAATAAAACATATTTTATAGATAACACTAATATATCATAAATATCCCAAACAAAGGCAGATAAAGTATCTGAAAGCATCCAAGGAGGAATAGAAAAAAAAAAGATTAGAAAATTTTTAGATGGACATTTAATTTTTTAAAACACCATTAACTCAATTTAAGGCAGAATAATAAGAGGTAATGAGGGGGGGGGGGAAGAAAAAAGAAAAAAATGTGATATGACAGGAAGAACCAAGATTAACTCCAAAATGTCATATCCGAAAGAAAGAAAAAAAAGGACAATTACTCAGTAAAAATCATCAGTTTCCAACCTCAGTTTGAGGCCTTGAGGGTTGAGAGGGAGAAAGTTTAAGAGGAAAATAGATTGTAATCATGAGAGCCTTTTCCAAGCTCTCTGCTAGTGTGTTAAGTTGCAAAACAGCTATAGTCCCATTCCGATATCCATGCCCCTTTGCAGTGGGACTTTGTCACTCCTCCCATCAGATATAAGTCTATTTTTCCACCCCTTGATTCTTGATTGGCTCTGAGACTTGCTTTGTTCAGCACAGGACATACTAGTAAGTGTGATGAAAGCAGACGTTTGAACAGCCCTTGCATGTTGATGCTTGCTCGCTTATGCTGATGAAGCCTGAAACTGCCATATGAAGGAAGCTGGTCTGGGCTCCTGGAAGATGAAAGACCACAAGAAGAGAAACCCCAGCCACCCAAGCCTACCCTTCCAGCCCAGTCAGCTCACTTGAGCCCCCTGGATGTGTGAGTGAGGCCATCAAGATCATCTAGCTCCATCCAAGCCAGCCTGGAACAGAAGAAACACCCACCTGATCCACAGAAACATGAGCCAATAAATAAAGTTTGGGGGTGGTTTGTTATGCAGCAAACACTAAATGATACAGCCAGGAAGTCAGGAAATCCAGTAAGGACAGGGAAGCTGAGATGGGGTAAACGAAGCACCCTCCCCTATTTGAGTCTCCATCAAGGCCCATCAGGAGGAGTGGGGAAGCACTCAGCTGCTGTCTGGGGCGTCAAGGGAGTTTGCTTAGGGAAAACCTTAGGGATCTTGGAATGGACACAGGGAGACACAGGCCCCTGTTGTCTATCCTTAGCCCTCTTCCACATTCTAAAGGGAGAATTATCAAGTCCAAGGGGAAGGGATGCAATCATGCAGCTTCCATGAGAGGGGAAGGAAAGGTCAAGGGTGAGGGAGTTGGAACAGGGTGGGAAAACTAGAGAAGATTGATTCTTCTCTGATCTCCATCCATTTCTAGACTTAGACTAAGAAAAGGGAGGGAGAATAGTAGAGGTTGACTCTACAGGTAATACGGGGCCATCACTATTTAAATGACGGATGGACAGACGGTTGGTAAGAAAAGCAGGTTGGACTTACTGGTAAAATATCCTGGAACACTAACTCCACCCCCACCAATGGATTTCTTAGTCCTCAAATGGTTTCATGGGAAACCTTGGAGGACTGCCTTCTCTGTTTCGGAGCAAACACTGCTTTCACTAACCCCAGCCTTCTAAACCCAACCAAACCAAACCGTTTGTGTTCTTGCAGGGTACAAATAATCTCCAGTCATGAATAGCTTTACCTAGGTTTAGAATAGAAGGATATCCCCCCTCACACTTCCTACTAATACAAAATAAAAACAAAGCAAAGCATTGAATTAAAGACCAAAATGAGACAAAACGCATTCCTGCCTTGCAACCTTGGCTTTTAAAATCAGGCACTGCATCTTCAGCCCTTTTTAAAGCTTATGGATTAAAAAAAGCAGCCTTTATAAATTCATGGATGAGTTTAAAAGTCATTTTCCTGGGCCTTTACAGCTGGTATCAGAATAGTATTATCTTAGCATGTCAATGGCAGTTAGACTCTAGAGAAAAGCATTAAAAATGACCAAAATTTAGTGACTAAGGGGTTCAATAACGAGAAAGGACAACTAACACTGCTAAGTGTTTTGACCGACAACTCAAGCAACACATATTTGTCAATAATTAGAAGTATATCACAGTTTATGTCATGACTCAAATAGTCGTTCATATTATAAATGTGATAGCCAGAACAGCATTTTTTTAAAAATTAGGGCTTTTTTCCCCCCACTTTTAAGAAAGTGGTCAATGATTATGTAAAATTATGGACACATTTCAAATATTTGCCTGCCACCTAGACTCCACTATCCTACATTTCAGCAGTTCTGAGGGCATGGTTCTTCCTTTGGTGTGAAATTATAATCACCTTAACAAGGTTTTGCTTTTTTTGTTTAAACAATCTTTTTACAGCATCCTACACACAATCCCCTCCCCAACACACAATGACACCAAACACTGACACATCTTAAGTGCTCAAGAATACTCATGAAATTGATGACTACTGCTGCCTCAAACAGAGGCAGGTATCCTAACTCTAATAAATGATTAACTTATTAGCTTTGACAGTTAGATGGTTACTAAAGTTCTCATAATCTCTGAAAACCTACAAATGTGAGGCATATAAATAAAATATTAATGACTTCCTTCTTTTAGTCACTTAATATGACATTAAATACATGATATTAATAAATCTTGGTTACCTGAAGAATATGTCTGAAGATCTGTAGGCTATTTTATATTTAAATATATTTATTTGTGCTGGGCAAATGCAACATTTTTTATATTACCCAGTGATGTGTGTGTATATGTATCCTGTATAAGAAGAGAGATTTTATAGATATCTCAGAGGAAAGAATGTCTTTGCATGTTCTCCATAAGACCTTGCACCTTTCAACAAGAAACAGCTCCTGAATATCTGTAAGAAATAAATACCCAGGATTTAAAGAATGATTTCAAATGTCATCTCTAATAGTAACGGAATTGATCAATTTTTTTTTTTTATAAAAGTCAAGGAGGAGATATCAGACAGATCTATTCTCTTGATGGAGGAAGCAAACTCTATCAACTGCAATATTTCAAATTATACTAGTCAAATTAGAGTAGTCCATATTGTGTAGAAATTTCTAAACCAACCAGGGAAATGGACCAGATGAACCAGTATTTTCACCATTCTAATTGCTAGGTTCCTTTGAAATTTACTCTTTCAGAAACCCACTTTTATCTTTGCAATAATGATTCAAGAGATTAAAAGAAGCCTTGAGTGTCTTGATTTGCTTACTCCAGTTCTAGTGATGTACCACTGCTGTCTTGTCAAAAATCACTTAGAACATTGATGAGTACAAGGTATTTTATTATTAGGACAAGAGATGAGACAGGTAGAGTAGAGCATGCAGTTTTCTTGGTTTTATATTTTCATTTCTGATTTTCAGGAATGGTGGTTTATTTAAATCACACTGGAATCCTCACAAGTGCCTAGACTCCTGAATGGGGACTGAAATTTTCCATCTAACCAAAACTCAAGGATGCTGTCCAAAGATTTACTTCATTTATTGTTTTTCTTTCAAAGATTTACCTTTGAGTGTGACTCAGAAAGGAGAACCTAGACACAGTGAGTAGTAAAGATATATGAAGATTTTCTCCTTACTTATCCTATTGACTTAAAAAAGTTCTAGCTGAATAATGGTCCAATTCCTATTATTCAGTTCCTAGCACAGGGATTTACAGAGATAGATGCTTACTAAATACTTCCAGAGAAGAACTTGAATGGTTTCTGTTAACAAAGGAATGTAGATACTAGGGTGGCTTCTGTCCCTAGAGGTTGGCTATGTCATTGGTATCTTGACCACAACTACACATGTAAAAGGCAGTGAGTTTGAAGGTACACAATTATTGTTCACACTGTGCAGCCTTCTAGTCAACACTTTGCTGGTCCTAAAGAAGCTGTAGTTGGGGTAGTGGCACAAATCAAGGAAGCAAAGCCAGAGGAGAGAGGAACAAAGTCCATTTACCTTGACTATTCTATCTGACCAGAAAAAATTAAAGCAACTGTAGCTTGGCAGAATGAGGCAGCTAGATCACCATGTAGCCAAAGAATGAGCTAGATTTACTGGCTGAAAAGTTCATTAATGTTTTGGCCTATGTGTTTATGGGCCACATCTATAACTACTATCACATGTCAACCAGACCACCAGCAAGGTGGGCTTGGGACACGTGTTGCAGATGAATTGCATACAACTCTTGAGAATGGCAATGAGACTAGGGTAAAGGTCTGGGATCAGGGTTGGCCAGGGCTGTGAGTCACTGTGTTGGCACAGTACCTCGCTCAGTTCGGTTGACTTATTTCAAGAACAAATCTATTAAGAGTATTTCAAAATTCCCTTTATGAGCCTACTTGGAGCTCACAATTCTCTGAGGCCATAGTGGGAGAAAGTCACAAAATGAAGCAAAACTATTAGATTTCACTTGGTTTATCACCTGTAGGAGATCTCAATTGCTCCCTGAGAACAAGATATCCTTTTTCACATATTGCCTTCATTTTTACCTCTCCCAGAGGTCCAGCCCCACCTTCTTACCACACAGAAAATTCAGTAAAAATATCCAAGTATTCATTTTGAAAGTCTAAAAGCATTTCAGTTCTATTTCAGTTTGTTCTTCACTTATATAAATTCCTATTTTATTTGAAACAGTCAGCATCTCAAAACAGTATTATACAGGTTTCAAAATGAAGTAATAAGTATTTCTAAACCTTGGCTGTCTGAGAAGACTTTAGATTTACTTTTACTTTACACTTATTTTAGATTTATACTTAGCTCTTTATTTTTAACTTCATAGATGCCTAAATGTTCTCCTTCCTCCCTTTTATCAATTTGTCTAAGTACACTGGGAAATCTACCCTTTGAGACCTACCGAGAATCACCTGACTAATGTAAAGATGTTTTAATAAAATTAGATTTAATTGTTTCAACAAAGAAAAACTCTACAGTAAAATCTTAAAAGTTATTCATAATAAAACATCTGATATTTTTCTGTTGCTCTTAAAATGGACTTTTTATGTATATTTAGTGCTTGTAAAGGATGCTCTTTATCTGTGTATATTGTTATTGTGTACATGCAGACAATAAAATCAGAAGTCATCTCCAATAAGCTCAGTACAGTTGCACAGTTTAACATTTATTGAGCACGTATTATACAGCCACTTTGACTTTAAAAAAGGGGGATAATTAGCAAAACTGTGGTCACTCTGCTTGAGCTATCAGGAACCAAGTCTGGTGGTATATGCTTTCTTTTCTGGTGGTGGGAACTCTGACTTTTTATTAATAACTTTATTACAATCAATGTGAAGTTAGTAAAATGTGAAGGAAATTATTTTGCATAAATAAAATCTGGTCTGTCTTAGGCGGATTTTTGGAAATTTATCTTAAACTTGTCACGATTGTGTGTATATACAAAAAACGTACAAGCTGGTTCTTGTTCCTTTAATAAACAGGAGAACAGAATCTAAAGTCCCTAAAACTCAGGAGCAGGAAGTGGACTGAGTCACATCTAAGGAGAGTCCACCCTCATAAAAGGAGATCAATGGCCAGAAACAGAGCAGAATTTCAAGCAGGATGCTCTCATCAGCAGGTTAGGGACAGCCAATGCCAAGAAAATGAAGAGAATGTTCTCTGGAACTTAGAAGATGTACATATCAGGGAGCAGGGAGAAGAAAAGATAAATGCTAAGAAGTCATTTGGCACCTTTATACAGAAGGGCTATGAAGAATAGGCGAGGGCAGCTAAGCCAGTGGCTAACAAAAAACCATGAATTCAAAAGGAAAGTATGCAACTCCTCTCAGGAGAGAGGGGAGAAAAGTATATTCAGAGCTCCAAAACTTATGGTTACTAAGTAGAAGTAACAGAACTAGAGAAATAATCATGCTTCCTGTTGGTTGTTTACAAATCTTGCTCTAAGCAATGCACAGCATAACATAAATAAAGGTAAACTGAATCTATGTCTTTGGTGTTCAGTTAGGGAAGGGGTGTATGTATGGTTGGGGTTTTGTTTGTTTAAGTACAGGTAAATGGATTGCCTGTCCCAGTGAGGCATCCGTCCACTTCTTGATCCTGAATTAACCTCACCGTTGGGTCTATGCTACTCTACACAGAAGTACTATTTTCTGTGTCTCTTGGGATTAACTCAACCACTTAGAGATTATCTTTCTCCCTTTATTCCAAACAGAGATGACATAGCCCATAAAATAAAGCTTATCGGTCAGTAAAAACAGTTATAAGTTTCAAAATATGCATAATCTAGACCAGGGGGCCCCCACCCCACAAAGGAGTAGCAAATCTGGCTCTTCACAGCTTGTTTTTGTATATTGTTCTATTAGAACACAGCCATGCCTATTCATTTATGAATTGTCTATGGCTGGTTTTGCACTGTAACAGCAGCGTTAAGTAGCTGCAACAAAGACCTTATGGCTTGCAAAGACAATTATATTCATTAATTTGGCCTTCTGCAGAAAAAGTTTCTCTAAATAAAGGTATCAGGGTCTCCATGCCTATATTCAAATCCAAGTTGGCCCTGTCGCCTACTAGTTGTATGATACTGGAGAGTATGTTATTTCACCTCTCTGAGACTCAGTTTCCTCATCTCTAAAATGGGAATAATAACAGAATCCCTTTCCAGGACGCTGTAAGAAGGATTCAATATGATAATCCACGAACCTGGCACAGAATAAGTACTATGTCAGTATTATCTATTATTAACTAATATTATTCCCTTAAAATCCTTTATGCAAGGATATTTTGTTCTCTCCTCATTCCCGTCTCCAGGATATACAGCTGTGAAACACTGGTAGGCATTTGGAATGAAGATTTCACCATTGAACTCTGAGAAAACCACATTTCTATGATGTGATTAAAATGAAGACAAATCGAGTTTAATTAAACATTGAGACTGGCAATTGTGCATCGGGCAGAAGCACATTTCTAGTAAATGTTTAATAATGTGATTACAGAGTGTACTGCATGCACCGGGATGTGAGAAACAATAGTAAATTTGCATGTGAATGTACATCTGTCAACCAAATGAATTTGAGCTCCATATACAGTGCACAGTGGAATGCTCCTGGGAAACAGATGGAAAAGTAGGGTAGCAGAAAGGGAGAGGAGTGTAGGAACAAACAAATCTGTGTAGAATCCCAGTGTTGACACTTTCTGGCCCTGTGACTGCAGCAAATATGCTCAAACTCCTTGAGCCTTGGTTTATTCATCTGTAAAAGAGGGAGATTATTATTTCTCTCTTGCACTCATTGGACAGATTACACTAAGTGAACCAATCTATGCACGATGCCCACCCATTAGTTCCCTCGGTGTGAAAGGTGTAGGTCAGGTCACCGTTTATGCTTGTGTATGTCTAGGTAGGGGAACAGAATTTGTTAGCATTGTCCTAGAGAGCCCAAGGTTACAGCCCAAATTCCATCCTATGCCCACCCTTGTCTGGTCCTCAGGCCCCATCAGACACTTACGTGTGCCACTGAACCCTGATCTCACCTGATAGCACCCTGTTGCACTCTTTGGAACTGCAGGTACAATGTAGTGTAGTGCATAGAAGCATTAAGTTTGCCTTCTAAGAGATACAGACTTGAGTTCCAGGTCTTTAAGTATTAGTTTATGACCCTGGGAGTTAATGTCATAAACCTCCATATTCCTATCTGTAAAATGATGACAAAAATAGTCTCTACCTCTTAGGGCTACTATGAAGATTTAATATAAGAACCCAGTTCAGTGCCTGAGACTGAATAACTGCACAGTCAAATTTAGTATTAAGATTATCTTGCTTGGGTACATGCATTCCTCTTCCACTAGACTATAAAATCCTTGAGGGCAGGGGTTTTGTTTTATTTCCCATTGTATGGCCATCACCTAGCTTGGATTCACATGTAAAGTAGACTTTGAATACATATTTGTTGAATGGTGAATGAATGAATGCATAAGGAGACCGCTCCACTGATGAGGAGGGAGATTAGCAACATCTTTTTTTATATAAAAGGCAACATCAGTTAATAAAAAGACATTTGAAGTGTTTCTGCTATTTGAAAATGCAATATAAAATTGTTTTCTGGCCCATTATTCACTTACTTCCTTCATTTGTTCTGCTATAGCCTTTAGCTTTTGACTTAAACTGTCATTTTCTAATTCTGTACCTGGTCCCCAAGTGTTCTTATGCAGCACTGCATATCCGTCACTGGCATTTGTCAGATCCCTCCAACCAGGCCAACACAGTATCGGGGACTTACGGTAAAGCTATAAAACTACCATGTGGAAAAGAAATGCACCTCATGGCGCAAACTGTGACTGTCACTGGGAACCTAATCCAATCCACGTTAACTCCATGAACTGAAGATTAAAAGTGCCTCTTTAACCTTGACTCATCTGTCCTTCTTCCTCTGAACCTCCTTTCCCCTTTCTTTAGCCTGCTGGGGGTATTGACAGGGATTTCAGAGGAGTGGAAGGTCTTTATCTCTTTGAGATGAGCTGCAATATGATTACAATCGATTTGCGTGATTTACAGTTTATAGAGTGCCTTTCATTACCCTCTGCGCTTTATAGAATTATAAACGACACGTTGCATGTGAATATATATTATTATTATTGGATATATATGTACTATTTTCCTCAAAGAAGCTAAACATTCTTCTTTGGGCTTTAAATAACTACAGGGACCCTGAAAACTTGTGCAAAGCTTAAATTGAGGAGACTGAAAATTGGAAAGTTTTCCTATAAATAAAACTATACTCCTGGGTGTGTGTTAGGACATTTGCTGCCCATATAACTCTGGGGCAGAGAGAAACCAGTAAAGGGTAACTGTGTTCTAGGTTAGGATAATAAGTCTAGATTTTCATAATTAAGGACAAATTCTGCAGGCCATAATTTCATTTACTACTTAAACTGGAGCTTCTCTGTGACAATAGGACAAATAATACTTGCAATTCACTTAGCCCAGCTTTGAAATTATGCGATATTTGATGACTGTTTTAATTCGGAAGAATTCTTACTATAAAGGCTTTGCAAAGAGTAAGATGTTATTAGTATTTTTATGTCACACTATCTCCAATGAAATTTGAAAATCACATAACATTGTGACCATACTGTAATTCTAATCTTCAAAGTATCATTCCATGGATTTGGTTTAATAAAAATGTACTCACTGTTCATAGAAATTTAGAAATCTTTTTTGTTACATCCCTACTTAAATAGCGCCTAGAAGTGACCCTCAAATTTCTCATAACTTATTTCATTGAGTCCCTGGACTATAATACATATAATACTTAACTTATGGGTAAATAAACAATTATCGTGCACATTTTAATTAGTAAAAATCCAGTTTCTTTCAATCCAAAGACGGTCTACTGAAGATGAGAAAAACATAAAGCAGGACTTAAAACTAAGGTGTGCATCTTATAAAGTCCTACAGAATTTTCCAGGAAAATTATTCTTTTGTTCAACAGCCCTCTAGATCAAAAGGACTGCCCTGTTCACAAATGAATTCTGGATAAATCTCTTTAGTTACTATAATTGCTATCATATTATCTGATAGACAGTTTCATCATTATGACAAGCTCCTTTGTATGCTATTAAATTATTTTATAAATAACCTTGAGTCATGTGTTACCTTAATGTCTCAGGGGCATATGCCATGTGTTCATGTGCTCACATGCTATGTGTCTGTGTTTATCAGAAATGTTCTTCTCTTATAGGATGATTAAGTATATATGTAAGCGTATGTGAATATATGTAAATATATGTTACATACATCTATGTACACATCCTTGTCTTTTTGTCTTCTGGGTGGTTATGTTTAATTTTAGCCTTAGGCAGAAGCCCACAGTTTGCCTTGAAACTCTTATCAGCTTCTAAGAGACATTTACAGGGAGAGAAAGGCTCTAGGTTTGATAGCAGTAATTGTATTTAACTTGTAAGATATAAGGCTATTTATCTTGTAGCTGGGAATTCACAGAAGAGAAAGGAGGTTTGTCTGATAAAACAAAAATTAAAGAAAAAAATACTAAGCACTCTCTCACCACTCTCTCATTCTCCAAGTAAGACCATGAAACAGTAAAATGGACCTTCATTTAATAATTTAACAAAGCTCTTCCTGTCCGCTTAGATATGTTGCCAGAAGGTAAAATGGGATCATGAAAGGAAAGAGACTCCGAGTCCCCAAGGCCTGAGCGACGGTGTAGAGAAAGGCAAATGTCACAAATGCACAGGTTAGTGCTGACTTCTAACTTGGCAGAAATTGAAAATTTAACTTGAGAGAAAAAGTCTAAATTGTCAAGACTTGGGATAAGACCAAAATTCCTGGGGCTTGCAAGTGTTCTAGGGTATCAAAGTGAATCCACTAAACAATGAAAGGATAATAAGCGTTTGAAATAAAATATGTTGGAGACTTTAACTCGGAAGGAGCAGAGTGTGATGAAAAACTAGAACTCTCAAGTCAGGTGGTCTTGGGTTGGAGTACCAGCGTTTCCACTTACTCTGTGAGCCAGGTAAGTACCTGAGCTCTTGGAACTGTTCTTAGTCTGTAAAATGGAGATAGTACTAACATTGACCTCTAGTGTTATATTAAGGCTAAATAAGATATTGAACATGAAGTACAGAGTATGTAGCAAACGCTCAACCAAGAGCAGCCATCACTATCTGGATGAGTTTGGCCGAGAGATGGTGGCATCACCGTTTTCTACATCTCTGGGACAACAGCCCCATGAATTGAGTGGAGTTATTTTCCCAGTGACTGTGTAAAGACAAAACACATTAGATGAGTTCAGAAGGTGTATGAAGGTAAATGGCCATTATTTTATTAATGGTATAAATGAAAATTTACATTATGTAAAACAGATAGAAGGAAATAAGAGACAGTATATTCTAGTCCTGCGCCGTCCAATAGCAGCCACCAGCCACTAGCCTCATAGTGTCAGCCTGAGGATTGAATGAAACATGTATTTAAATCCCTCAGTGCCGAGGACATAATAATTGCACAATAAAAGTAAACCTTCAGGGCCTCAGTCATACCAGTCACATTGCAAATGTGGCTACGTGTGGTTAGCGGCTACCATATTGAATAGCACCAGCACGCAGTCTGAATGAAGCAAAAGAAACATTTTTTAGCTTTCTAAATATCAGTGATTCTCAAATCTAGCTGCATATAGAATCACCTTGGGAGCTCCCTAAAAATACTGATGTCTGGACCAGTGCTTTTCAAATTTTACTGTGCACATGAGTCACCTGAGGACCTTGTTAAATTCAGATTCTAATTCAGTAGGTTTGGGGTGGGGCCCAAGGTTCTGCATTTTTAACAACCTCCCAGGTGATACTGAAGCTGCTGATACATGGGCCACACCCCAGACCAATTAAATTTGATTACCTGGGACTGGGCCTGAGTATCCACAGATTTTAAAAAAATTCCCAAGAGAATCTCATTGGCAACCAGGTTAAAGAGTGCTGCTTTACACACACACACACACACACACACACACACACACACACACATCACCAACTCTAGCAAGTTAAAAGTCCCTTGGAAATGGAAACTCACCTAGTACCTGTGAGTCCTAATTCGTTCCTGACAAATTAGAAAAAAATGACTATTTAGCAATGCAAGTATTTAGCATGCACTGGTTTGATTAACTGATACATTTTGTGCCCAAATGTTTGAAGAACTTATTGCAAGATGGTTTTAAAATGTACTTAGCAATGTTCAAACACATTCATTAAGTAAGCCTCTCTCTAGTTGATGCTATATAGCGATGCTATATCGCTACAGCCATGCTCAAATATGGCTTTCCCTTTTGGTTGTATTTATGCTTCTTATTCCCTTTGCAGGGCTTCACTATCTATGTTTTTTTTGCAGTTGAACTGAAAGTAACACTAGTTCTAAATGGATGAATGAGCAGGTAGATGGGGCTTATTTTAATGTGTGCTTCAAATCTGGCAAGGTCTCAAATGTTTGCAGGTAAAGACGAAAGAAAAGGAAAGAAAACCTCCTGGCTAGGAATTAATGAAAACCCAAGGCTGAGAAATTTCAGCATTCTGTCAAGTACACAGACTTGTTTTTAACCCTTCAAAGTCTCAATAATCTAGGATGAGATGTGAACAAAAAAAATCTCTCTGACCCTCATGCATACTGTCTAAACAATGCAAGGATAATAAGCATTTGAAATAAAATATGTTGGAGACTTTCTTTAACTCGGTAATTCTCAAATGGGGGCAGTTTTGTCCCCCAGCAGACATTTGGCATTTGTGGAGACGCTACTGGCATCAAGGGGGTGGAAATTACGGATCCTGACAAACATCCTACAATGCACAGGGCAGCCCCCCGCCAGCAAAGCATGATCCAGCCCCAAATCTCAATAGCACCAAGGCTGAGGAATGCTACTAATTAAACGAGTCCAGGCAAGGACTTCTATTTGAGAATACTTTAATGGAAAAAAATAACAAAACTAATAACCTAGTGTCAGTATCAATAAAATTGATAGGAGATAGGAAAATGAGAAAGAAATTTGAGGGAGTGCAATCTGAGTATCAGGATAGGAATCCTGAGTCTGCCCCTCAACTGTGTGATATCGGGTAAGTTATTTTGACTCTCAGAGCCTCAACAATGTAACCTTAATATGAGTATGGTGGTAATAATACCAAACCAAGTACCCTCCCAGGAGGGAGTGAGGCGCATAGGCAGTAATGTGTATGAAGGCACTTACAGCATCAGTAAGCACTATAGAAATGTTTTTACTTTCAATCCCTATAAAGAAAATCCCTATAAAGAAATTCTTTGGAATTTGAAACATTCAAATATAAAGAAAGAGTTTTCCCATCCAGTGTCCTTGAAGGGGAGCCACATCTACATCTTCTCCATGATCTGAGTTGGGGGGTCAAGCAGGATTGAAGCATAGGTCATTGGTGGACATTTTATTGACTGAGGAAAGGGAAACCAATCAAGAGCACTTCCATGAACTTAGTGTGCGAAGGAAAAGGGAAAAAAACATTGAGACTCTGCTCTCCTCAGCACCACCTGCCATGGGAAGATGCAAAGTCTTACCCATTGAAGCTGCTTATCAGTCTTCATTTTCCAGGAAGCCTGGCTCTGACCTAAAAAGCCCCTTCCTGTACCATGTTCAGTGTTCTGAAAGCCCTGAGGACATAACCAGTCAGTCACCTATTCACAGCAGAGAGAGGATCTTTAACAGTCCCAGTCAGCTCAGCCTCCCAGGGGACCTAGAGCTGGGGCTAAAATTAATTCCTCAGGCTCAGCTCACCTCCCCTCTCTTGTCCCCTCCACTGCATTGTGTCAAGACAGCAATTAGAGGCTTTATAAGGAACATTTGTCAGTGCCTGGATGGTAACTCTGGGCCGATTCTTCTTTTATTTCCCTCTCCTGTTCCTTAGCCTTTCTATTTTCAGGTTCAAAGAAAGAAGCTGCTTTTTAGTTGTATCTCCCAGAATTAAGTCATACAAGATTCTGATGGCTATAGAACTATTTTCATTTTGGATCCTTCCTGATTCACAAAAAGCCACTGCTACATGCCATGGGCCCAGCTGGTTTCTAAATACTTCACAGTGGGATGTTTCCGTAGAGCCACATAAAATCCTATAAATGAGTATAAGAAGGTTCTGGAGTTGACCCACTCATCCTGGTGCACAGGGACCTGGAGAGCAGACACGGTTTCCTGAGAGCATGCCTTCAGAATGAGATGACGTAAGTGAATATTCTGTAGGAGTTATTTTTCTCTACTGTTCAAAAATCAGCTATAGACAAGTAGCACGACTGAACTCCTCTTGCTGGTTTATAGACTTATCACTATTGATAACACAGAATGGCTTGGGAAAAGAATGGATACGTCATTTTTGCAGAAACTGTGTCAAGATTGCATGACCAGGTGGCTTTATTCTTTGATACCTAGATACAGGGGTTATTTTGATCTTATGGTTTAAAATAAATTAAATAAACATTGCCAGAGTGCTCTAATGAGCTTTAAATTTAGCAAAATGGATCCTTTCAGTAGCACAGGGAAGCAGGTGGTAGAGAAAATAAGGTATCCAAGGCTGAAAAAAGTGAGCCACTCCTAGGAAGTCCTAGGCCAACTAGAATGTTGGACTTCCCAAAGCCATTTTCCATTCTAGGCAATGGAGTAAGGTGACAGCTCCTTTAAATACTCAGTATTCTTTGAGTTGCTTCATGGAAGCACATTGCCATTGTTGTTAGGAGGACAGCTTCATCTCATTACAAATGAGTCTTTTAGCACAGCTAAGAAAACTTTTCTCTTTTAAAAGAGGATTTTCGACTCCCCATCTCACAATAACCACCTTTGTGTGGTTACTGGTACTGACCTTTGTAACATGATAAGAAAAGGAATAAATCTAAGATGACACAAGAAAGATGCTCATTTCTATCTATTCATTTTTCAAAATATCCCCCAATTTGCTATGGGAGCAATATTGGAAATTGTACTCAGCTGGGAACAGGAGAATCTGGTCCTAGTTCTGTCCCTCATTTACTATTCTCTCTTGACTATTCTTTCATAGAAAAAAACCACAATATCTCCCTGGGTCTCATTTTAAATTTGAAATGGAGAATAAAAATACCCACCCTACCTAATTTACAGGCTATTTAATAGTCAAAATGAAGTAGTCTATATGAGTGAATATATAATAGCAAAATATGCTACTCAAACGTTTGGTAATCCTCATAGCTAACATTCATTGAGTATGGACTTAACTGACCCAGTTAAGTTGGGTATTTTACATGCATAGTCACATTAGCCCTAGAAAGTATTATCATCCTCCCATTGTATAGACTCGGAAACAGAGACTTGGGAGGTTCAATATCTTGCCTAAGGTTTGGAACTGGATCACCAAATGGGAGGAATAAGCACTTACCTAGAGAATCAAGAAAGCAGAGAGAGTAACAAATGAGAATGTGGGGAGAAAGAATCTGCTATATTTCGAAAGCATTATAGTGATCATCAGAGAAGAAAAGTCAGAGCTGTTAGAAATTCTTACACTTAGTTTATAGTTGTTATATTTTGAATTATTTGTGGGGACATGCACAAAATATTTTAGTGCTTAGGGCTTGCAAGGTCTTAATCTAGTGGGCCTCAGAATTATAGCTAATGGCACCAAGATCCCAACTCTAGCCAGTTGACTCCAAAGCCCATACTTATAACTGCTTTACTGTATCATGTCCTGTAATAATAACATATATTATTACCAAATGACAGTTACCAACAGTTACTAGTAATAATGGTTTTCAGTGGGACGCAATGCCATTAAAGAAAGGTCTGTTCTGTTTTGAAAACATAGGAAGCAACCCGTAATTTGGAACTAAACATACAAAGAGATAGGCACACAGCAAGGGTCACTGGTTTTCTTACATATATGTGGTTTTAAAAATGACCATTAAAAAAGAGCCTTCTCATTGCTGGTAGCAAACTCAGAATTCTATATTGTCTCAGGGCAAGTGGTTAGCATTAATTTAGAATCTTTGAAATGCCTAATAGAAACACAACAGACCCTATAGCAACAGTATCAGGGCCAATGATAATATGCATAGAGAGGGACTGATTTTTCTTATGAACAAATTAACAGTTTTTAAGATTTCAGGCTATTTCGATTCCTCCCATCCCTCATCCCCCAGAGTTTAAGAAGAATTTAAAAATCAGGTCTATTAGTGTCTAGTGCATTTGGATGATGATGAGAATTCACAGTAGCTGCTAACACCTCTGGCTTTCTTCAAAGGCTCAAAGATAAATGTATACGGTCATTTTTGTGCCTTAATCTAAGAAGTGCTAAGAGTATGTCAAAAGACTCCCGGCAGAGACTGAGCTGGATATGGTACAGAGACTGAGATGGTAGATAAATGAGTGGGTGGGGCTTTTTGCTTCAGTATTTTGGGGGTCTTGTATGCTCTTCGTGAATGCTCCCATAATTCTTAAAGCAGACATAGGAAGATCCTGGCTAATAGAGGAAAAACCCAGTAGCACAGTTACTTCTAATTGGCATTTAAAGAAAAGTAATGCTAACTTAGGCATGAAAAAATAATCACAGCCTTCAAGTCATTCAACATTCTTGGGCCACAAATAGGCAAATTTACATCTTTCTCTCAAGTGTGATGATTATTAGCTAAAGGGCTCTTACATTTCTGGAAATGTGCTTCCGGCTTCCTTACCTCTGTGCTCACCTCACTATAAAGGAAGTAAGAAGATAACAGTGAGAAAATGATGAGCAGTTTGGAGTGTAGGAGATGGAGAGTTAGACATAGCATAAATGCCCACATTAGTGACAAGTTCAATATTCTGAGCTATTCTCTTGCATCTACCAGGTGATAATGTAACGATGGAGCAAAGGCCTTTAGCCAAAGTATTTTCCCTTCCATTCCTGGCACTTTTATGATCAGGGTTCAGGGCTTTTTCCTGGTAGAAGTGAGAGATGAGACGGAAAGCTAAGGGATTATTTGAATGATCTTTTTAAAGAAGGCAACCTTTCCCCCCACTGTCCTTGATTTGGCCATCTGGCTCTGGGAGTTTGCTGGCGAATGCTCCTTGACTATAAAATTGAAACAGATGACTAACCCTTCTCCCTCCCACACCAGCATGCCTGCTATTAAAATGCCTACTAGGACCAACATCTGAAAACCAAGGCAGGCTAGTGTAAGTGAGAGAGCAAAAACTGGCAAAGTCAACGAAATGAATGGAATTCCACCCTTAGTTTTTCTCTCATTGTTATCCTGACTTGACGTTCATCATCTCAAGTTTAGTAAACTTCCTTTCACAGTCTTTCTGCCATCTCTGGCCATCTGTATGTTCAATCACACCTGAGTAAATGGCACCAGATCTCATATTGATTATTCCATGATTACTGACAATAGTTTATTTTAGAGATGGTGTACCCTTCTCTCCATTGCTCATCATCTGCAGTGCCCCGGACAATCCATAATCATTGTATTTGGTATGAGCCAGTCAGCAGTATTAATCAGATGGACAAAAGAAGTGTTCAGTGCATAGTTAGTAAGTCTCCAGAAGCTCCCTGTACTGGACCGAGTCCAAAAGAAATAGCTTATTTTTTCATCCAAAGAATACTAATGTGTGCTTAATATTCAGTGTTTTAATGATTTGGTGACAGTCATGAGAAAATCACCAGTTAGAAGTAAGAATGGGAGAACAAAAGAGAGTCTGGTCATTGAGAGTAAAACATGTACCTGTGGGATAATGCTCATTCACTGGCCAGTTGTCCACCTGAAGCGTGGCATTGCCGCCGTTCCTGGTAAAGCGCACCACGTGATATTTGCCATCATTTACCGGGGTCCTCTCCTCTTTGATGGAGATGTCAACTGTGCCAATATTGAAGACAACTCCAATTTTCCCCTGTTCCTATAATAAAGAAACACAAAAGGCAAGTTATCACTAACCACAAGGTTTTCTCCCTTTAAAGTTGAGCCTCCAACTAACAATGAATCTGTAGGTACCCAGAGAGAGCTGTCGGCTTGAAGTTAATAATAGTATCCTACATTTCTCCATGAGCTTTCATCCTGAACATAAAAGCCAATGGTACAAAACCACCCAAATTGCTCTCAGAGGCTGCACTGCCCAGGTTACATCATGTGATTGCCCTCAACAGATATCAAAGCCGGAACCACAGAACTACCTAACAAGTGAGTAATGACACTGCAAGGTTCTGTGAGATGAATTAGGCATGTTTTCTAGAAGAGGCTAATCAGACACTGAACTGTAGGCTACTGCACAATTCAGATTTAGGATTAAAGAGGAAATGCAAGCCTGCTTGCACTCTGGGGGGCAACCAAGGCCAAGAGGAGGTATACAGAATGTTTAGGAGCCAAAACCATAGGCGCTGGCACTATAGACTTACTCTTGGTGATACTTTCTGTAGATATAAAGCACACAGGAAATGTATCCTCAGTGGGGCCCAGTGAAACTGAACTAGGGTTTTCCAAGTCAGATGCTGGCAACCTTCCCATACTTGTAGCCCCAGTCCTAAGGTTAAGCCAAAGAAGGAGGTAATATTCAGTGCTATAGCTTTATGTGACACAGCAGAAGAGAACCTCTGTGGCCCTACATAGACTTCTGGGAGGGAAAACACAATGAATTCCAGAAGAGTAACATTAGGGCAATGAAGGTGATGATTATGGTGATGGTGGTGGTGGTGGTGGTGACATCATCCACCTCCTGGGAAGTGCCCAGAAACACTGAAATATAAGTAACAATGTTATTAAAACTCTTACTCTTCTCCTTTAATAACCTATGACTAAGAGTTGCAATTGGTATTCAGAAGAAGACATAAAATGAAAGTAACCTCACGGATCAGATATAATCAGTCTCTCGCAACCTCTCTGAAAGGTATCAGCATGCAGGGTGTCAGGAGGAAATGGGCAAGGAGAGAAAAGAAACATCTTTCTCCATTTCTCTAATAGTCTGGCTTATTGGCAAACGGTTGGACTTTCAAAAACAATACAATTTAGCTGTGATTCTCATGTTCTACAAGACCGAGTCCCAATATTTGTCCACGTAGCCTCTGTTATCCTCTATTTCCTTCTATTCAAGAAGAAGGAGAAGGAGCAAGAGGAGGAGGAAAGGAAGGAAAAGGATATGGGAAAAGAAGTCCAGAATCCACACAAACCAAGACATAGGAAAGATTTCACTGAATCTCCAGTTTAGTAATTTTGGTTCATTCATTCATTCATTCAATATATAAATACACTATTAAGCACTCACTATGCTTAAAGTCAATAAATTGAGACTTCTGGTGAGATTTTAGGTACTGGTTTCTATATAGTATGCTAGACTTCACTATTTTTCCAAAAGACAGGTTTTCCTTAACTAGCCAATTTTCCTTTAGTTATGTGAACACATCTTGTGCCCAATAAAAGAATGAATAAGTACCTAGCAGCCTTAATCGTAAAAAGTGGGAATCTAGGCTGATCAAAAGAGGCTGATTTCAGCACGCAGGGATGCTGAGATACAGGGTGGACAACGTTGCTTCCTTTGTGCCCTGATAGCACAGCACACAACGTAAAGTGATGTCTGCAATTCCTATGTTCTGTTCTCTGGGAGAAGCAATTCAGGTGCCTCCCCAAATGGTGACTAAACATACTCATTTTCTTGAGTTTCTAAGAAACAGGATTTCTTAAATCCCTGTTTATTGAGACACTGTGTTCTCAGCTTTGTTTTGTTTTGTTTTCCTATCTCTGCACCTCCAGCACTAAACAAAATACCTACTATTAAAACATGATGCGTGGATAAGTGAACCTGATGATCGGTTCTTTTGCATCTTTCATGCCCATAATTAATAATATTATGATCCATTTTATTCTTTCTCCTTAATTCTCTGGGAATGCAGAAATGACAATATGACTTTTCTGCTTTCTCTTAAAGAGTTGGCATGGACTTCTAAGGACGTGTGTGTGTGCGTGTGCGTGTGTGTTGGTGCCTTATCTCCCTCGTGCCTAAATAAGCAAGACTATGATAACCTGAATCATAATCTTTTTAGCAGAATTGAAGGACTAGAGGAGTGAAAAAACCATGACTGCAGACAACACCATTACTCCTCTGTCCACCCCACAAATGTGGACTGTTTATTGCATCACTGTTCTTCAGTGAGAAACCACTGTATAAATCCTGGATGCATGTAAAGGACTGCTGGTGATTCAATTCGCCTCAGTCACTAATTAATCATGGAGGGAGGACAGTTTTGGGGGGAGAGAGGAGACCTTTAAACCAGCCTTCTGCAGCTTTTCAGCAACAGCAGTGGCAAAGTACAGTTCTGGCTCATGGAGTAGGCTGATCAGTGAGATATATTCTTGGGCAGATTTTCTGCAAGATCCATAATAGATTCAGGAAAAGAGAAGATTTAATCTCTGCCAGAATAAATATTTGGTCCTTATCTTAGGCGCCACACATTTGCTATCGCAATCACTGTTTTGAGGAGGTCTTCTTAATCCTGCTAGCATGTTGCCAATGTCAGTGGAGACCCTTACTCAGAAGTTTCATTGTGTTTCCTGCAGTGGGAAATGTGCCTGTGCTGGACCTCAGATGTGGTCTCTTCACTCGCAGTAATGAAATCTCTAATGAGATTTCATTACTGCAACCTCCTTGTCATTTGTCATGGGACCACAGTGGCATTATCATCTGTGGCTAACTGCTTTGTCTCAGTTCATTATAAGCTTTGTGACAAATACCCAAACAGTTGCCCAGGCTTGAATCCATCATGCTCAGCTGCCATGAAAATAAAGCCTGCTGGCTCAAGTGTCCAGAGAAGAGATGATGTGAAGGATAAAAAGCACTGGCTTCGGAGTCGGCCCTGACTAACGTGGGGCAAGTTACTTCACTTTTCTGAACCCATTTCTTGATAATATATTATGGGGATAGGATACCAACTTCCAACTTTACATACTTTGGAGGGCTGTTATAAGGCTGAAATGTTATAATTAATATGACAGTACTTTATAAATAATAAAATATTATACCAATATAAGGTATACATGAGATCAAGGGAAGGAACCATCCAATCATTTGACTATTTAAAACACTGATTGCTGGAGAAGTTCATTGGTTCGATATGATAAACATATCTTTTAGCATACCTTGGTTCAAATAATACCTCTGATTCTTAAAGCTGCATGACCTGGGGCAGGTTGTTTAACTTCTGGTGTTTCTTTTATAAAGGATCACGTGGAGGGAAAAAGGCAAATTGCAGTGAGGATTTTAGGAGAACACATATGTGTGAAGTACCTGGCACAAAGCTGCGCATATTTTGGGACCTCAGTAAATGTAAGTCACCTCTTCTCTTTCTCCCCCCGCCATTAGTGTAGTTGACATTGGTGGCATGAGCCAATTACTGGTTGGCTGGGCAACACTGTCATTAAGAAATATTGTAAAAATAAATGTAAATTTTAGCAAACAGAACACTAAAAAAACCAACATTTGCACGGTTGATTTCCTGCCATGATTTGGTAGTTGCTCTCTCTCCACATTCCTTGGTGCCTTTTATAAGCCTCTCCAAGATAAGCAAAAGTGTAGGTGCAAAAACAGCATGACTACAAATTTTAATAACTCCATACCCTTCACCACTAAAGTTGCTACCAGGGCAATTATTTCAATCTATGTTACTCCTTGATATTAAAAACAAAGACAAGTGGGAAATCAGAAGACACTACCAAAGAATCGTCAAGTGCATTCAAGGAAAAACTGAACAATACAGAAAACATCTGTCTTTAAATAGCCAGTAATGACTCTATGAGCCCACGTGGTTCCTCAAATTAGTCCAGCTCCACCTTTCTGATCCTCCATCAGCCAAATAGCACTGATTGCTATGGAGGTGACCCAAGAGATGCTACCAACACCAGGGTCAGATTTCAGGAGCAGAAATGCACAGGGGCAAGAAATACCCTCAGGAATAAAGATCTCCCTGAAGGCGATCTCTTCATTCATTCCAGAGTGCCCCAGGGGAAGGCAAAATGCACCATCTGCTATTTTAGAAAATTGCAGCTGACAGAAACAGAACGGGGCTCTCAAATGTGTGCCAGGATGCTATGCAAAGGAAGCAGTTCTCAATATCTTAACTTCTAGCCTTCACACAGAATTTGTGAGTTCAGTGCTAGGCGGTAAAACAAGGAGAACAACATGAATGTGAGCCTACTTGGGGCCAGACACCATCAGGTCTGCCATACTCATTTCAGAGTCTGGCTTATAGTAAATAAAGTAATCAGTGGCACTGTTTACCACGTTTTGGTAGTTCTCCTCCATTATGGGCTCATAGGAGAGAGAAATTCTGGGTCCACTTGTGATGGGTAGGGCCAATGGACCAGTGCTGACCAATAAAATCAGGTGTTACTACTGAGCCATCCGTTTAATTGCTGGTTTGAGACCTGCCAGAATTCTCCCATTTGCTCTGAACCACTGCACTCAGCAAATTCCTAGTAGTGACTTCTTTGTCATTCTCGGTCATTGAGTGAGGATGACAAGCCACACTACAACCGACATGGAACATGTGAGAAACAAAGCTTGGTTGCTTTATGCCACCAAATATTGGTATTTGAAGCTGTTTGTTACTGCAGCAAAACCCAGACTATCTGGAGGATGTAGTAGGTGCTCAACAAGTATTTTTAACAGAATAATTTTCAAATTCCCACCATTACCCTTAAAATATTTTTTTTGAATGTAGAAGCATTTAGGAGAATCCAGCTATATTTTATTAAGCCAGACATGGAAGAGATTTTCAAAGATGTAAAACAATGCCATTATCAGTAATTTTTAAAATACTGCTTTTCAAAAATTATGTTATTTATGTGAACATGAATTGGGCTTATTACTCATTTCTAAATGGATTAATAAACAGCTATTTTAAATGTTTCATGGTTTTAATTTCTAACAGGGTAAACATCACTAGATATAACTCACGTTAACAAAAGCTCTTTGGGTTTCTCATCATTTTTTTAAGTTTAAAGGGGTCCTAAGACCAAAAGATTTGAGAACTGCTAAGTTAGTTGATCTGGAAGGTTTATTCCACCTCAAAAACTTCATTATACTGTTGTGTTCAGAGTTCGAGGCAAAACAATAAAAAATTAGATTTGTTCTATGTTTTCATTCTAAGACATAGCCTAACAATTTAGTATAAAAATTGAATTTTACCTACATTTCTTTTATTTTTTTAATTTTTGAATTTTATTTTATTTATTTTTTATACAGCAGGTTCTTATTAGTCATCCATTTTATACACATCAGTGTATACATGTCAATCCCAATCTCCCAATTCATCACACAACCAGCCACACACCCCCGCCGCTTTCCTCCCTTGGTGTCCATATGTTTATTCTCTACATCTGTATCTCAGTTTCTGCCCAGCAAACCAGTTCATCTGTACCATTTTTCTAGGTTCCAGATATATGCATTAATATATGATATTTGTTTTTCTCTTTCTCAGTTACTTCACTCTGTATGACAGTCTCTAGGTCCATCCATATCTCTACAAATGACCCTATTTCGTTCCTTTTTATGGTTGAGTAATATTCCATTGTATATATGTACAACACCTTCTTTATCCATTCGCCTCTCGATGGGCAGTTAGGTTGCTTCCATGACCTGGCTATTGTAAATACTGCAGCAATGAACATTGGGGTGCACGTGTCTTTTTGAATTATGGTTTTCTCTGGGTATATGCCTAGTAGTGAGATTGCTGGATCATATGGTAATTCTATTTTTAGTTTTTTAAGGAACCTCCATACTGTTCTCCATAGTGGCTGTATCAATTTACATTCCCACCAACAGTGCAAGAGGGTTCCCTTTTCTCCACACCCTCTCCAGCATTTGTTGTCTGCAGATGTTCTGATGATGCCCATTCTTACTGGTGTGAGGTGATACCTCATTGTAGTTTTAATTTGCATATCTCTAATAATTAATTATGTTGAGCAGCTTTTCATGTGCTTTTTGGCCATCTGTCTGTCTTCTTTGGAAAAATGTCTATTTAGGTCTTCTGCCCATTTTTGGATGGGTTGTTTGTTTTTTTAATATTGAGCTGCATGAGCTGTTTATATATTTTGGAGATTAATCCTTTGTCCATTGATTCATTTGCAAATATTTTCTCCTGTTCTGAGGGTTGTCTTTTTGTCTTGTTTATGGTTTCCTTGGCTGTGCAAAAGCTTTGATGTTTCATTATGTCCCATTTGTTTATTTTTGTTTTTATTTCCATTACTCTAGGAGGTGGATCAAAAAAGATCTTGCTGTGATTTATGTCAAAGAGTGTTCTCCCTATGTTTTCCTCTAAGAGTTTTATAGTGTCCGATCTTACATTTTGGTCTCTAATCCATTTTGAGTTCTTTTTTGTGTATGGTGTTAGGGAGTGTTCTAATTTCATTCTTTTACATGTAGCTGTTCAGTTTTCCCAGCACCAGTTATTGAAGAGACTGTCTTTTCTCCATTGTATATCCTTGCCTCCTTTGTCATAGATTAGTTGACCATAGGTGCGTGGGTTTATCTCTGGGCTTTCTATCCTGTTCCATTGATCTATGTTTCTGTTTTTGTGCCAGTACCATATTGTCTTGATTAATGTAGCTTTATAGTATAGTCTGAAGTCAATGAGTCTGATTCCGCTAGCTCCGTTTTTTTCCCTGAAAACTGCTTTGGCTATTCTGCCTTTGTCATAGATTAGTTGACCATAGGTGCGTGGGTTTATCTCTGGGCTTTGTATCCTGTTCCATTGATCTATGTTTCTGTTTTTGTGCCAGTACCATATTCTCTAGATTACTGTAGCTTTATAGTATAGTCTGAAGTCAGGGAGTCTGATTGCTCCAGCTCCGTTTTTTTCCCTCAAGACTGCTTTGGCTATTTGGGGTCTTTTGTGTCTCCATACACATTTTAAGACTTTTTGTTCTAGTTCTGTAAAAAAATGCCATTGATAATTGATAAGGATTGGATTGAATCTGTAGATTGCTTTGGGTAGTATAGTCATTTTCACAATATTGATTCTTCCAATCCAAGAACATGGTATGTCTCTCCAGCTGTTTGTATCATCTTTAATTTCTTTCATCAGTGTCTTATGGTTTTCTGCATGTAGATCTTTTGTCTCCCTAGGTAGGTTTATTCCTAGGTATTTTATTCTTTTTGTTGCAGTGGTAAATGGGAGTGTTCCCTTAACTTCTCTTTCAGATTTTTCATCACTGGTGTACAGGAATGCAAGAGACTTCTGTGCATTAATTTTGTATCCTGCAACTTTACCAAATTCATTGATTAGCTCTAGTAGTTTTCTGGTAGCATCTTTAGGATTCTCTATGTAAGGTATCATGTCATCTGCAAACAGTGACACTTTTACTTCTTCTTTTCCAATTTGTATTCCTTTTATTTCTTTTTCTTCCCTGATTGCCGTGGCTAGGACTTCCAAAACTAGGTTGACTAACAATGGCGAGAGTGGACAACCTTGTCTTGTTCCTGATCTTAGAGGAAATGCTTTCAGTTTTTCACCATTGAGAATGATGTTTGCTGTGGGTTTGTCATATATGGCCTTTATTATGTTGAGGTAGGTTGCCTCTATGCCCACTTTCTGGAGGGTTTTTATCACAAATGGATGTTGAATTTTGTCAAAAGCTTTTTCTGCATTTATTGAGATGATCATATGGTTTTTATTCTTCAATTTTTAATATGGTGTATCACATTGATTGATTTGCATATATTGAAGAATCCCTGGGATAAATTCCACTTGATCATGGTGTATGATCCTTTTAATGTGTTGTTGGATTCTGTTTTTTAGTATTTTGTTGAGGATTTTTGCATCTGCGTTCATCAGTGATATTGGTCTGTAATTTTCTTTTTTTGCAGTATCTTTGTCTGGTTGTGGTGTCAGGGTGATGGTGGCCTCATAGAATGAGTTTGGGAGTGTTCCTTCCTCTGCACTTTTTTGGAAGAGTTTGAGAAGGATGGGTGTTAGCTCCTCTCTAAATGTTTGATAGAATTCACCTGTGAAGCCATCTGGTCCTGGACTTTTGTTTGTTGGAAGAATTTTAATCACAGTTTCAATTTCATTACTTGTGATTGGTCTGTTCATATTTTCTATCCTGGTTCAGTCTTGGAAGGTTATACCTTTCTAAGAATTTGTCCATTTCTTCCAGGTTGTCCATTTTATTGGCATAGAGTTGCTTGTAGTAGTCTCTTAGAATGCTTTGTTTTTCTGTGGTGTCTGTGGTAACTTCTCCTTTTTCATTTCTAATTTTATTGATTTGAGTCCTCTCCCTCTTTTTCTTGATGAGTCTCGCTAATGGTTTATCAATTTTGTTTATCTTCTCAAAAAACCAGCTTTAAGTTTTATTGATCTTTGCTATTGTTTTCTTTGTTTCTATTTCATTTATTTCTGCTCTGATCTTTATGATTTCTTTCCTTCTGCTAACTTTGGGTTTTGTCTGTTCTTCTTTCTCTAGTTCCTTTAGGTGGAAGTTTAGATTGTTTATTTGAGATTTTTCTTGTTTCTTCAGGTAGGATTGTATTACTATAAACTTCCCTCTTAGAACTGCTTTTGCTGCATCCCGTAGGTTTTGGATCATCGTGTTTTCATTGTCATTTGTCTCTAGGTATTTTTTGATTTCCTCTTTGTTTTCTTCAGTGATCTCTTGGTTGTTTAGTAACGTATTGTTTAGCCTACATGTGTTTGTGTTTTTTACGTTTTTTTCCCTGTAATGCATTTCTAATCTCATAGTGTTGTGGTCAGAAAAGATGCTTGATATGATTTCAATTTTCTTAAATTTACTGAGGCTTGATTTGTGACCCAAGATGTGATCTATCCTGGAGAATGTTCCGTGTGCACTTGAGAAGAAAGTGTAATGTGTTGTTTTTGGATGGAATGTCCTATAAATATCAATTAAATCTATCTGGTCTGTTGTGTCATTTAAAGCTTCTGTTTCTTTATTTATTTTCATTTTGGATGATCTGTCAATTGGTGTAAGTGAGTTGTTAAAGTCCCGAACTATTATTGTGTTACTGTCGATTTCCTCTTTTATAGATGTTAGCAATTGCCTTATGTATTGAGGTGCTCCTATGTTGGGTGCATATATATTTATAATTGTTATATCTTCTTCTTGGATTGATCCCTTGATCATTATGTAGTGTCCTTCCTCATCTCTTGTAACATTCATTCTTTATTTTAAAGTCTATTTTATCTGATATGAGTATTGTTACTCCAGCTTTCTTTTGATTTCCATTTGCACGGAATATCTTTTTCCATCCCCTCACTCTCAACCTGTGTGTCCCTAGGTCTGAAGTGGGTCTCTGGTAGACAGCATATATATGGGTCTTTATTTTGTATCAATTCAGCAAGCCTGTGTCTTTTGGTTGGAGCATTTAATCCATTCACGGTTAAGGTTATTATCGATATGTGTGTTCCTATGACCATTTTCGTAATTGTTTTGGGTTTGTTTTTGTAGGTCCTTTTCTTCTCTTGTGTTTCCCACTTAGAGAAGCTCCTTTAGCATTTTTTGTAGAGCTGGTTTGGTGGTGCTGAATACTCTTACCTTTTGCTTGTTTGTAAAGCTTTTGATTTCTCCTTTGAATCTGAATGAGATCCTTGCCAGGTGGAGTAATCCTGGTTGTAGGTTCTTCCCTTTCATCACTTTAAGTATATCATGCCACTCCCTTCTGGCTTGTAGAGTTTCTGCTGACAAATCAGCTGTTAACCTTATGGGAATTCCCTTGTATGTTATTTGTCACTCTTCCCTTGCTGCTTTCAATAATTTTTCTTTGTCTTTAATTTTTGCCAATTGATTACTATGTGTCTCTGTGTGTTTCTCCTTGGGTTTATCCTGTATTGGACTCTGTGTGCTTCCTGGACTTGGGTGGCTATTTCCTTTCCCACGTTAGGGAAGTTTTCGACTATTAGCTCTTCAAATATTTTCTCTGGTCCTTTCTCTCCCTCTTTTCCTTCTGGGACCCCTATAATGTGAATGTTGTTGTGTTTAATGTTGTCCCAGAAGTCCCTTAGGCTGTTTTCATTTCTTTCCATTCCTTTTTCTTTATTGTGTTCCACAACAGTGAATTCCACCATTCTGTCTTCCAGGTCACTTATCCGGTCTTCTGCCTCAGTCATTCTGCTATTGATTCCTTCTAGTGCAGTTTTCATTTCAGTTATTGCATTGTTCATCTCTGTTTGTTTGTTCTTTAATTCTTCTATATCTTTGTCAAACATTTCTTGCATCTTCTCGATCTTTGCCTCCATTCTTTTCCACGGTCCTGGATCATCTTCACTATCATTATTCTGAATTCTTTTTCTGGAAGGTTGCCTCTCTCCACTTCATTTAGTTGTTTTTCTGGGGTTTTACCTTGTTCCTTCATCTGGTACATAGCCCTCTGCCTTTTCATCTTGTCTATCTTTCTGTGAATGTGGTTTTTGTTCCACAGGCTGCAGGATTGTAGTTCTTCTTGCTTCTGCTGTCTGCTCTCTGCTGGATGAGGCTATCTAAGAGGCTTATGCAAGTTTCCTGATGGAAGGGACTGATGGTGGGTAGAGCTGACTGTTGCTCTGGTGTGGGGAGCTCAGTAAAACTTTAATCGGCTTGAGTGCTGATGGGTGGGGCTGGGTTCCCTCCCTTTTGGTTGTTCGGCCTGAGGCAACCCAACACTGGAGACTACCTGGGCTCTTTGGTAGGGCTAATGGTGGACTCTGGGAGGGCTCACGCCAAGGAATACTTCCTAGAACTTCTGCTGCCAGTGTCCTCATCCCCAAGGTGAGCCACAGTCAGCCCCCACCTCTGCAGGAGACCATCCAATGCCAGCAGGTAAGTCTGGTTCAGTCTCCCCTGGGGTTATTGCTCCTTCCCCTGGGTCCTGATGCACACACTACTTTGTGTGTGCCCTCCAAGAGTGGAGCCTCTGTTTCCCCCAGTCCTGTTGAAGTCCTGCAATCAAATCCCTCTATCCTTCAAAGTCTGATTCTCTAAGAATTTTTCCTCCCATTGCTTGACCCCCAGGTTGGGAAGCTTGACATGGGGCTCAGAACCTCCACTCCAGTGTGTGGACTTCTGTGGTATAAGTGTTCTCCAGACTGTAAGTCACCCACCCAGCAGTTATGGGATTTGATTTTACTGTGATTGTGCCCCTCCTACTGTCTCATTGTGGCTTCTCCTTTGTCTTTGGATATGGGGTATCATTTGGATGAGTTCCAGTGTGTTTCTGTCGCTGATTGTCCAGCAGCTAGCTGTGATTCTGGTGTTCTCGCAAGAGGGAGTGGGAGCACATCCTTCTACTCCACCATCTTGGTTCCAATCCCCCCTCCAAATTTTATAGGTTAAAAAGATCAAGATTCAGACAATTGAGAATTTGCACAAGTACTAAAATATATTTTTAAGATTAGAATACAGGTCTGTTTGACTTTAAAACCCATGGGTTTTCCACCTTGTTATGTTTCCATCATATGTATTCATGTTGCAACTGAGTTATTTATATAAAATGGTATATATATTACATATTATACACTTTACATCTGTATAACCTGCCTAACCTGTCTGCCTAACCTATTTGTGTGTATTTCAAATGTAGGGATCCTAACAGGTACTCAGCAAATACTTGTTAAATTAATGGATAAGTGAATGAATGAATATAAATTATAATGTGTGGTTGTGATAGAAAAAACTGTGTTAATATGCTTTTATACCATGGGAGGCTAACTAGGATTTGAACAGTATGGGATAATGCAGTGAATTGGTCAATCGTATTGAGAATTTTTTTTGCAATAAATCTTGGGAAAAACATATAGTCTCATTATGCTTTATATATGCAATCTGTAAAATACAAAAGGATGAGGTACAATTTACTTGATTCATCAGATAATTTTGACTGTGGGAGGATTTTGTTGAAGTTCACTAGGATAAAACATCCTGCATTTATTAGATCATGTATGGGTTCTTTATGTGGCTATTAATTATCTTTCAGTGAAGATCATAAGTCCATTCTTTCAATATCATAATCTCCTTGTTCTAGACCCAAGACAACTGTTAGATAATAAGCAGTGTTTGTGCACTTCTGGAGCGCAAAGCCATGTGCTATGAAGGGATTTGAGACCAGGTCTCTCCCTCAAGAAGCCCACGATAGAGAATAATCCTATCTGGAATCATTCAAACTGACAAGGCTCCAACCTGTGCAACTGGAAGAGGGTTTGGACTTCCACTGTCATCCCATGACAATGACCCAGTCTCATTCCATCAATGAGCTTAAGTGTGGCTGTGTGTGTGGCAGGAAGGGCAGGGAGGGAAGAAGAAAATGTCTGCTCTGGGTCCCAGAACCTTTAAGATCTAGAAGCCGAAGACCTGAGCCCAGTCAAGGCTCTGTATCTTGTTGCCCAGATGATCTGGAACAGGTCTCAGCTGTCTGTATGAAAAATGAGAATAACAATACAAAGACAACAATAATAATAATGCCTGTGTTGAATGGTACTTAAGAGAAATGAATGAAACCTTGGCAAATTATGAAGTGCTGCTCAAAGGATGATATAAACATAATGTTAATGGTGGGGGTGAAGATGGTGATAATAGTAAAGATAGTGAAGATAACTGGGTAAGAAATAGTATGACAGATGATGGGTGAGTCAGAGGCTTTTGCACACACCCTACACCATACTTCTCTGTGTATTTGAAATGACTGTCTCCCATTCAAGATCATCAACTCCAGAATCCGTACAGACTCCCTAGAAAATTCATGTTAAATGGCTTGGAAATAAATTCTATTTTCCTAAATCTGCACAGGTCTCTATGACCTTTGTGCCCACCCAGCAAAATTGTATCCATCTTCTCCCCCAGCTGCAGTTGTGCTTCTCCTGTTGTTTCCCTGATGTCTGGTTGCACAAGGTCAATCAGTTAAAGTGGATTAGATCCACAGGCCGAAATACGAACAGAGGGCCAAGAGAGAAAAGACTGATAAATAGCTCAAGACAGTTCTATCTCTAACTCCCAGAAAAGAAAAAAAAGAGAGAGAGAGCATGGATGACAGCTCAGGGCAACAGGAACTCTGACCTGAAGAGGGAAATCAAGGAAGGACAAGACAGCTGGTGCAAGTAAATAAGATGCAAGTAAGAGCCAGGGTTCTAACAATCACCGGTCACACACCGGCATCCTGAGTCATCATGTCCTTCAAATCCACTCTGCACATGCATTTCGTATTGACAGACCCCAATGTCACACTGCCTCATTTGGTAGTTAAGTCTGACTATAAAGTGAAAATTAAAAGTTCATTTCTGTAGGAGCCCCAGTGTTTCACCAGGGCCTGAAGCAGTCTCCTGGCAGGATTCAGGTGACAGCTGGCAGGGCAGTGCTGACTGAAACCCAGTACAGACTGAACATCTCCTATAAATGCCTTGCTTGTCCCCCCAAATCTCTGCCACAGCTGTGAGGAACCACCCAATGGCCTTAATAGAGAGACCTTAAGCCCTGTGCTCACAGTAACATCAAAATCCTCAAAATTAGGAAGCACTTTTTAAATCACCAAGAATTCTTCCAGAATATCTTACATCTTTTTTTTTTACATTATAATCCCAGTTCTATTTTTCAAAAAATTATACCTACACATATATATATATATATATATATATATATTTATACATATAGATACAGAGAGAGAGAGAGAGGGTGGGGGGAGGGAAGAAGAAAGGGAAGAACGTCTGGAAGGATAATACCAAATTGGTACTACGTGGACTATCTGGGATGTAAAGTGGGGTCTAGAGGCAACAGAAACTAACTTTGTGAGTTTCTATACTGTTGAATTTTACAGAGAGCATATGTTGATGGAATAATCACGTTTTTGCTTTTTAAAAAATTTAGACAAAATTTTTTCACCGAGAAAATGCATCTCAAAATGGCTTGTCCCCCACCCCACCCCCGCCCACCTTGAGCGTATGCATACTGTGTGCGCGGGCGCGCGCGCGCACACACACACACAGCATGAAAGCAGAATATCTTACACCTTACCTACACACTTACAAAGTGAGGTCCTGGGAGCAGGATCAGCATCAGCATCACTTAGAAACTCATTAGAAATGTAAATTCTTGGATCTAAAACCAGACTCTGAGTCAGAAACCCTGGCGTGGGACCCAGCAATCCATATGTTCACAAGCTCTCCTGGTGATTTAGATACTTGCTAAAGTCTGGGAATGAATTCCTTATATTAATGTTTTGGTTCCACTAGGGCTATGGTTTCAACGGGGGTGATTTGGTACTCAGGGACATTTGGCAATGCCTGGAGACATTTTTGCTTGTCACAACTAGGGGTGGGGTGCTAATGGTCTCTAGGGGGTATAGGCCAGAAATGTTGCTCAATATTCAACAATACACAGCCAAGAAATACCTGCCCTACAGTATGAATAGTATCACTATTGGAAACTCTGCAGTAGGGAGTACAAAACTTCAGCCACACAGCAAACACCCATAAAGCATGCACTGCATGACAGAAACTGATCTACAAACATTTACATATATAGTCTAATTCATTGCTCACAATACTCCTTCTATGAGGTATGTATGCATGCACACAACACAAACACAACACGTACAATACACACGTGTACCTGAGGGCATGCCTGTGTGTGCATGTATGTGAATTTTGAATATTTGGTCTAAATGCATCTGGCCCTCAGAGCACAGAGTGAGCAATGAGCTTGTGTGGATAATCTGACTTGCTCCTACTCTATGTTCTATTCAAGTGCCCTTCTCACAGATGTAAACTTGGCAAAGCAAGCTCACACAGCCAGAAAGTGGTGGGTCTAGAATACATGTCCTGTGATATTTTCCCTGTCTGCTCTTGGTAACCCCTTTCTCTTATCATTCATTGTTACTACCCTAGGAAAGCCTCCCAGTACATCTCCCCGGGCACAATGACATTAGTTGATAATTCCAAACCCAATTTAGTCCCTTGACCCTTCACTACAGACTAGGTCATTCTAGTCAGTTTCCATGAAGAGGTATAATCAGTTCTGAGTGGACTTCAAAGGAGAAACTCCCTGTCCTAGAACTAGATATTCCAGTCCAAGGAGGCAGCTCCCATAGGGAAGACAGACCAGCAAACAGCTCATAACCTTTCAAGACCTGTTCTGTGGTGGTAAGGAAACCTTCAGTGATTCTCCAAAATACTTTACTATTTGCCTGTCTTTCAAGTGACAGACTGAGTTAACGTTATGGCTTCAAGGAGAATGGACCTAGGTGAATAATAAACCTCAACCAAGAATTCTTGGTTTAATAAGCAAGGCATTCTCAGTCATTCAATTCCCAGGCTAAACTCTATACCATTTTCTAACCAAAGAGAAAAAAAATAGTATACACATTTCAGAACTGAGAGATTTAGTACTTTGGGATTACCAGAAAATACAATGTAGATGACTGCATTTTTTTTATGATGCCTTTGGAGAATGGGTATGCAAAAGGCAGAATGGCCTGAAGCAGAGATCAGCAACTATGGCCAAATTTGGCTGTTGCCTGTTCATGTAAATAAAGTTTTATTGAGACACAGCTGTGCTCATTCATTTCTATATTGTCTTTGGCTGCTGTAGCACTAAACAGCAGAGCAGAGCAGTTGCAACAGAGATCACGTGGCCTATAAGCCTAAAATATTTACTGTCTGGCCCTTCACAGAAAAAGTTTCCTGACCCCTGTTATAAAATCTTGCACAATTTAGCTGGCCATGATTGTTTTCTTTAGTTTTTGATCAATGGTTTATGTTAACATGGTCAGAGTAACTCAAATAGGAGTGGGAGAGTCAAGTGGGGAGCCTGTACCGACTCATTCAACTATTACTGACAAATAGAGCACATTTCTAATAAGACAAAATATATAAAAATTCATCTTATTTAGGCATAAACTAATCTATCTCAGATCCATTAAGGCTAGTTTAGATACTAAAATCAATTCAACACAACACTGTTTGAAGGTGGGCAGCTGCGGATACAGAGAAATAAATTAGAGGCTTCTGGCAAAAGATGATGGTAGCTATAGGAATAGGCTGGTAACAGAGGAGATGGAGCGAAGTTGTAAAGTTATTAAAATTATAATGATATGACATTTTCTTTCTGAAAATGTATCTAGTTCTGTGGAGTGAATCACGTACATGTTAAAGGCTTGGGACTCTAAAAGCCAGCACATATCACTCTGATGCCAGGACTTGAGTTTATTACATTAGATGGAATGAAAGAAAAGAATAGCATTGCAACCCAATGAATATCTCAGTCTCCAGGGCTCCCATGCATCTGCAAGACACTTGAGTCCTTTGAGTGATAAAGGGTGATTAACTGGGCTCTCCTGGTTTACCTGCAAGGAGAATCTACTGTGTCATCGTCGTGGGACGAACATACTGAAATAGGGGCTCATTTTTCCTTTCCTAGTTATTGTAAAGAAAATGGCCAGCAGACTCCAATATATCAGCAGTGCCTGTCTGCACGCCGGGATGGTGGTGTGTATGTGTCCTGGAGATAGCGTTGCAGCAAGGTATTTCATCCAGGTGATATTTTGTGGTCCTCCTCTTTGTCAACTATCACCACTGTAACAGTCTCTCTTGGATCTTATCAGCATTTCTAATTGAAAAGGTTGATTCTGACCTACCCCCAACCATCATAATAAAAGCAAGAGAGGAAAAAAAAAAGGGAAATTTAAACAAGCTGTAGCAAGTAAGAAGGCAGGTTTTCTGGCCTCCGTGCCGGTGTCACAGTCACTGTAAGGGAGAGTAATCTGGGCACCCTGGCAAAAGTATGAAAAGAAGGACACCTCCCCTGGGCCAGGGGTGAGATGAAGTAAAAGTCACCCAAACGGGAGACTTGAAAACGTGTCACAGGGAGCTGACTCGTGCCTTTGGGAAAGCATCCAACATAGCAGCATTGAGAATTATTTCAAAGCTGCCTGCTCTTTTGACAGAATAATTAGAGAACACATAGCCTTATTTTAATTTACTTGCATTTAATATTGCTACCAAACTGTAACGTAAGTTTCAGGCAAATGGGGGAAATACCCCTGGGAAACTAGGAAATCATTGATCCTCTATGATCTGGCACGCACTGTGAGTCACCCGGAAGCTCGCCACAGCCTCAGATACACAAATTATCCATGGTGCTTATAATAAATCCATGCACAATATGAAGAAGTATTTATATTATGGCATTTAAAGGCCACAAACATTCCTTATTCTCTCTCTTCTTTATGAGTGTGCTACAATTTTATTCACTGATATAAAGATGCTAAATGATTTCAGCCAAAAGTCTAAGGAACACATTGCTAGAGAAAGAGTTGTGTGTATGCATGCCCATGTAAGTGTGTGCATGTGCGCGTGTATGAATAAGACCTTAAACTTAACATACCCCAAAGCTAGTTTCTCTGACCCTCTCCTTTGCTTTTTAAGTAAAATGATGATGATTCAGGAGAGTCTAGACTTCTCTGTGTCCATCAAAAGGCATCTGTTAGTCAAGCTCTAATCCTGCCCTTGGATAGTCCCTGAACAGTCAGTGGAATGCTTGGGACTTTACTTCCAAGAAGGCTTCTCAGAAATGTGAAACTATCCCAGACATAACTCAGAACAAACCATGGATTCAGATGATCAGGACGATCTAGAGTCAACATGAGTTCCAGGCAATGCACTGGTTGATCATTAGGGATCACTGATCCAGTAATGACACAAAAGCAGAACAGATCTCCTAGGCCTGTTGCTTCAGACCAACACCGAATGAGGTATCCTTTCCTATACGGAGAAGAGACTTCCCTCTGCCAGAGAATCTGGCTTTCCTAGTCAGTGTACAAAGATGTACAGAGCTAAATACAGTTCTGAATACATGCCCTCCCAGAGCCATCTTTAACTAGTTATCTCACAACCCCTCCAGCCTCTATTCAGTAATAAAGTTGATTGTTTTCATTGATTCATTTCAGTGCTGTTTTTTTTTTAATGGAATGGTTCTTTCCCCTAATCACATCGTGAGCATCATGAGGGCAGAAAATACATTTTTATTTTCTATGTCTTTCTCCATACAGACAGCTCAATAAATGTTCAGTTGAGCACCTGACACAATGGTGAAAGCATCTTTGCATTTCTCAGCAAGCAACACTCTAGTGCAGAGTGCAATATCTCCATCAATGTTCCATTTATTGTTTTTCAATTTTTGCTATGATTTTGCTTTAAAAGAGTGCATCTGAAACTGTGAGCCATGACAACACCTCAGGGGACCATGGGCATTCATTTATTTCACGTAGTTTACTAAAACAGTATTCAGGATAATTGCCAGCGAGCCAATGCAGCCCAAGGAGAGCTTGCTCTGTAGACCTGGAGGTGAGAGGTTTGTAATCCATTACCAAGGCCCTCAGTCCACTTTGCTTTTTTTACTTAGACTAGATTCAAACTGAAGTCCTAGATGTGGACACCACTCCATTCCCATTACCACTTCCTTGAACAATTTGATTCCCATTAAACACCATTTTTACCCTTGAATTATCCAAGATGCCACACTTCCAGAGAAACTCATTTTCATTTTCCTGCCTTCTTCTCTACTCCTCAATGCAGTGACTAATGGTCAGTGTAACGTTCAAGCTCTGCCCTTTGGGAGCCTGTCCCTTCATTGCAGTCTTCTAGGTCCAACTCTAAGTGAGCTGTACTACAATCACCATCCGCTTTCAACTTGCACTAGACTTGCCAAATTGAGGATCTTTACACATCGTTATGTTTTTAAAACGATATCTTTATTTCTCCAAGTCCATGTTGCATAAGTCAGAGTCAAGTCACAGAGGTTTTGCAATCAAGTATCTACTGATTATACACTCTAGATAGGGCTACTCTGTCAGACCCATCAGAAGCTAAAAAATATATTTAGCATTATTCAGTCCTTAGGAGTGTAAACTCCACCCTGGTATTGTGAAAAGGGCAATACTATTGTAATCAGAAGACATGGATCTAAGTTCTAGTTGTTTACTTAATGCAGATCCTGGGACAAGCCACAAATACTCTGGGCATAGTTTCCTCAGGTGTAAGACAGAGTTGACATCACCGAGCTTGCTGGGTGGTGATGAAGGTAAAAGAAAGAGATGTTTGTGATGGCGATTTGAAAATTATGCGGCACTGAGAAAAAACATATCATTGCAAAATAGATGGGGACAAATACAAATAAAAACGAGCACACAGTTCCCTAAATTAAGATAGAAGACATAAAAATAAACATCTATAGGCAGTCCTTGACAAACTGCCCAAGCGACTGGAGGCAGAGGTTGCATTATGTGTCCTTCAGGACTGAAAATGCCACCTTATTTGGGAGGGGTCAGGCCAGTGGTGGGAAAAAAGTGGGTTAGATCAGACACATTTAAGCAATGAAGATGAGGAAGGAGGAATGGGGGAAGTTTAGAAGGTTGAAACTATGGGAATGAAAATGAAATTCAGTCTGAGAAAGAGAAAAATAGGAAATACTTGGCATAAAAATGCTTTCAACCAGCTGGCCTGGTCTCTAAAAAATCAGTAATTTTTCCGAGACACAAACCGTCGCATGTTCAGATAGTCTCTCAGGGCTCAACACATCCAAACAAAGAGAAAGAGTGTTTAAGGTTCATAAACATGCAAAATCTTAGAGGATATTTTCTTTCTTGCCCAAAGGGCCCTCCCCAGACCCCCAGCAAATGTTTCCTTGATAATGGCTCAATTACATTTATGGAATTTAGAAAACTATAGACTCAAAATAAATATAAATAAAATCCTTTATTCCCCTAGTGTGCCCTGCTGCTAACCCCCCTGCTTTCTGCTGTAGACATTTCTCTTCTAGCAGGAGATGAACTTTAGCTGTTTAGAAGGACAACGGTTTGTGCGGCACTCACGCTGGACCTTGGCCTGTAGGCTCAGAGGCCATCAGGGCAGACACCATCCAAGCAATGCTAGAGCACCCATGTTTCAGCAGTTAGCAGTTATCTTACTGTTGCGAACTAGTCATATCTATGTTCACTAACACCTTTGATTCATTTACAGCAGTGATTAAGGTCACTTAGAAGAGGGAAGGAAGTACTAGGGATACAGACAAGGAATTACAGGAGGGCGACTAAAGCTATCTACCAAGCCTCACCTTAGAAAGCTAGTTATAAGCAGAGACACCTTCCTTAATAGACAGCAGGATGCATTTCTGATTCAGTTGCCAAAGGATAACTGCTGATGAGCCATTCCACCTCTGCTCACCAGACAACCAGGTCCACCCAGGGAATGCACAAACACGTGCGTGCAGGGCATCTGAAATCCAAATGGCCATGACACACAGGTTTCATCTCCGCGCTGGTGAAGGACAGGAAGGATCAGGGGTTATGTGTCTACCCCAGAGGGACACAAACAATGCTGAACCTGGGGGGCATACCTCTTGGAAGAGTAACAAAAGCTGTTTTTGGTTTGATTGTTGTCTGTTGATTATTTTTCTCCAACAGGTACTTACCAGCTGCATTGTATAATACAGAGGTTACACACAGAACCTACAAACTGGATCAGACCCTCAGATGTATATTATTTGATTTTTTAAAGGGGGGTACTCATACTATCTTTTAAAATGTGACTTAGTTTTCAACATTTAAAAATCAGGTCTCTCATGAATAGTTAGATTTCTAAGTTCTTTTGAAAATGGTAAGATGTAGCAACTCTGGGATAACATTTCTAAAACACAATTAAAGGCCAGAGCTGATTGGAGGAGAAAAGCACAAGTTTCCAAATCACTAAGGTCTCTACCACTCCCTATTGAATATTAGATGCAAAGTCTGAGTGTTGGTTTCCATTTATCACCAAGTTTTCCTCTCTCTCTCTCTCACACACTCTCTGTCTCTCTTTTGTGTTTTGTATCGTAAAGATGAAAGGGAAATATGTTTGTTACCATATGACTAGCAACGTCTCTGAACCTCAACAAAGATAGATCAAGAGACATGGGATTCAAAAAAAAAAGAGAAAGTGCATTTTTTCTTACACCCCATTCCATTTTAATCACTTAAATGAACAGTCTGCCCTTTGTAGATTTTTCTGTTTTTTTTTTTTTTTAAACCCTAATGTACTCTAATAGTCACATGCTTTTGAGTAAAACAGTTTTGGCTTTGGCTCCTAACTCTATCACTTACTGTGTGTTCTTGACCAAATTGTTTAGATTTTCTAAGCCTCAATTTTCTCATCTTTAATGTTGGGAAAATATTACCTACCAGAAAAGCTTGTTATGAGGATAAAACAACATATGCAGGCAGCTAGCACATGACAGAAGATGCTCAAGGAATTGTCGTTTCTTTCCCCTTTGAAGGGTTGGGATGAATTAAGCAGACTCGATCATAAAATCACACACACATCTAAAGCGCCTGCCAAATTGTAATGACCCAACTGCTGCTTCAGAGAGATGATTCAGTTCAAGGTTTTAATGCACTTTTCATGAACTGAAGCGCATCAACAAAATCTATCCCTGTTAGGCAGACTCATAAGAAGGTCTGATTTAAACAAAATAGACTTCCTTCCGAGCCCTGAAGTATGATAGATACCTTCACCTTGACTTAGAGACACACCAATAGGAAATGTACACTTAGCCAATAAATAGTAGGATTAATTAATGCCAGCAAAGATAATGATAATAAAATGCATTATTGAAAGTTGCCTAAGAGCAGACCATTAAGTATGGAAAGGTACATGTAAATTTTATGCAAACTCAGTTTTAGTTCTGTGAGTTCATATACCTACATAGTTATAATCATCAAGAAAAATTTAATGTAGGCTGCTGCTCTAGAACTACCATTTAATTTTGAGCAGACCGTGATATTGGAAAAAAAAATTAAGTTTATAACATACTTGCCAAATTAATAAAAAATGTTCATTGCAATATAACAGCTAGAAAAGCAGAATGGCTGCTCTACCATGTTGAGGTTTAAGTGGGCAATAAATCATAGCTCTCTCCATTCTGAATTCCAAGCCAATTGAAAAATAGACACAGGTTGAAAGCAAACTTTATTGCTTGTGAAGCTGAACGTGGGAATTGGTCTGGGACAAGACTCAGACCGGGCGACATAAGGTTTCCTACTCATATGCCTGTCCTCTTCTCTTCCCCATTGCCCCCTGCAAAGATGAAACTGTCCTGGGCCTGGGTACACCCAGCACAGGGAGAAGAACCCTCTGAACAGAAAGAAGAGAAGGAAGGGGTCTCACCAGACATGTGCAGACCCTTCATCCAATTCCACCAACTAAATAAGGGATTGGAGAGAAGGCATTAGAAGTGTCATCCTTAAATTTTCTTTCCAGGGAACAGCAATTGCTTCATAGTATATATGTATACATGGGGGAACCATCTGTTTTCTAACTTGAGAAGCCCAAATAAGCCCTCTCCAGGCACCTCTACCAATACAGATTGACCCATAACAGAAGCTAGAGAGCCAATCCTCAGGCATCTAAAGAGGATTTGTTATTTGGAGGTTGGTATATGTTTGGAGGTTTGAAATGTTTACTTTATGGTCATGGTGAAGCTGCCGTCAACTAACCAGTTAATAACTATCACTGTTTCTGCTGAGTGCTGAAATTCTCAGCAACATGCAGCTGAAGGTCTTGGACTTCTGGATATTGAGGTGTCAGAAAAAAATATCAGAAAGAGGAATGTTAAATATGACTTATAAGCAAAGAAATTCCAGTCCTAATTGGTAAGATTTTAGCAGGCCCATGGAACTTTCTTTACAGCATGAACTTATGCCTCCATCCTAAGAGGCCCAGAGATCTGCCTTGCTGTCATTTACATCAATGTGCCAGCCAAGACTCTTTAGCACAGCCCAGCTATGCTGTCAACCCCAAATCCCAAGGGATGCATATAATCACCATACTTACTGTGATGGTCCAGGCAATAATGATACCCACTTCCTGCAATGAAACTAAAATGCATGTGTCATTTTGGAGATGCTACTTGTTCAGGTAGAGTTGCCTGTCAGCTGTCTCTGGCCAAGCGATACAACCTACAGTTTAGTTAACAAACTGAGACATCATGGAAATCAGTGCTTTTAACAGGCTTCCTTGATTCACTTGGATTTTTCTGCCTGCCGTACATATCACTAGTCTCTGGCAAAGTGGCACTGGTGGGAGGAGGTCCTGGTGGAGTTGCAAAGACAAGAAAAAAAAAAAAAAAGGAGAAAAGAAAAAAAAACCAAGAAGCCAGCTGAATTCTAAAGTGGAATCTGTCCTAGAAGTAGAAAATCCAGGAAAACCATTTGTTGGCTCCAGTAATTCTATTGTTGCCAGTTGGGCAAATGTCAAACTCTTCAGCCTTGCATCCCAGATCTTCCATTATCAGGTTCCAACCTTTATTCCCAATATTCTTGCCAAACTTTCTGAACCTTCTGCCCCAACCATAATCATTGATTAGTCTAGTCATTCACTTAGCAATTATGTATTGAGCACCTACCATGTACAAGATTTTGTTCTAGGCAATAATTCCAAAGTGAACAGACCATTTCTACCATTCAAGTACTCTGTGCTGATGCTCAGTCCCAAGGATGGAATGGATGGTGGCAACTATCAAGAAGAATGGAGTTCATTGCAGCTCCATTTACAATAACCAGGACATGGAAGCAACCTAAGTGTCCATCAACAGATGAATGGATAAAGAAGATGTGGCACATATATACAA
The DNA here is from genome assembly GCF_026419965.1 of Kogia breviceps. NCBI lineage: Eukaryota > Metazoa > Chordata > Mammalia > Artiodactyla > Physeteridae > Kogia > Kogia breviceps. The sequence goes on from NC_081312.1 coordinate 23,348,812, forward strand.
TGGAATATTCCTCAGCCATAAAAAGAAATGAAACTGAGTTATTTGTAATAAGGTGGATAGACCTGGAGTCTGTCATACAGAGGGACGTAAGTCAGAAGGAGAAAAACAAATACCGTATGCTAACACATATATGTGGAATCTAAGAAAAAAAATGTCATGAAGAGATTAGTGGTAGGACGGGAATAAAACACAGACCTACTAGAGCATGGACTTGAGGATATGGGGAGGGGGAAGGGTAAGCTGTGACGAAGTGAGAGAGTGGCATGGACATATATACACTACCAAATGTAAAACAGATAGCAAGTGGGAAGTAGCCGCACAGCACAGGGAGATCAGCTCTGTGCTTTGTGACCACCTAGAGGGGTGGGATAGGGAGGGTGGGAGGGAGGGAGACGCAAGAGGGAAGAGATATGGGAACATATGTATGTGTATAACTGATTCACTTTGTTGTAAAGCAGAAACTAACACACCATTATAAAACAGTTATACTCCAATAAAGACGTTTAAAAAAAACTTATGAATACCAAAAAAAAAAAAAAAAGAAGAATGGAAATTGGACTGAATTCCAAGGGTCTAGTTTAAGAAAGAAGAGAATACAGGGAACCCATCTTAGTATAAAGGCTTCCAGGAAACCACCTGATAGGATGATCTGTGAATTTTCTCAAGAGCTTTCACAGATGTTTCTGATCTTTTTAAGGACAACAAAAAATAGGGAAGAAGTAGAACTGGCTTTAGGTTAGAGGGATATAGGAAGCCTTTATAATGGAAGTAGAATTTAAACTCAACCCTGAACGTGGACAGAATTGTGGATGGTCCAATTTGGGTGCTTTTATATCAATAGTACTATAGAGATGCAAGATGTCTGAAATTAGGTTTGGAATCCAGGAAACCTGGGTTTAACCCTGGACTATTTCATATGAATCAAGTAACACTGAACAAGTCACTTAGCCTATTAGCTTCTTATCTTAAAAATGGTAATAAAAATACGTAGCCTATGTAGTACATAGAGTAGTTATGAAAACTGAGATAATATATGTAAAAGTGCCTCGTAAATTGTAATGTACAATACACATATCAGAAGATCATTAGGTGCTCTACATTAATTGTTGATTTGATTTTAAATGTAGATGGCTGTTTCTTCTTCTAGCTTTTACTTTGGTAATTTTTAAAAGGCTGCTTGCACCCTTTTAAAAACCTTCAACAGAAGCAGGGAATGCTTCGCTTCATACTTATCTATTTCTTTTATCATGAAAAATCAAAGTGTTCCTTGGAAATCATCTCATTAATCTTTTGGAGGAAGGTAAGTTATGGCACACATACTCTGTATGGTTGTATATGAATCTCAGTTTTACAAATGGAAGAACCTAACATAAACTTGCCTAAGCCACATAGTGAGTAAAAACAGCACCCAAAATGACCCAGACATCTCTTTATCCAATTTTCTGTTCTCCCCATTACACGCATCCCCAAACCTTATTCTCCCAGGAGACTTCCAAGGACAGATTTGGCTTTCCAGTTCTGAAAGAAGTAATACTTTATTTAACTGTTTCTAGCCCCTGTTTTTTTCATCTAAACAACAACCTAAAAAGAGCTGCCAAACAGGATTTTGGGGGAGATAAGAAAGGAATAATGCATATGTAATATTTATGAAAGAAACCTAGTCCATTGTCTGTAATACACCAAATGAAAAATAAAGGCTTTAGTTTTTGTTTTACAGGAGGAAAATTTGGTTTATATAAATCTCAAGAGTGGTTGTCCTAACATATATGGAGTTGAGTGTGATGCTGAAAAACACTTAGATTATTAGTAATAAATCTCAGAATCAATTATTTCATCAGTCAGTAAGCACTTATTGTACACATACTGTATGCCAAGAATTGTGCTTGATCTTAAAGACATAAAGATATATAGGACACAGCATAGGTTTTCAACAAGTTTATAATTGAGTAGCTGAGATAAGACATAGACAAAATAAGAGTTTAAAAAATAGAAAGTGGTAAAGGCAATAATGTAGATAAATAAAATTCAACAGAGGGCTTCATGGAAGAGGTGACTGACAGGCTGGGTCGTGAAAGACATCTAGGATTTCAACAAATGGAAAGAGTGGACAAGGTTGATGAAACTGCATTCTAAGCAATGAGACTAGCATGGCCAAAAGGAAAGATGAAGTCTAGTCAGTGGATGAGTTTGGCCAGAGCATAGTGTACACAATAGAGAGAAATGGTTTTGCTGGATAAAAAAGTAGGTTGAGGTTGAATCATGTTAGGCTCTGGGGGTTCTATGAAGGAATATCAATTGTTTTTAGTTGGTATTGGGAAGCCATTGAGTGAAATAACCATAAAATATAGTTGAGATAACATTTGAGCATGTTGTGAGAAGATGGAGAAGAGGCAGAGGACGGGAAATATAACAGATAAAAGAGAGATGAGGTAACAGATGGTATAAGATTCCAGGAGAGACCAAAGGGCAGGAGGCCAAGGGCACAGGTAGATTCAGCTGTGGAGGAGTTCAAGCCAATCTTTCCTCTGAGACAGAAAAGGAAGAAAGAATAGTAGCAGCTGTGCTGTGATATAGTGAGATCACCCTAATTTGATAAATATATTTAAAAAGTACAATCATTTGTTAGAGACATTGCAGAAGGGATTTTTAAATTGAGTTGGGGCTCAACTGGGACATTTATGGTCCCTTCCAAATCTATGGCTGGGGGGGTACCAATATAGTCTTCATTTTCAAAATGGAGAAAGATATGGGTTCATACAAATAACAGATTGGTAAACTTAATTAGAAGAGGAATCATAAAATGGCAGGTGAAATTTGCTAACAGAAAGATTTTGTTCAACTGGCAAAGAGTCTTCTAGGCAAAAGATGCATATTTCTGTTCATTTAAAAAAAAAAAAAAAAAGGCTTCACACCCAGCTTCTGATCCAAACATTTATTACCTGCTTGGCCTTTATGAGCACTTCACTTTGTGACATCTGGGCTTTAGAAACTAAAAGGAGATGCAATGAGCTAGCACAGCTTCACTAAAAATAGTCAGGCCAAAGTAATCTCATTTTCTTGAGAATACATTTACCAAGTGGGAAGTTGAGCAGAACAATGTGGACAGAGTGTAAAAATCACAACAAAGCATCAGATAAGGTCTTTAGTGATATCTCTGAGATCACAATGGAGAAAAATGGGGAACACACACATTACAAGGATTTATAGATGGCCCACTAAACAGATGGCCAGATATTGCAGGGCTGGCAGCAGGACTAAGTTTTAACAACTCCCAGTTCAACATTTGTATCAGTGACTTGGATGAAGAAAGACAAGCCATGATTGCAAGTTCACCTCCGTCTTACATAAGGGAGGAATATGCTGAATGTCAGAATACAAATGCTACAGTGAGACTGGGAACATAGAGGATATTTATTGGAAGTTAGTTAAGATAAATATAGAGTTACCTACATAAAGAAACAATTACATAAGTGTAGGATTAGGATGACTCAGTCAGAATGGAATTCAGGAAGAAGAGATGGCAGTATTAGACGACCAGGTGCTCAATAGGATCTAGAAATAGAATAGAATCTCTACAAAATCTTTTATGTAAACTCTTAAAAAAAAATAAACTATTTATTTATTTATTTTTGGCAGCGTTGGGTCTTCGTTGCTGCACGCAGGCTTTCTCTAGTTGTGGCGAGCAGGGGTTACTCTTCATTGCGGTGCACAGCCTTCTCATTGCAGTGGCTTATCTTGTTGCGGAGCACGGGCTCTAGGTGCGGGCTTCGGTAGTTGTGGCACACGGGCTCAGTAGTTGTGTCTCGCGGGCTCTAGAGCGCAGGCTTCAGTAGTTGCAGTGCACGGGCTTAGTTGCTCCACAGTACGTGGGATCTTCCCGGACCAGGGCTTGAACCCATGTCTTCTGCATTGGCAGGCAGATTCCTAACCACTGCGCCACCAGGGAAGCCCTTATGTGAACTCTTGATGCATAATAGAAAAGTGTTGCTGTTGGAGACAGGAATAGTTCCACTGTGCCTGGCAGAAGTCAGGCAAAGTGCAGAGCATCCTGCTCTCTAAACATTTTGCTTCAGTAAACTCATCAATAGGCCTTAATGATAGTCCACAGTAGTGCGGCAAGGTTGGGGAAATACTTCTATGTCATTTGAGGAATGATTATGGAAACTAGAAAAGCAAAGACTTTAAGAGGGGCATATGCTAGCTGCCATCATAAAGAACTACCCCAGGAAGAAAGGAGTACATGCTCCTTTTATTCCTGAGTGTAGACTTCTGAGGAGTGGGAAGAATGTATAGAGAGACAGATTCTGATTAGGAATAAAATTTTTTTTCTACCATTAGAATATTCCCACAATAAGGCAGGCTGCCTTGCAAAATCATGGGAGGGCTACCAGGAGACCTCTAGCAGCCAGTGAAAATGCATCTATCGGGACTGCTGTGGAAAGAATTACTAATTTGGAGAGAGGTTAAACTAGATGACTTCTAATATCTAACTGGAAGAGTCTAAACTTTGTCATCAAGTATAACCAAGGAGGTAACTAGGTTTGTTCATGTGGTAAATTGGGTTATTGTCCCATTTCTTCACTCCCCGGAATACTGTGTAACTTAGAAGCATCTTTCCGCTTAGGAAAAAAATACTTCTAAGTATTTTTTGCTTATGGCTTTTCAACATGACTATGGCTTTTCATGACTATGACTATGGCTTTTCAGCATGACCTGTCTGGCCACTGGGATGGAAGTGGATGTAATGCCAACAGAGGCTTTAAACATGCTTCTATAGTTTGGCTTGCCTCTTTGTGCTCTAGAATGCACTGTGAAAAGTATGCTCCAGGAAGCCACTGACCCTTCAGCCTGAGCCCCAGAATAAATGCACATAGAGCAGATCTGAATCTAATTTCAGCCTGGAGTTAATCCTAGCTCAGCTGCAACCCAAAGAAGAGCTACTGGGCTGAGTCTAGCTGAGATAGGCCAAACTTCATTCAACCTGCAGGCCTATGAACATGGGAATAAATATTTGATACTTTAAGTCACTAAATTATGGTGTGGTTTGTTATGCAGCATTATTAAGCAGTGACTAATTTACTCAGCTTCAGGCAACAAAAGACTCAAAAACTCTTTCTGCTACTGACTTCAAAGTTGTAACCCAAATGTAAAGAAATGGCTGTATAACATTTTTACTCTATATATATTAAAGAAGAGAATGCCAAGTGATAGCCCTTCTTTGCATCTAATTTAAATCTTTGAACTTGGAAAATTTTGATATTGCAACCCATTCTAAGCAGCCACTGATAATACAGAAGGAAACTTAGCTGACTTTCCTTAGTCACTAATAGAAACACTTTCCTTAACTTAAAGTCAATGGTAGTGTCCTCTGGATACGTCATGAGCTTAGAAGATTTTTTCTATTCAAGACCATTAGTCTATTTTGCTGTCGGTAAATCAGTGGTCAGAATTATTCCTGTTTCCTCTACATCACGATAATGTAATTTGTACTTTGCCTCTCTTAAGAACAGATGGACCACGTCAAGTAGAAACATAAATCACCAAGAAGCTTCCCATGTTTGAACTAAAGCCAAGTTTGAGCTTTAGAAGAGTATAAATTTTTTTCAGGAAATTCAACTTCCCAGCAAGGCCCAAACTTCTTTTGTTTATAGGAGTTAAAATATATGGAGATACTTTGGGTACTACATTAAGGACTTTGCAAAGATCCTATTGGAAATCAGTATAAAAAGAGAAAGGCCAATTTTAAGAAATTTAACCAAAAGGAGCAGTAGGACCAAGACGATGAGCAACACGTAATTTGTCCATTATAAGGATCCAACACATGTTTCTTGGTAATGATCTAGTCAGTGTGAATACTAGGAATGGGAAGGCTGCTCATTGCTAGTTTAGGAAAGACTAACTCCCAATATAATGCATCTCCTTTGCTTGAATCTAAAAGAGAGTATCAAAATTAGATATCATAGAATTGTTGAAAATAGCCATATAAAAGCATCCTTATTCACCTAAAATCACATACAAGCAATGCTCTAAAATAATTTGCCAAATGCTTCTATCATTAAAAGCAAATAATTCCATCCCACAACTGGAAATACTCAAAATCCAAGGAAAAATCAATTCACTACTTTACAAATTTAATTTGAACTCCGAAGCTTATATAAATTCTCCCTCCATTTCTCCTTGGTTTTTTTGTTTAACATCTTTATTGGAGTATAATTGCTTTACAATGGTGTGTTACTTTCTGCTTTATAACAAAGTGAATCAGTTATACATATACATATGTTCCCATATCTCCTCCCTCTTACATCTCCCTCCCTCCAACCCTCCCTATCTCACCCCTCTAGTTGGTCACAAAGCACCGAGCTGATTTCCCTTTGCTATGTGGCTGCTTCCCACTAGCTATTTATTTTACATTTGGTAGTGTATATATGTCCATGCCACTCTCTCACTTTGTCACAGCTTATCCTCCCCCCTTCCCATATCCTCAAGCCCATGCTCTACTAGGTCTGTGTCTTTATTCCCGTCTTACCCCTAGGTTCTTCATGACCTTTTTTTTTTTTTCTTAGATTCCATATATATGTGTTAGCATATGGTTATTTGTTTTTCTCTTTCTGACTTACTTCACTCTGTATGACAGACTCTAGGTCCATCCACCTCACTACAAATATTTCAATTTCATTTCTTTTTATGGCTGAGTGATATTCCATTGTATACATGTGCCACATCTTCTTTATCAATTCATCTGTTGATGGACACCTAGGTTGCTTCCATGTCCTGGCTATTGTAAATAGAGCTGCAATGAACATTTTGGTACATGACTCTTTTTGAATTATGGTTTTCTCAGGGTATATGCCCAGGAGTGGGATTGCTGGGTTGTATGGCACTTCTATTTGTAGTTTCTTAAGGAACCTCCATACTGTTCTCCACAGTGGCTGTATCAATTTACATTCCCACCAACAGTGCAAGAGTGTTCCCTTTTCTCCACACCCTCTCCAGCATTTATTGTTTGTAGATTTTTTGATGATGGCCATTCTGACTGGTATGAGACGATATCTCATTGTAGTTTTTTTATTTTTCTTTTACGGTACGTGGGCCTCTCACTGCAGCAGCCTCTCCTGCCACGGAGCACAGGCTCTGGACGCACAGGCTCAGCGGCCATGGCTCACAGGCCCAGCAGCTCTGTGGCATGCGGGATCCTCCCGGAACGGGGCATGAACCCACGTCCCCTGCATCGGCAAGCGGACTCTCAAACACTGCCTCACCAGGGAAGCCCTCATTGTAGTTTTGATTTGCATTTCTCTAATTATTAATGATGTTGAGCATTCTTTCATGTGTTTGTTGGCAATCTGTATATCTTCTCCGGAGAAATGTCTATTGAGGTCTTCTGCCCATTTTTGGATTGGTTGTTTGTTTTTCTGTTACTGAGCTGCATGAGCTGCTTGTAAATTTTGGAGAGTAATCCTTTGTCAGTTGCTTCATTTGCAAATATTTTCACCCATTCTGAGGGTTGTCTTTTCATCTTGTTTATGGTTTCCTTGGCTGTGCAAAAGCTTTGAGTTTCATTATGTCCCATTTGTTTATTTTTGTTTTTATTTCCATTTCTCTAGGAGGTGAGTCAAAAAGGATCTTGCTGTGATTTATGTTATAGAGTGTTCTGCCTATGTTTTCCTCTAAGAGTTTGATAGTGTCTGGCCTTACATTTAGGTCTTTAATCCATTTTGAGTTTATTTTTGTGTATGGTGTTAGGGAGTGTTCAAAATTCATACTTTTATATGTACCTGTCCAGTTTTCCCAGCACCACTTATTGAAGAGGCTGTCTTTTCTCCACTGTATATTCTTGCCTCCTTTATCAAAGGTAAGGTGACCATATGTGCGTGGGTTTATCTCTGGGCTTTCTATCCTGTTCCATTGATCTATATTTATGTTTTTGTGCCAGTACCATATTGTCTTGATTACTGTAGTTTTGTAGTATAGTCTGAAGTCAGGGAGCCTGATTCTTCCAGCTCCATTTTTCATTCTCAAGATTGCTTTGGCTATTCGGGGTCTTTTGTGTTTCCATACAAATTGTGAAATTTTTTGTTATAGTTCTGTGAAAAATGCCAGTGGTAGTTTGATAGGGATTGCATTGAATCTGTAGATTGGTTTGGGTAGTAGAGTCATTTTCACAATGTTGATTCTTCCAATCCAAGAACATGGTAGATCTCTCCATCTATTTGTATCCTCTTTAATTTCTTTCATCAGTGTCTTATAATTTTCTGCATACACGTATTTTGTCTCCTTAGACAGGTTTATTCCTAGATATTTTATTTTTTTGTTGCATTGGTAAATGGGAGTGTCTTGTTAATTTCACTTTCAGATTTTTCATCATTAGTGTATAAGAATACCAGAGATTTCTTTGCATTAATTTTGTATCCTGCTACTTTACCAAATTCATTGATTAGCTCTAGTAGTTTTCTGGTAGCATCCTTAGGATTCTCTGTGTATAGTATCATGCCATCTGCAAACAGTGACAGCTTTACTTCTTCTTTTCCAATTTGGATTCCTTTTATTTCTTTTTCTTCTCTGTTTGCTGTGGCTAAAACTTCCAAAACTATGTTGAATAAGAGTGGTGAGAGTGGGCAACCTTGTCCTGTTCCTGATCTTAGTGGAAATGGTTTCAGTTTTTCACCATTGAGGAGGATGTTGGCTATGGGTTTGTCATACATGGCCTTTATTATGTTGAGGAAAGTTCCCTCTATGCCTACTTTCTGCAGGGTTTTTTATCATAAATGGATCTTGAATTTTGTCGAAAGCTTTCTCTGCATCCATTGAGATGATCATATGGTTTTTCCCCTTCAATTTTTTAAGAAGAAAGCTGGAGTAGCAATTCTCATATCAGACAAAATAGACTTTAAAATGAAGACTATTACAAGAGACAAAGAAGGACACTACATAATGATCAAGGGATCGATCCAAGAAGAAGATATATCAATTGTAAATATTTATGGACCCAACATAGGAGCACCTCAATACATAAGGCAAATACTAACAGCCATAAAAGGGGAAATCGACAGTAACACAGTCATAGTAGGGGACTTTAACACCCCACTTTCACCAATGGACAGATCATCCAAAATGATAATAAATAAGGAAACACAATCTTTAAATGATACATTAAACAAGATGGACTTAATTGATATTTATAGGACATTCCATCCAAAAACAACAGAATACACATTTTTTCTCAAGTGCTCATGGAACAATCTCCAGGATAGATCATATCTTGGGTCACAAATCTAGCCTTGGTAAATTTAAGCAAACTGAAATCATATCAAGTATCTTTTCCAAGCACAACAGTATGAGACTAGATATCAATTACAGGAAAAGATCTGTAAAAAATACAAACACATGGAGGCTAAACAATACACTACTTAATAACGAAGTGATCACTGAAGAAATCAAAGAGGAAATAAAAAAATACCTAGAAACAAATGACAATGGAGACACGACGACCCAAAACCTATGGGATGCAGCAAAAGCAGTTCTAAGAAGCAAGTTTATAGTAATACAATCCTACCTTAAGAAACAGGAAACACCTCAAATAAACAACCTAACCTTGCACCTAAAGCAATTAGAGAAAGAAGAACAAAAAACCCCCAACGTTAGCAGAAGGAAAGAAATCATAAAGATCAGATCAGAAATTAATGAAAAAGAAATGAAGGAAACAATAGCAAAGATCAATAAAACTAAAAGCTGGTTCTTTGAGAAGATAAACAAAATTGATAAACCATTAGCCAGACTCATCAAGAAAAAAAGGGAGAAGACTCAAATCAATAGAATTAGAAATGAATAAGGAGAAGTAACAACTGACACTGCAGAAATACAAAGGATCATAAGAGATTACTACAAGCAACTCTATGCCAATAAAATGGACAACCTGGAAGAAATGGACAAATTCTTAGAAATGCACAAGCTGCCAAGACTGAACCAGGAAGAAATAGAAAATATGAACAGACCAATCACAAGCACTGAAATTGAAACTGTGATTAAAATTCTTCCAACAAACAAAAGCCCAGGACCAGATGGCTTCACAGGCAAATTCTATCAAACATTTAGAGAAGAGCTAACACCTATCCTTCTCAAACTCTTTCAAAAGATAGCAGAGGGAGGAACACTCCCAAACTCATTCTACGAGGCCAACATCGCCCTGATACCAAAACCAGACAAAGATGCCACAAAGAAAACTACAGGCCAATATCACTGATGAACATAAATGCAAAAATCCTCAACAAAATACTAGCAAACAGAATCCAACAGCACATTCAAAGGATCACACACCATGATCAAGTGGGGTTTAGTCCAGGAATGCAAGGATTCTTCAATATATGCAAATCAATCAACGTGATACACCATATTAACAAATTGAAGGAGAAAAATCCACTTCTTCTTGTTCCATCTATTGAACAAACTATTGCTCTTTGCTTTCTACTCCAAAGAATTACATCATATGGACAACAAAATGAATAAACTCAGCAATATCCCTCCATGGATACCTGCGCTGTTCTAAATGTCCAATTGCTACTAAAACCATTCCTTCAGAAGGCTCTGAAGCAACCTGATTCATTCATCTTTCCCTGAGCGGAAGGGAATGGGAGAAGAATTTATTTTCTCAAATGGAAGCCAAAAGGTAACAGCCTCTATTCAAGGTCTTTTCCAAAAGCACGACACCTGGTTCTCTAGCTATAGCTGCTCTTTCCTTAGCTACCCATTAAAAAAAAAAAAAAAAAAAAAATCATGACTTCAGCTACATCACGTCACCTAAACTGTTCCCAGCAGGAAGCCTCTTTGTAATTTGATGCAAGCGGTTGGTCCTCAATTTGTTTCTTCTCCTCCAGCAGAAATCAGTTCACACCCCAGTCAAGACTGTCATCCCCATCTATGTGTCCTTTCTTTGTCTGCATCCCTCCCCTTCATCCCTTCACTGAATTCACCAATCATGACAAAGTCTTAATGACAGTTAAAATTTTAAATTTCAGACATGCATTTAAACTACTCCATGAAATAACCAAAGCTACATTAGGACTCAGCCACAACTGTTCAAAAAGTTTTCTCTTCCAAAAAAGTCGTAATTGCTAACCTATCCAATGTCTCTTTAAATTTTGTCTTGAGGAAACATCTGTCAGTGCTTAAAATGCACTTTTTGTTCCCAGTTATTTCTTTGGATATATGCAATCATATATCTGAGTGTGAGTCAGGTGGTAGGGGAGGGAGAGAATATGGAAATAGAGGAGTATGTGTGTGAAGGAGGTCTGTGACACAGAACCACGTCTCAGAGAGATGAAAGGCCAGGGAAGGGTGAGTTACCATCTCGCTTGTTCCTCCCCTGGCAATTCAGTTCCGTCCAAATAACTCTCGATTAATGCACCAAGCAGAGAGATTTCACATTTCCTCCTAAAGATCATTCTGACAGCTCACCAGCTGTTCTATGCTATTTTTTGCCATGATGGCATGGATAAGCCACAGAGCCTTCTCCTTTATTCCGCCACCAGCGATGCGGCCTGCTGTTCAGTGCTCAAAGTCTGTTCTGCAACTCAAAATACTATCTTGTCCATTTCCCACTCACCTTGCACAACAGTGATTTTAAGACTTATCAATATGCAGTCCCTTGAGGAAACCTAGATGGTGGTGGTGACTGAGATGACTGCATGGAAAATATAGTTAGGTGTACAAGTATGTTTTTATACAATAACTATTTTAAAAATATAAATATCTATACACTGCAAATGCCTGTATCTTTAACCATTTTAAGTACTTGAAAAGAGGGCCATAAAGCAGAAAGAATGTGGGTATTGAGTGGGACAGACCTGGATTTTGAATTCCTGTTCTCTTTTCTAGCTAGCTGCTTCTCTGAGTATCAGTTTTCCATCTGTAAAATGGGTTTTTCCTTCATCTGAAGAAGTCAAGAAGCTTGAATGAGACCACAAAACAACTAGAAAAAGAACCAGAACTTGAATGTGAATTTCAGAAACCCTAGCTCAAATTTTTTCTCTATTTAAAGACTATCTCATGAAGTAAACCAAAAAAGAGATTGAAGGAGGATGGGGCTCGATTTACACACAAGCTGTTTTTCAAGCTCATGGCATGTTAGAGCCACTGACTAGAAAGAAGGAGGGTGAGAGACATTTGTCCAGAGGCAAATGTCATTCATAATAAAAGAGACAGCACTTGACACAGATATAAGAATGAAAAATGAGTGTAGAGGTATGGATGTATATAATATAGGAGTACATTTTCTATAATCTTTCATCAGACACTTAGAGCATCATAATTATAACAAAATAAACTTCATAATTTGGCTCTGGGGTCAGGGGTTCCAACCAGATATGGAAGAGCTGATAAATCTCAGTCTACTTTCTTGATCTCCTACTTGTTTGCTGCCAGCCCCTGGGTCCTTTTCTCTGAGAATATTGAGGACTTCCACCAGGACTGGGGGTGTCTTCAGTAAGATTCCCTTTCCACTGCACTGCTTGGTGACTGTATGCTCAGCCTGTGCCCACCCTTGCTGCCCTGCCTCCACTCTCGTTCCCACTACTCTAAATATGCCGAGGTTTAGGGGAAGTGAATGTGTCTTCACAATGCATTGGGGCTCCCATACCCGAACCATAGTAAGTTCAGGACACTCTGATTCTAAAGCGAAGGATAACGGTAATAATAATACCAACCCTTTCTTAACACTTCAACTGTGTGAGGCATCTAAGTGCTTTCAATACACGTGAAGTTGATCCCCATATCTACTCTATGAGGTAGATATTATTATTATTATCATTTTACAGATGATGAAACTTTCCCCAAATCACACAGCTTACAAGTGGAGGAACCAAGATACAAACCCAGGTTGTATGGCTGCACTCTTAACACCTGTACTATCGTGACTTGTATGCCATCCACTGCACATATTAAAACCAGAAGCTCGATGCTTTACCACTTAAAAGGGCATCAACCAGCTATATGGTATTACTTCTGTGCTGTGTCCTGGTCATCCACCTGACAATAAATAGTTTAGTCCAGTCATTTATCCTTTCTGAGCTGTGAAATGAACAGACCAGACCAAAGGTCCTCAGATGCCTTTGCTCAACTGGCCATCTCTGCCCCTTTGGTGGAGAAGTCTAAGTCCCTGGGGTATTACTGAATCTGCTCCTTGAGTTCCTCCTGTCTCCCCCTGCACTGACGGTCAGAGGACACTGTGGATGCAATGCCCCGGCATTTTACACTTAGTGATATCTGGACAGAGTTAGTGTTTCCCTTAGGGAATACTCACTTTGATTTCTAGATCAAGTGACACATCTGTGATGTTTCTGCTCTCTGGATATATAATCAAAAGATAATCTCAGAGAAGGCATTTGGGTCTCTACCTTTTTGCTCTAGGTTAGGTGCTTGAAAGATGAAAGACTTAGGCTTCACTTTGTCAAAGGCCAACCCACACAGTCTGCAGGACACAAAAATTATCCCAACCGATGAGGGACTGACAATGGCAGCAGAATGTGATGTGACAGGAAGATTATCCTAGGGCCACCGGTCAAAGAGATAAAATCCGTGGACCACGCCCCCCAACGCCTCAGCATATTAGCAATGATATACTTGGCAACTATGGGTATCAGCCCACAGAAATTCTGAAGAAGCACAGTTACAATGTGGTGTTATGGGCTGAATGTATCCCCTCAAAAGATATGCTGAAGCCCTCATCCCTGGTACCTGAGAATATGACTTTATTTGGAAACAGGGTCTTTGTAGATATAACCAAATTAAGATGAGGTCATTAGGGTACACCCTAATCCAATATGACCGGTGTCCTTATAATAAGAGGGAAAAGCCATGTGGAGAGAGAGAGACACAGAGTAGAGTGCCTTGTGATGAAAGAGGCAGAGACTGAGCGATGCAGCTGTAAGCCAAGGAACACCAAGGATTGATGGACGTCACCAGGAGTCAGGAAGGGGCAAGGAAGGATTCTACCCAGAGCCTTTAGAAGGAGCATAGTCCTGCCTTGATTTTGGACTTCTAGACTCTAGACCTATGAGATAATACATTTGTTATTTAAGTCACCTAGTTTGTGATATGTTGTCGTAATATCTTGAGGAAACTAACACACTTTGTGAACCACATCCCCACTCAGTTCCTGGATTATTGTTTGGTCTTAAATAAATTTCTCTTACCTGTCGTGTCTGCAGATACAGGCAAGAGTTGAACCTTGATGTTCCTATTATCAAAGCCTGATCAAGAAGCACAAAATGGGTCTTCTAACTCAGCGGATGCTTTCACTTGTTTGTTTTCTTTTTTAACTCTGGTTTTCATCTTCTTTTGTTTAATATAAAACCAGTGCTCTTTAGTCTGGCTGGCACTGTGATGCGTATGAACAGTAAACAGGGAAGAGCATTGAGGCCGACGGAGGCAGACAGACCAGGAGAGACCTGGAAGGGATCCAGCTCATTGGGAGAATGACCATGGACGTACTTAGCAACTACTTTGAGCCTCTGTCCCTTTATTTGTAAAATGGGCACCATCAAAGGACCTTCACAACATTTTTGTGAGTTTTAAATTTCTGCCTTTGCAGAAACTGGCCTACTTTCTCTTCAGGCATTGTACTTCCCCCCAAAGCAACATAGTATCAAAAATCAAAAAGGTAATGGATTTTTCAGACATTATTTCCGCTTGGATCTAAACCAACCCTAGTGCCCTTATGAGGTTTTTTTCCTCATGTAACCTGTCAAATACAAGACTAGAGAGGTTGCAGGGACAAATTAATCTCTCTCTCTCTCTCTCTCTCTCTCATCCTCTCTCTGTCGGTCTGTCTTATTTCCTGGACTAATACCTGTCTACCCCTACTATTAAGCCTCAGTCATAGACAACGTGAGATAGATAAGAGGATACACTGTGCAGAAGTGAGTTAGCCAGTGGGATTGCTATGGCTAGCTATCTCTTTTCTCTTTATTCTCTAGATTAGAGTAGCATATATTTTACCTTGTGGCTTTCCCCAACCACAGCTGTTTTTTGTAGAAAAATCATTTTTTGTGAAGGGCACATGCCCCACTGAAATAATCTTCTTTGGTAAGGGCAATATGTAGTAAGAGCAGCCTAAGAACTTTTCCTTTTTCTTTCTTTTTTTTTTTTTTTTTCAATTCGGTATGGTTTTGTGTGTGTGGCATATTACTTAGCACATCAGAAGTGACACTGGATAGAGTACAAGGCACTGAGAGGTTCACATGGCAGAGCTTCTGGGGGCATAACCCATCCTGGAGTGGCCCAATTTGGCCTAGGTGAATTCCTAGAGCCAGGTGGCCAAAACTCCATTAGCCAGTTAGTTCACCCAAGAGTGGAAGAAAAGTTTTGGTTTTATCTTTCCATGGGGACAGGAGGAACTTCCGCTGGTAGAAAAAAACACAGTTCTGTCACCATCCATCTTTTGCTCATGTTGTTTTCTTCCCATTTCCAAAGACTGTCTCATTATCTGTCACGTTATAAATATTCCTTTGAGGCCTTCCAAATGAATCCTCTCAAATGCTTGGGTCTCAGAAATAGAACAGCAGAGATAGGGTGTTTCCCACATTTCCTGAAGTATCAACTACTTTGTTAAATATTTATTGGGCACCTATTTTATGTGACACGTTAAGCAGCCAGATGTTACACAGGGTGCATAAATGAGGGAGATATAGCCCTACTTCTCAGGGAGTAAGTGTGCCCACAGGAGGTGAGTAGAAAGAATCAATGAAGCATGGACAAAAATAACTGGAACCAAGGAGGAGCAATACAATTGCCATGGCGCCCACACGATGGCAAGGTTGTATTGGGTTCAGACTTACCAAGACACAGCTCATCGAGAAGTCTGTATTTGATAGGGGAAAAGAGAAACGGGTAAGATCTTACCCACCTGGGAGCATAAGTTATACTGGTGAAGCAAAGGTGACTTAAATCCTGTCCCTACAACCCATCCTTCTCAAGTTAGCCCCTCTGCAACCTGGGCCTGTGTTTCCAGATTGAGGCACTGATGGCATTGGAAGGCAGGTTGTGGAGTGTTCAGTAAAATGGGCTTCAGACTCAGGTAGACCTCACTCTGAATCCCAGCCCTGCCAATTACTAGCATTTAGTCTCAAGCAAATTCTTTGAATGTTCTATTTCTTGGTTTTCCTACTTGCAAATTGATGGGAATGATAGCTACTCTGTCAGATTGTTTTGCATTTTGAGGTAATATGTGTAAAATATCCACTTTAGTTCCTGGCACGTAGTAAGAGTACAGTGGTAGTGCTAGAAAAGTTATGTAGTTTAGAAGTAAATCTACGGCTTTGAAAACAAGCCTGGGCTTCCCTGGTGGCGCAGTGGTTGAGAGCCCGCCTGCCGATGCAGGGGACGCGGGTTCGTGCCCCGGTCCGGGAGGATCCCACGTGTTGCGGAGCGGCTGGGCCCGTGAGCCGTGGCCGCTGAGCCTGCGCGTCCGGAGCCTGTGCTCCGCAACGGGAGAGGCCACAGCAGTGAGAGGTCTGCGTACCGCAAAAAAGAAAACAAACAAAAAAAAACAAGCCTGCGTAGGACTGATCCAGGTTTTGCAACTCACTAGCTGTGCTCAATCTTGGAAGACTGGTTAATTTCTCTAAATCTTGGCTTCATCACTACTTCTTAGCACACATGCGAGGACTAAGTGATATAACATACGTAAAATACTTCAAGCATTGTGACTAGAACGTGCAATGGACTTAATAAACTTATTATTCTTATTGTTATTTAATAAAGGTCATAGGCAAAGATGGGAAAAAACAGAGATATGATTTTATTTTTTATTATACACTTGGGTTTTGTAAAATGTGAGATTGTCAGTGATTATCGTCAGTGAGCAGCCCTACACTTCAGGAGCCACAGCCTCTGCCTCCCTCCTAGTGTTCCCTTTCTCACTCTGCTCTTTTGCCACTCTGGCCCCCTTGTTTCCACATTTGCAGGCTTCTCCTTCCTCTGTCCTCCATTTCCTTCTTCCAGGTCTGCTCTTATTGGCCCATCTCATCTCTTAGATTTCAAGTGGGATGTCTCCTCCTTCCAGGGGTCTTCTCCAACCACCCAAGTACCTCTGCCCTTGTTCAGTTCCTTTGCACTCTAGCACTTATTGCTATTGGCAACTGATTTATGAGTTACCTATTTATCATCTGCCTCTTCTCACTAGGATATGGCCTGCATGGGACAGGAACATTGTCTGAGTCGTTCCCTTTAGACCCCAGCCTGAAACATAGTAGGCACTCAGTAAATAAATGACGGAGTGAATGGCTGACGCTAGAGGAGACCTTTTCAGCAAGTACACGATACAGAGGTTGTTTCTTCCTTGGTAAAAACCAGGGTGGCTGCAAAAAACGGCTCCTATCCCTGCAGTTTACAGCAGGGAGACAACTCAAGCAGAGAAACGGTGAAGAGCATATAGATACTAAAAGATTCAAGCATCCCCAGATTTAAATACAACTGTACAAGGGTATATTAGGAACTACAATAGCAAGAGATATAAATATTGAAAACTTTGAGCATAAGGTTTGAACACTGAGTAATAATTGCCAGCAGAGAGATGGAGATGTTTTTGCCCCTGGTCTAAATTCCTTATTTATGGAAGGGATATTTTCCTGTAAAATGCCCTGGAACTTAGGAGAAAATCAGTGTATGACCCATCAAATAAGGAGATAAGGGAACAGGCATCCCAACACAGCTAGAACTGTGTTGAAAATTCCCCCAGCCCTACCTGGTTAAGATGCTTACCAGCTCCTTAGTGAAGAGAAGGGATTTAATATCAGTCACACACTGGGTTATGTGTAATTTGGTACGTAAAGGTCCATCAGACCTCAGTGCCACACTCTCAACTAACTCAAGTCCCAAGTAGAAGAAACTCCTTTTATTTTTAACTTGAACCACGTGGACCAAAAGGACAAGAATCGTCAAGATTCCAACACCCAGTATGGGTAAACCCGGCAAACACTCCCCCACTTGGAGAAATGGTTTCTGAGCCAGGCTCACTCTGCTCTGTGTCACACATTCCCAAACCTTAGAGCTTTCTTTCCACTGCTGGAAGTTTCAAAAATGAGCAGGATCAAAGTTGTCCTTATGCTGGGGTAGGGGGAGCGCAAGAATGTTTTTCTTCATGGTTTTGCAGCACATGGTTTTGCAAATAGAAAGCAGCAGCATTCACTAGGACCACAATGGTGCCATTTGTCAAATTACTATTCCAGTGAGTTAAATTATGCCCCCATGGACAGTAAAGTTAATCTTTCTCCAAAGAGCCCCATTGCCACCCAGGAAGGAACTTATTTGCATTGCAGTAGCTGACTCTGCATTATTATGTTTCCACAGCAGCTAGGTTCATAGGTTAACCACATGGTGTGTTAACAACAATTTCTTTTCAGGCTTTTAAAGTTATTTTCATTTCATTAGCTACCCCCTTGCTCTTTAATTAGTCTCTGTTCAGGTTTTGTTGCTGCCCTCGTCAAATTTCTATCAGGGGAAAGGGCTGCTACCACTAAGTCAGTGTGTTTACACTGCAAGCGCACACAGACACACAGACACACAGACACACAGACACACACACACAGACACACACACAGACACACACACACACACACACACACACCCCTTCTCTAGGACCACGCCTTGGTAAGCTCAGCTGGATCATGCCCATCTCTTTGTTTTACTTCTTCCTTGTTTAAGCCTTTGGAGATCATCTTCCTTCAACCTTTGCACACTTTGCCTTCCTGCTTACCTCCCACCAGCAACCTTCATACAATGACCATCTCCCTCCTGGAATCTGAGACTCCACAATACCCACATAGCTTGTGCCTTTAATTAAATTCTAGTCCCCTACCACCCCTGCCAAGATTCATAGATACCCTGAAAGGTTCAACATTAATTAACCAGGGCTCTGCAAACTCTCCAAGCTGTAATACTTAGAAGAGGATGGGTGGTAAAATCGTGACATATTAGGATTTCGAACAGTTCTGTGATGATGCTCTCAAGGGAGATGTCTCAGGTCCAGCAGAGAGCCAGTCAGGTCTAAGGGAAGACGAGCATTATAAACGACCATAACGACCCAGTACAGTGTTACATGTATTTTTAAAAACTCAATTTCTTTTTCTCTTCCCTTCCCTGGGAAATTGAATATGGTCTCACTTTCTCCCCCACCTTCGCCTTCCCTTTCCTGATCTCTCTCTCCCTCCTTAACCAAGTAGAAGAAATCAGAATGATGCTAAAGTAAATAAAACCTCCAATTCACTTTTGATCACATTGATCATATTTCTCTGAGAGTAATATGTTAATTAGCCATCACTTTTAAATGCTTTGGATTTCTATAATTTCTTGCTAAATTTCAAAGAGGAGAAACGGTACTGAGAACAACTTCCCAATGGAAAAAAAAATGTGAAAAATGGATCTAATTCAAATAACCATTGAATTTCTAAGACAGAGAAGAACTTAGTAGTTATCAAGTACAAAATGCATCTGATAAATAAATTCCTTCAATAACCCTGGAAAGTGTCTGCCCTTCCTTTTTCTTCAAAACCTCCAGTGGTGGGAAACTCACTCTCCTATGAAGAGCCCATTGGAGATTTAACCAGCTCTTGGGGCTGCTACAACTTCCACCTACTGCTGTTTTTTGAGGTCTCCTAGAACAGGTCTCATGGCCTTTTTCCTGGGAAGTCTTCTTTCTTTGGGTTAATATTCCAGACTTTTGACTTAACTCTTGCCCATGTGCCTGGCCACGGGAACCTTCTCTGTTACTGCCAGCATGCTCTCAGCAGCAGGCTTGGCTGCAAGGTGTACTTGAGCTTCTGAAAGGGCTGTAGAACATAATTCTCCTCCTCACTTCCAGCCCCTGTCCTTCCCTGGGTAAGTTAGGCCTGGCCTGCAGAAGACCTGGGTCAAGTCAGAACCCTCACTCTCTAAACCCTCTGCCAAACCCAAACAGAAGAATCCTCAGGTTGGTTGAATACAGACATCATCTAGAGACATAGAAACTTCAAAGACCCACACAATTGACACATGAGAAAAGGAAGTGGATACTTCTAAAAGTATCACAGGAACCGTGTGAGGAAAACGTGGCTCTTAACTAAGCCAAATCCTTAGACTCTGAGAGGCGAAAATCTCTCCTCCCACAAGAGCGGCATTTGAAAGGAGAAGGAGCCATGCAAATTCAGTCCACAATTCTTGATTTATTATATAAGAAAAAGATATTGTTTCCAATTTTTCGCAAAGGTGAGATCCTTGACTATTTAAAAATTTTAAACCTTTAAACTGTCCTCTCATAAGGAAAAATCCATGCCTTCCTAGTTCAAAAATTTTCCTACAAACTTTTTATTATCTTGCATTCCAAAGAAGTCTCAGTGCTTCCTTCTCTATTAATAGATTTGTTAAAAGGAAACCTACGTTTTTCCTTTTCATTTTTTTAGTATAGTAAGAAGGAGGACAAAATCCAATTCCTTAGATTTTAAAGAAGCCTAAAATGGAATTTTTAAATGCCACTATTAAGACTACACAAATACAGTCACTACCTACATTGAAAATTGTCATGCTATACACTATCAAAATTGTAAGAAATATTCTTTTCAGCTACCGTCTCTTGAGTACGTCCTACATGTCAGCACCCATCCTAGAAGCTATATATCATTTAATCCTCTAACAACCTGATGTAAGTTACTATCATTCAAACTTTAAAAATACAGCAACTGAAGTTCAATGAGGTTAATAACCATATCCAATGTCACAGAGCTAGTAGGCGGTAAAGTCAGGATATGACCCAGTTCTATCAGATATTCATTGAATAAGTGATTGAATTGATATAAGGATAAATTAATGAATGCTGTGCTATTGAATGACAGATAATACAAATCCAGAAATGCATTAAGCAGTAATGACTAAGTTATCTTCATTCAGAGATGGGTGCCTTAGATGTCCATTCCTATCATTCTTTTGCTGTGGGCTGGGAATGTACCAGGATAGAATCCTAATGAAACCAAAGGGAAGAAAAGGTAAGTAGTGATGCACCAAGATGCAAATCAACGTCCAGAATAATAAAAATGTGCCCCCACTTTTAGGGAGAAGTTAGTAATTGATAATACTGCTGAAGTGGCTTAGTCTGAGAGCCTAAGGCTCTCTTCTAAGAACTGCCACTGGCATTTTGTAACTTTTAGCAAGCCTTGTATTTGTATCACCACCCAACTGGCCATAAACCCAGCTCAGGAAGAAGCTAATGAAAAGCCATGGACTGCCATTTTGAAAACGAAAACACTTACTCCTTATAGCTACATGCTTTCAGCTACCAAAGGGCACGTCATTACTGTATCTTCCATACAGGATTCAGCAAAGGTTGCCATTCTTTTTATTTCTCCCCCCAGGCTTTCTGATCAGAAAGCTACTTGTAAAATCGAGGTGGTCTGATAATTGGCCGGTCCAACCAATTAATCTTACCTGTCTTTCTACCACTTTGCATCATTCTCTTTCTTTCTTTATTAAAAATGTAAAATAATAATCCGGAGACATGATTGGCACAGAAATAGCCTACCCGAATAGTCTGGAAACCTTGGAAGGAAGGGATATTATCAGGGCTAATGGTGCTGAGAAAGTTTGGAGGTGCAAACACTCAGGGCAAGTGACTAGTTCACAAAGAAGCAGTAAGTCATAAACAGGGGAAGGATCACGTCTGATACAAATAAACAATGGATCAATAAAAGCAAAGGTCACGTGTCAATTCTGTTCCACGCAGCAATGTTTGCAACCTGTTTTTCTGCAAAAGAACAGAGTTTCCGAGCTAAAGATGTGAGAAAATGTGGGTTCGTGTAGAGTTTTGCCATATTTCTGGGGGTTTTTTTCTTAAGAAAAGGGAGAAAACTTAAAACCATAATAAGCATTAGAAAATTGAGCATGTAGGCTACATCAGTGGTGACAAATATAGGAAAATGACTACTGAGGCATGAACTCATGAATGAAGGAATATGACTGAGATCCACGAGGGTCCCAGGATACACTGCTGGGGATTCAGGCCCCAGGAAGTCTCACAGAGCTAGTTTAGGCAACTACAGCATTAGCGCTAGGACCATCTTAAAGAACACATCCTAAGGGAAAAAGTCTATCTGGAAATTATTCCTTTGACAAATTATAAACCTGAAGTGATTATTGAATCACTCATATAATTTGTTCATTCACTGTTCGCTATAACTACTAAATGCAGACCACTGTGCTAGATTATAGAGACACAAAAATGAAATACGATCGAGGTCTTGTCCTCTAAAAGTTTACAATGGACTGAGTCAAACCTGCAAACTACTAAGTAATAAAAATAATGTTTCATACCAAGATAGTGCTCTTATTATACTTGATACTTCGCACCAACTTTCTAATTACATTTCATTTGATCTTCCCAATAAACCTACGAGATATGTATTCCTATCATCCCTATTTTATAGATAAAGAAACTATGGGTCAAAGAAGCTCATTTATTAGCCCAAGTCTACAGAGCAGGAAAGTGGCAAAACTGGAATTTGAATTCATGACAAGGTCACTACAAAGCCTGAGCTGTGAATCTCTGCACTCTAGTGTAACACAGCTGTGTTGTTCATAGATGCTGTGTCTGTAAAACTGGATCCAAAGCACAGTTGGGAATAAAGAGGCATGTTCAGATCCACCCATAGGGCAAAGGGCATCGTGCGAGGCGCTATTTAGGACATGAAGACTTAACTGACTTGGATAGCAGTTTATCCCACGTATTTCTATACCATTTTGGAAATGGAATATATAGTGAAATTCAAAACTGGTGTATACAACGAGTCAGTAGTAAGACTAAGAATAGAAACATTATCATCTGTCAGCCTTTGGTTTTCCTTTGTACCTATAAAAAGAAGTCACATTGATGCTTTGAAGATAAAACCGATATTTGCCTTAGAAAAAACAATTTAGACTACATATTTTTAAAGCCCCCTGTGAGGGAACAATAATGTGGCTCTTTGGCTGTGTTTTGAATTTTTAATCATTATCAGTGGCTCAGCCATGTGGGGAAAGTGAAATCTGCAATATCACCTGCAATGCGCCCAGTGGGAAATCAATCATTGCTCTCGTGGGCTGTGGAGTTAACCAAAGACAATCCTTATCTTTAATAAAGGAACAGTGGTCACGGCGGGAGGTTAGGCATCTAGATGAAAGCATCTGCAGGTGAGGTATAGGCTTTCCCATCAAAGCCTTCCAAGAGTTTGGAGAAAGGACTTAAAAGAGTGGTGGAAGAAGAATGAAAAATAAATACGATCAATAAAACTGAAATGATCCAGTGTTTACAATTTAAAGAGACCACAGGAGCTAAGGCCTCAAGGATTTCTCTCATGGCTTCTAGAATATAAAAAAATACAACACTTTAGATGAAGTAAATGAAGAATTTCTTCATTTCATTTCTTCACTGAGGGAGTCAAAGATGGTCGAAAGGGCAGTTAACGGGTGATAGGCCAATAGTTCAGAATTAAATATTCTGAGTAAGACCTGCAGAGGAGAATGAATTGGCATTCCTTTGGAAAAACAACCACTTGCATCTTCCTGGAAAATATGTAGGGTTACAGTCACTTATACTGTTTTGACTCTAGTGGCTTAAGAGCAGAATTTAATATTAGGGCCAGAATACCATCCATGCTCATAATCAGACGCATATAATCACAAAACGGGAGGACAGTGCCAGCTCGTCCTTTTTCTCTCAAAGCAAATAAATCAGGTTTCCACAGCTGCCATGCCTTAGACTAAGTTAATGTGCTGAGATTAATTAGATTGTAAAAACGGAAAATAAACCAGATAATTGACTAAATATAAATGGAATAGAGGCAATTCCATCCTAAAATGTGTTCCTAGAAAATGTAAAGTAAGCCGAATGGTGGCAAAGGAGGGTAAACGTGTGTCCACAGGCTGCTGTGTTCATTTGCTCAGACCTGCTTCTACTGCTGCAAAAGGCATTTGCATAGTGTGCGAATGGTGAGCTGATGGCATTTTCTTGAGAAACAGGGGGGCATTTTGGCTCAAATGTAGCGGGAACAAAAGATATAAATCGTTTTATTGGCCACAGCATAGAGACTAAGAAAATAGTTCCTTGGGCTTCCCTGGTGGTGCAGTGGTTAAGAATCCGCCTGCCAAGGCAGGGGACACGGGTTCGAGCCCTGGTCTGGGAAGATCCCACATGCCGCGGAGCAACTACGCCCGTGCGCCACAACTACTGAGCCTGCTCTCTAGAGCCCGTGAGCCACAACTACTGAAGCCCACGTGCCTAGAGCCTGTGCTCTGCAACAAGAGAAGCCACCACAATGAGAAGCCCGCGCACCGCAACGAAGAGTAGCCCTCGCTCTCAGCAACTAGAGAAAACCTGCGTGCAGCAGCGAAGACCCAATGCAGCCAAAAATTAAAAATAAAAGAATAAATAAATAAATTTATTTTTAAAAAGAAAATAGTTCCTTAAGTACCACCAGAATCTTTAGCATCACAGTATTTGTCAATATCACTTAACTTGAAATTATTGAATTTTCCCCAAAGTATCCAGAAGTCTATTATTTCACTATTCTTACATAAGAGATTAGATAACCGATACTCAATTATTATAGAATAATAACAAACTAAATAATAATAGACCAGTAGTACTTATTGAGCCCTCACTAGGCCTCGACTCTGTGCTAACTGCTTTATATATTCTAGTTCATTTAGCTCCACAGTAACCCTGAGATACAGGTACAATAATTATCCACATTCTATGGATGAGAAAACTCAAGCTTAGAGAGAGGTTAAAAAATGTCTAAAGTCATGCAGTTAGCTAGTGACAGAAAAATTTATATAAACCATCTATGAAGCTCTTTGCCAATATTTCTGATTTCTGGAAGGACTCTCCAGGTTTAGTTGCTTCTGAGTCTAGAAGCACTTTCCAGTGGCAAAATAATCACTCCTAACCCTATCTTTAATGGCTCAGTTCCTCTGAGTCTGTTAGGGCTGCTATAGCACAAATATAGATTCAGTAGTTTATAAACAACAGAAATTTATTTCTCACTGTTCTGAAGGCTAAGCGGTCCAAAATCAAGGTGCAGGCAGATCTGGTGTCTGGTGAGAGCCTGCTTCCTAGACAGTAGTCCTTTTGCTGGGACCTCACATGCAGAAGAGGCAAGGGACCTCTCTTAGGCTTCTTTTTTGTATGGCACTAATTCTATTAATGAGGGCTCTGCCTTCATGACCTAATCACCTCCCAAAGGTCCTACTGACTAATGCCATCACCTTGGGGGTTAAGATATCATCATATACATTTTGAGGGGACATCAACATTTTGTCCACTGCAATCAGAAATATTCACTTGTGCAAACCCATATCACTTAACTCAGATAAAACAAGCGGTGGTACCTTGTTCTAATTGTGGTCTCCACCATATGGACTCTGAACTAAACCACAATCCAAAATTCCTTCATGATGCTCCGACATCACCCAACAGTACATGGGAACAACGCGGGGAATGTGGTTGAGCTCCCAAGCTCTCATACAATGTTCCAGCCCAGTTCCTCTCAACCTATACACAGTTCCCCTAAAGTTCTTGCCAAAATGCAGATTCTGCTTCAGTAGGTCTGGAATAGGGCCTGAGATTCTGCATTTGAAACAAGTATTCAAGTGATACTCATGCCATTGGTTAGAATGTACTTTGAGTAGAAAAGTTTGAGAAAACTTGGATTCAGCCAAGGGTGAATTGACCCTTTCCTTGAGAAGCAAACAGTAGCCCTAAGAAAGCTGTTGGATTTGGTCAAATTCTATTTTCACCATGCTCTAAATAATTTATCTGTTTGCTAATTTGTAAACTGGGTATAAAGATCAACTGTTCTTCAAGCTACAGAAAATGCCTATTGCTCAAAGTCATTCTGATTTATTTATGGTAGAGAAAATAAACAAGAGGTCTGTGCATGGAGAAAAGGTACAAGACACTGAATTTTGTCTGGTCTCTCCCAAGAGTCTGTCCCTCCAGGTTTGAGGAGAGGCATTTAATCATTACGCAGATTCAACATCCCCATGAACTGGCTTGGCAAATTTTACAACTCTAAGAGTAAAATTTAATATGTAAGGCTAATCCTATAATTTCCATCTGACTAAGGATGGATAAAGTATTCACTTTTCTCTCTTAGAGCCTCTTTCTACTGTATATGCATAGAACCAATACCATAAAATAGTATTTACCTGGTTATATCTTTTTCTTCGTATGGATGCTTATCTCTTTGAAAGTGAGAGTTGTATCTTATCCAAATGTGTAACCAGAAAAGTGTTCAGCACAGTTGGGTGCCGATGAGTAATTATAACACTTACAAAAATAGATATTGTTGACTAAATGCTTTTCTTATGCCTAACCTCATATGAAATGTTTAATACACATATTTCAACTAATCCTCAGAACTACCTCGTAATAGTTATCATTCTTGTTACAGAGCGGCAGGGGGGGCGGGGACTAATCTTAACATTACTTGTTTTACCAGTTTCTCTGTATTGTTTTAATAGAGCTGATCACGCCTTGGCTCCCAAAATGCTCTCTTTCCTGTAGGTTCTGATTTTCTGGTCCTTTCCCTTCTTTAGTTACTTTTGCTTTCTTTTACTATGCCTTCACTTTCTCCTACCACCTCTTAAATACAGACTTCTCCCAAGGTTTGAGTGTTATCCTTTGATTCTTGTCTCTGTCTATATCTTATTCCCTTCAAATCCCATGCCTTCTCTAGAATGTATCTACTCCTATTTCCTCCATGGAATATCCTCCAAAATCTCTTTCTTCACCTCCTTCTTGGTCTTGGACCCTAGCTCTGCATGGTCAACTGCCTCCCATGTAACTCTGCCTGACTGTTTCTCTATAATCTCAGACATCAGAAAAACCCTCATTTTCTCTTTCCCCCATAGCCAGTTCCCTCTAAATCGATGATCTAGATGATCTAAATGGCATCATTCATTTTCCATTCATTCAGGCATGAATTCTCTCTTCTAAAGTCCAATCAGCCACCCTGTCAATGGATCCTTCCTTTAAAATGTTGTCATCTTTCTTGCACTCTACCACCTTAGTACAAGTCTTTATAGCATCATGGCGGTAGTATCTTAGCTTCCCCTCCATTCCCTCTCTATTCTCATCTATCTTTGCACATGCCCTTAAATATTTTCCTATGAACCACTTCTCAGCTCAAAATGCCTTTATGATTTCACAATGCCAAAAAACTAATCCTTGACATTCAAAATTCTCCAACAGTCTAAAATTGCTTTATTGTGTTCAACTTTTAAACTCAAACTTCCTTAGGAATTTCCAATGCTTGCTATATTAAAGCTTTCTTCCTAACTACCATTACATAACCTTTACATTCTCTGATCACTCCCTATGTTTTCCGATTTCTTTCTTGAGAGCATTCTGTTCTAACCATAAATATCCCCATTTCCTCTTGGCTTATTCAAATTCTGCTCATTCTTCAAAACCTAGCTCATGCAATGCTAACTTTGTAAATACCTCCAGGGTCAACTCCAGGTAGAAGTAGGCATTGCCTCGCATGAATTTCTAAGACAATAATTCCTTTTTGAAGGTATACATCTAACTCACCTGTAGAGCTTTCTGATTATACAAACAAATGGGCCCTGCGTCAGAACCGATAATCAGAATTTCTGTGGATAACTTTCAAAAGCCCCAGAGATCACTGAAATAGACACTCATGATTAAGACACACTTTTTTTTTTTTTTTTTTTTTTTTTTTTTTTGTGGTACGCAGGCCTCTCACTGCTGTGACCTCTCCCGTTGCGGAGCATGGGCTCTGGACGTGCAGGCTCAGCGGCCATGGCTCACGGGCCCAGCCGCTCCGCGGCATGTGGGATCTTCCCGGACCGGGGCACGAACCCGTGTCCCCTGCATCGGCAGGCAGACTTTCAACCACTGCGCCACAAGGGAAGCCCAAGAAACACTTTTTAAAGACATTCATCCTTTCACATATATGGTTCTTGCTTCCTTGGTAGACTGGGAACTCTTGAGGGCGGAATTATGGCTATATTTGGTATTTCTTAAAAATCTACAAGAGTATCTGAAATACAGTAGGAGAATAAATATTTCTTGATTTGATTCACTTTTATGAATACAGTGTTCTGTGTAATACTGAGGAAAACATCATGTAGAAAGACACAAATCCTGTCTTGTTACTACTTTAAGATGATCTCCAAATAAAGGACATGCAATAAGGAACATGTTCAATATAAGTAGTTGGTAGTTAATCCCTTTGGGTAGTTTTGGATTTTAACATCACAAGAAATCTTACGGTCAGAAGTATTATAGGTAAACAAGAACATTATCTTATTTTCCGCAAAATTAATCTTCAAAAATTTCACCAGAGGGGCTTCCCTGGTGGTGCAGTGGTTGGGAATCTGCCTGCCAATGCAGGGGACACGGGTTCGAGCCCTGGTCTGGGAAGATCTCACATGCCACGGAGCAACTAAGCCCGTGCATCATAACTACTGAGCCTGTGCTCCAGAGCCCATGAGCCACAACTACTGAGCCCATGTGCCACAACTACTGAAGCCCATGTGCCTACAGCCTGTGCTCCACAACGAGAGAAGCCACTGCAATGAGAAGCCCACGCACTGCAACAAAGAGTAGCCCCTGCTCGCCGCAACTAGAGAAAGCCTGCGCGCAGCAATGAACACCCAACACAGCCAAAAATAAATAAATAAAATCAATAAATTAAAAAAAAAATTTTCACCAGAGACTACAAAAAAATGTCTTTAATATTAAAAAACAATGTAAACAGTAGAAATTAAAAGCTTTGACCAGTAAAATAAAGTGACAAGGACTTCCTCTTCTTTCTCTTCCTGAACCAAGGGAGTGTAATTTCACTAGGAGATTGTCTTTCGTGTGTTGCTGCTATTCAGCCACAATATCTAAATTCAAAATTTTAAATGATGATAATACAGCCTTAGTATTTTTATAGTTCTCAAATTCCAGACAACCTTGTTGATGTTATTTTTTGACTCTGCAGTTGGTAAAGGATGGGTTGACTAAAGTGCTTATGATCACCCCAATTCTTGGTTTTACCTAATAGGCTTCTTCCTGCATCCCTTCCTCAATCACAAGTGGTTTTAGTCATACTCCAATTAGAGAAAGATTCATCAGTGAGTGAAGGGGAAAAATATTGCTTTTAACCAAGCATATTTCAAGTAAAAAAAACTGAAATTTCAATGTGGGTCTCTTTGTCTGCTATTGGTTAGTTTTTATTTTTATTTTTTTGCGGTACGCGGGCCTCTCACTGTTGTGGCCTCTCCCGTTGCGGAGCACAGGCTCCGGACACGCAGGCTCAGTGGCCATGGCTCATGGGCCCAGCCGCTCTGCGGCATGTGGGATCTTCCTGGACCGGGGCACGAACCCGTGTCCCCTGCATCGGCAGGCGGATTCTCAACCACTGCGCCACCAGGGAAGCCCTATTGATTAGTTTTGAGCCTCTTCGCTATTATTGCTTGTTATTGACAACAGAAGACATGATCTCTTAAATATATAATTTTAATGCTTCAAAGTTTGGTATGTTTCCTTAATTCCTCTCTTGAAATTTAGTGGAATTAGGGGATGAAAAATGAATTAGCTTCTAAATGATGGTGAGAGAAGTGGTGAAATGAATACAATTGAACATTACTATGTGTGTATCAATGTACACTTTTGAAAAGCCTTTTGAGAACAGGTACCAAACGTCTAAAAATTCATTAATATTGTGGAACCAGTCATCCTACCTCTGTGAATTTATTCTGTAAGCATAGCACCCCCCCACACACACACCATGACAATAAACGTCCTCTGTACAACGTTTTCATTTTGTTTTTTATTTTAGTATAATCTTAAAACAGGTAACTTCCTTCAGCAGAGAGTAATTCCTGGAGAGGTACCCACATGAGAGCAGTCAGCAGCCAACACTTCCAGAAGCTGAGTATGTGGATCCTAGGGTTGAAATGAGGTAGGCTCTAGGCAGTGCCATACAGTTCTTACTGACTGTCTAAGGCATATTAGGTTAGGACTTAGTGTTTAAAGATTCTCATCCAGAGAGGAGGGAATTGGCTACTACTTGAGGGTGTCATGATCCAAAACAAATGAAATGGGAGGCATGGATTTGGCTCCATAACAAACTAACAAACACTTAGCTAAGTGATCTGAGACAAGTCACTTCAATCTCTCTAGACCTCATTCCCTCATCTATAAAACAAGGGAGTTAAAGTATTCGAAAAGGAAACTCTCTAGACTCAACTCCTGCCCTGTGCTAATCTGTAGGTTTATGAATTTCAATGGCTAATCCACATTGATGCCACAGAATACCCAAATAGTTTGTACACATTTCTCAGGCTTACCCAGTCCCCCGGAATACTCCAATTTTAAATCCTCCCTCTCAAGTCTGATCTCTTTTAACCTTTCTCCCTCTTCTTCAACCTTTTTTTCCTTGCTTCTTATTTCAAGAAACCTGGTGGATTTGGGGATAGGGAAAGGAAGTCAGAAAAGTAGATTCACTGATTCTAATTCCACATCCATCACTTCACTCTATTACCTAGTGATGTCAAATGCACCCTTTAAATATTTCTCATATATTCTCTCTTCATCACCCTGGATGCTGCTCCCACGACTCAGCCTCTCATCCATCATCTCTTGCCTAGACTACTGTGAAAGCCTTTATCTCCCAGCATCCAGTTCTGGCTTCCTTCTAATCACTTCTTCTGTCTACTTACACAATAATATTTTTAAAATGCAAATCTGATCTTGTCACTTCTTTTCTTTGGCTCGTCGTTGTCTACAGATTAACTCCAACCTAGCACGACCAACGTGATCCTTAATGATTTCGATCTGTCTTCCTTGCTCATTTGTGACTGCTTCATATTGCTGGGTCTTAATTCTTGCTCTGTTATTTATTAGCTGTGTAACAACCATCCAATGTCATTGTATTCTTTAGTTTTTCAAAAATATTTGAAAGTATCATACAGAGAATCACCTAGCTCCTTGCTTCTTATAAGTGGTGGATTAGGAATGCTCAATGCAGATATTTTGGATATGTCTATAAACAGTTCACACCATGGACTAGCAGTGCTCTCTTTACTACTGAAAATAGAGTCATTAGCATCTTTAAATATAATAAGATTTGAGAGCCAACTCCAGAAACCCCAGAACCAATGAAAAAAACCTCATCATTAACAATTCGTTCCTCTACAATCGCTCTTGGTTCCAAAATGTGTATTAGTCAGAGTTCTGTAGACAAATCAGACACACACACAGAGACACACACACACACACAGATACACACACACACTCTATTTTTATTATAAGGAATTGGCTCATGTGATCATGGAGGCTGAGAAGTTCTATGATCTGTCATCGGTCAACTGGAGATCCAGGAAAACCAGTATTGTAATTGAGTCCCAGTCCAAAGGTCTGAGAACCAAAAATGGTTCTTCCTCTGATTTTTTATCTCTTCTGGATGGATTGGATACTGCACACCCACACTGGGCAACCTTCTGTACTGAGTCCAACGATTCAAATATTAATCTCAACCAGAAACACCCATACAGACACATCCATAAATAATGTTTAATCTGGGCAGCCCATGACCAGTCAAGTTGACATATAAAAATAGCAATCATAGTTAGGTTAGTTTCTTAATCTCTCCCTGCCTCAGTTTCCTCATTCATAAAATGGGCGTAATATCTCAGAGGGTTGCTATAAGGATTATACTTTTAAATACATATAATGTGCTTCAAACCAGTACTAATACAATTAAGCTCTCAATAAATGCTAGTTATTGGTATTACTTTTTCTAAAATGCTCTTCTCCACCATGTCTGCCTAATGAACTCCTACTCACCCTTCATCACCCAATTCAAGTGTTAATTTCTCTTTTAAGATTTTGGTGAATATCTCAGTCCTCTTCTGTACCTGCAGTATCTTCTAAGTTATTAAGATACCTTGAAGATACATCTATCAGTATACATTAAACAGTTCATTACAGTTTGTTTTTAATATTTTTTTCTTCCCTTCTACCTAATCTCTGAGCTTTTTGAGGATGGGACAGTAGAAGCTCTCAGTCAATGTCTATGGAATGCATTCATCATGTGTCACTATGGGACAATCTCTTGTAATCTTTAGGGACAACACAGACAAGCCCTGGGGTTCCTTTGCCACTGCACTCACTCCTAATTGCTTAGCGTGGAGGGAGGCACTGTGGAATTCAGTCAGTCATCTTCTAAAAGAGAAGAACCAGTCTGGTTTTAACACACCCATTTCACTCTTGTGGAACCACTTGATACACATCAACACCTCACTGGGCAGCTGCTCCTTTGAAAAGGAATTGCTTTTTCCAATACCAGCCTGATAGAGCAGTTAGGAAAGAGTCATGCGAATAGATGCTAGGGATTCCGGTAATGAAATCCCACGTTTGTTATGGAAATCAAATACAATCTGCTTGCCGTGGGTATTTAATGTAAAGTTTCGCTGGGCACAGGAGAGCAATTAGGCTGCTGAAAATTGCGTTTGCGTTCCCTATAATTCAATACTGACCAGTGTTAGCAGTGGAAGATGTGACAGGACTGATAACTAATTTTACATGCAATCAGTGTCATAAGAGGGGAGGGGAAAGCAAGGAGGGAGAAGCTAAGGGAAGGTGAGGGATCTACATGTATTCAGATGTAGATCAAATGTGACTTCCAAAGGTCTGATAATGACTTCTACAGAGCCAGCCTCTGGGAAGAAGAACAATCCAGCCAAAATCCAATACTGAAAATAAGTTTTCATGCTTAACATGGGGGGAAAAAAAATCATGAAGGCCACCCAAGACCGCTTCTCCTCTTGTGTCTCTCTTCCTTAAGCTAAAGACTAATTGGGCTTCGCTTACATTTATAAATAAGTAAACAGTAAACTTTTCCAAGACCAGTAACATACCTTGGGACTTCTGTTCCCTTTGTGCTTCTCCTTGAAGGCAATTCTTATTTCAAATACTTTGTGTGTATGTTGAGTATATACGTATTTACGTGTGTTCTGTCTCAACAGAACCATCACAGAGGTAAACTGCCTTGAACCATCTCTTATCTGTTCACTCTGTTCTGTATCAGATTTCAAGTCTTGCGTTTCTGGAGGACTTACTGTCTTCTAAAGTTGTTAAAAACAGCAGCAGGAATCTTTGAGGTACTCAGATAACTGGGCACATATTGCTATCAGAAAATAGAGCATGGGTCTTTTGATATTTATATGTTTATATCTACTGATTTATCTATCTGAGAGAAAGCCTTAAAACGCCAGCATTGTAGAGAAAAGTGATTTCAACTAAGTCTAGTGCTAGATAAACCGCACTCTGGTGTGGCAAAGGCATCACCAGCTATGGGCCCCTTAGTGGATTTCAGCTCTGGTGTAATGTGTCTCCTGCTAGAATGAAATGAAAGATTGACTTAGAACTATTTCTGATTCATCTCTGTGTGCTATGAACCTAGCCCTTGGTGGACAAAGGCGGTCAACACATAATGGCTGAAGTAAGTAAGCATGTGCGAGCACTGGTTAGTGAACCAGTCATCGGTCAGCTGGTTAGTTTCTTTTAGGATTTGGTAGAATTGGGGATCACATGAGGTTTTAAAAGACTTCTGGGCAATGCTTATTCGAGTGGTACAACACTTGTCAATTACTTGTAAAAAGAGAACCCAATGCTAAGGCCAACATGCATTATCTCTTTGCTACTTAGAGCTGGGAAGTGATTTTGCTAAACCAAGTTAAACAAGCACAGTCTCTGAGCAGCTGGCAATGCACTTTCAGAAGCCTGAAACATCCATAGCCATGAGAGGCAGCTTGGAGGTAAGCTCTTTCCTGTAGGAGGCAGGACGACTGACTAGGACCTGACAGATTCATATATGCAGTAATTAGGAATTCTGCTCAGTATAAGTAGCAGTGATACAAAAATTAGTGGCATAAATGCTACAAAGATTTATTTTCTCACGTTAAAAAGGCCAGCATCAGATAGTTTAAAGCTGATATAGAATTTTCCCCAAAGTCGTGTAAGACTAAGACGTTTCTCTCTTTTATCTGCTATCTCTGTGTTCCACCGTTCCCAGTACAAGACTTCCATCCCTAAAGTTACCTTATGATCCAATATGGATGCTGAAGTTCCAGTCATCATACCCAGGCAGCAAGAAAGGCAAGGGATGTCCTTCTACCCACGTCGGATCCCTTTAAGCAGACTTTTTACATGTACCACTGAACACTGTTGTAGACATGTCATTTGTCAAACCTTAAGTCACATGCCTATTTAACTGCTAGGAAGGCTGGGAAATGTTTTCTTGTCTGTTTTGTTTTAAAGCTGGGTGCATTGTCATTGTAAATAACATTGAGAATTTGTTAATAAGAAAATGAGAAAATGGTTTTTGGGTGGGAATTGACAGTTTCTTTTACATGGTTACATAAAGCCTGCCCAACTTTTCCATCACTTTGACCCCTTTGGGTGGCTCTCCTTTCCCCTGGGCTTTCTAGTCATCAGAAAAGATCATTGTACTGCAGAGAAGGAAGATGTTCCTGGAGGAGCTCTTTATCCACTTGAAGCACATTGCTCAGGTGGACCAGGCAGCCCCCTGGAAGTCCAAGAACCCCCAGGCAATACTAACCATCCTGGTTCAATCACTGGGTACCCACAAACCAGAAACAAAGGTGAAAATGGTAACAGGGTAAAATATAAATAAGGAATGCAAAAGAAAAAAAAAAGGGTCCAGAATCTTCAGGTGTCTCAGGCTTTATAATTTACAAGGCATTGGCATTAGCACTGATTCCTTTGAGTTTCTGGAGGCCTTTGTAGATTTATGCAGTATTAAATAACAGTGTCAAAGTTCAGTGCCTGTCTATTCATTACCACGGCATATATTTTTTTCAAGCTCAATTTGTAATATGTTAACAGATTGAAAATTCCCTAATCACATCAATAATTGATGTCATAGAAATGATACTATTTATTCACCACTTAGTATATTCCATGTATTACACTATGCATGATCCATGTATACCTTATTTTGATCTGCACATATTTTGCATTTTTCAGATGAAGCAAGTATAACTTCCCTAATGTCCCATAGCTATTCCTGGAGCTAGGATTCCATTCAGGCGATATAACTGCACATCCCAAACTTTAAACCACTGAGCAATAATGCTTCTTGAAAGATAAGGAATTTTCTCAGTGCTGCCTTGTGCTATCTTGCTGACTAGTCCTCTTCAACTTCTAATATTGTGAAATCACTGCACGTAGTTGGACCAACATTATACGGTTTTAAATAATATGTGTCTATTTTGGTTAGTTTTTCATAGTTATAGGTCATAAATAATTAGTATCTTGACTTTCTCACTTAACATGTACCATATGCATTTTCTATAATATCTTATTCTTTGTGTAGAGTCTGTCTGTGTGTTTGAATTGGTCATCTTCTACTTTTTAAAGGAAAGAAAAATATATTGTTATTACTAACTGAACCTGCATCCTAAATTTGATCTTCTAAAAGGCGAGCCATTCCACTGTGAAGTGGCTTCACCTTTCCCCATGTAGCATTCAAAGAAAACAATCAGCTGACTGAGCCCCTTTTAAGAAAACCCCCTATTCTAGCTGGGGCTGCATCACATCCCACAGGCAAATGGCTCTCTCCAAAGGGAAAAGTTACACCATTTTCAGGCTTTGGCAGCTTTCAGTCCAGAGCTCACAGCATAAAGAAGGAATGAGCATTCTACTTGTCTTTAGTTCCACAAAGGCTTTGAGAAATGAGTGAGCAACTACACTAATAATTTTAGTATAAAAATGACCACCTCCTTGCCCTGCTTCTTCCTTGCCCATGGAGGGTGCCATGGCAAGAGCTATCACACTTAGTAAGGAAGGGACATGAGTCTTTTGGGAAAGATGACATTCAGTTGGTTTAGAAGTAGTTACCATTACTAGGTCAAACAACACAAATATTTGTAAAGCATCTACAAGTGCAAAATAATGTACAGTGTG
Organism: Kogia breviceps; assembly: GCF_026419965.1. NCBI lineage: Eukaryota > Metazoa > Chordata > Mammalia > Artiodactyla > Physeteridae > Kogia > Kogia breviceps. Next base: position 23,384,813 of record NC_081312.1, read on the forward strand.
GAGGGATTACCAAGAGCATCAGAAATGCCTCCTAACTTTCATATTTAGATGAAGTACCGTAAGTTTAGTGCTTAGTGCTGCGACTAGTGCATAGTAGGGGATCAACAAATATCACTTCCTCTCTCATCCTCCGTTTCTCATCCTTTCCTTCAAAGATTTTATTTTTAATTGCAGAGAAAGGCTATAAAGATGCAAACTGTTAAATGCCAACATAAAATTTAAATAGCCAGACAGTTTCACATGTTAATTACCTAATACCACCGCCTGAAGTTTACTAAGTGCTTCACAGTACTTTCTAACCTGTAATGAACCTAGATAACACTATGTTTCTTTAAGAAGTTGTTAAGGGGTGCTGCATACCTTGTCTTTTTGTAAATTTTATTTTGCTTTTTCTATTCTCTGGATATCAGAATCTTGATTCTAACAGTTAGGTCATGTCCACATCATCAGCATACTATATGTAACACTACTCGTGCATCCTAAGTTTCATTTCAAAATTGTTCATCATAGTAAGAGCCATGAAGTTATATAGCATGTCTGGGTTATTCACTTTGGGATTCCTAATGCTGGCAAAGTGGCTGGCATACAGTATATGTTCAATCAATATTTGATGACCATATGAATCAATGAAATCAACTGAATCCACACTGTGAAGGAAAAAAAAAAAAAACTATACTATTTACTGCACACGGTGATATATAGAGATCAATAAGGGATGCCCAGTAAACTATCAGTCTATATTTCCTCCTCATTAAAGATCTAGTGATAATCCCTAACTCGTGTTGCCAGAGTTGATTATTTTGCTTTGTTTTATTTTTCTAGTTGAGTATGGCAGGATACCTCCTCTTGCTTCACAACTTATTATAAATATTAGCCTCTTTCTCTACACAGGATCAAAGTGTGTCTCTGAGGAGACACTAATCAATCTATCAGTTGATTTCTTCCCTAAACCTCTATCCAACAGGCTCACTCCATGGCCTTAAGGTCCCACCCTGCATCTGGGTTTTCTCTGAAGAAATCTATGTTCTGGCCTTGCGATTGTGGCAAGGAGACCTCAACCTCTTTTGGTGGGATGAGCCACTTCCAATTGGGAGTGTGGGCTGACAATGGTTTTCCCATTTGCACATCCTTGGGACACCCATCATTACCCTTTGGCGTAACTATTTTCGATCCAGTATCATGTGGTGGACACTTTTCCACACAAACTCACCACACTGAGTCACACTGAAGGAGCCCTAGGGGTTGAATTTTGTGACTAAATAGGCATATGAGAAGGCTCAGGGACTAGAACCTAGGTCTTACAGTTTGCAGTTCAATTTTCTTTTCATCAGGCTGTATTACCTCTCTTTGAGGAACCAAGTCAATAAAAACTATGGCTCTAGAGGAGGGGATGATCATTGGGAACTGAATTATATAGGAGAACATTTTTAAACATAGGGTCCTAGAATCGGACCCTTGAAATAGGCCCTTGAAACAGGAGGCCTAAATTAGAAATGGCAAATCAATAAACACCTTTTATCAACACGCTCCCTGGCATTGTTACAAAAATGTTTAAAAAGCATATGAAGGGGGCTTCCCTGGTGGTGCAGTGGTTGAGAGTCCGCCTGCCGATGCAGGGGACACGGGTTCGTGCCCCGGTCCGGGGAGATCCCACATGCCGCGGAGCGGCTGGGCCCGTGAGCCATGGCCGCTGAACCTGCGCATCCGGAGCCTGTGCTCCACAACGGGAGAGGCCACAACAGTGAGAGGCCCGCGTACCACACACACACACACGCACACACACAAAATCATATGAGGAAAAATAATCAACCAGTACAAAGAGACGTTTTTCAGTTTACACATATTTGGCCTCATGTCCCATTTCTATTTGGCAGTTTTACTCATTAACATATTGCCTCATGACATAGGAAACTAGAGGCTCCCTAGGCTGGCTGGATACCAGCATTGCCAGGCAGGGTAGCAGCTGAGCTAGCACCAGCAAAAATCCATGGGCATTAGATTCCAACCCTTATCCACAGAAAGCCCCTCTTACCTCCACTACTAAATGGGGATACAATGTAGTTGCTCTAGAGAGCTCTAGCAGAAGTCTGCCTGTGCTTCAGTTTTCTTTTTGTTTATTTGAAGTGAAGAAAGAAAACATAACAGAGATCAATGTCTATCAATGCCGGAGAAATCAATTCACCATCTCCAGTACCCTTGCCAGTTTCTGTAACTTGTTCAACCTTTTCTCTCTCTACCACTCACTTATCACTAATCCAAATCTAATCCTAAAATTTCACGGTATCATGTAAACACAAGGAAACATAAAACAGATTGTAATTTTGCCCAGAGGTAACCAAATTCTCAAAGTCTCCTCTTCACCATTATTTCCTCCAGAATAACTATATTGGTTGTGCAAAAGTTTGAACCTTGCTATCTCCCAAACCTTTTAGTATTATGTCTACAGTAATTTTATAGCAAATGTCAAGACGAAATACAAGCACTGGGCTGTAAAAAGAAGAAAACTCAAAAAATCCAGGGATGTTTATCAATGAAATCAGATATCAACAGTCTTATAGTATAATCAGAGGGATCCCATGGTGGGAAAAATATTTACAAGATCATAGAGCCCAGTCTATGGTGAAAAAAATTTTTGTGGATTAACATCTAAATACGTGGTTCAAACTGCTATTTGCCCTGTGGTCTTGAAAACTTTCATTCCCTCTGCTTGACTTACCTAAATTCTATTTTCTCACCAGAAAATATGTGTTCCTGGGAAAAAAAATTATGTTACAGGCAAATCCTGAATTTCTCTCCTCTCCACTACGGGAGATGGTGGTTTCTGAAATTACATTTTGCCAAAATAGCTAGAATATTGTATCTGGATCTACACAGTTTCCTCCTGTCTCTCTGGGATTGAAATTCCACTCACTGCTGAATATTTAATTTTTTCCAAGTGTTAGAGGAGTGAGCAGGCCAAGAGGAAAGCTGTCTTTGTTACAACCAAAGTGTTTTTTATCTGGAAAGACTATTTATTCTCAGTTGACTAGTACAATAAACTTTTTATATCAGTGGTTAGAAAAATAAAATTACATATACAAAATGTATATAAATGTTGCTTTCTGAATTCTGTCCTCTCCATCACTTACATGGATAGCTTTCAAACCTGCTTGACTTCTAAGTCCAAAAATAGATATACATTTTATTGTAACAGTACAAACACACACACAAGTGCAAATGAACATGTGCATACACCATACACATAAACACATCCATATATACCTTATACAAAAGTGTCATGAGCAATATTTACCCTACTGTCATAGCAAATTCACCACATTAGATTACTTATAGTAGCATGTCATCATATGCATCTGTAACATAACTGCCTCTGTTAAAATTCCCTGCCTCTTTGTTTTCTCCTAATAACACTCCCTAAAAGTGTGTCCAACCTGACCATTTCCTCTGTGCCACAGTGTGCCTAAAACACTGACACATATGTATTACATTGTAACTATTTCGGTTTTTTTGTTTGTTTGTTTGTTTGTTTGAGGTATGCGGGCCTCTCACTGTTGTGGCCTCTCCCATTGCGGAGCACAGGCTGCGGACGCGCAGGCTCAGCGGCCATGGCTCACGGGCCCTGCCACTCCGCGGCATGTGGGATCTTCCCGGACCAGGGCACGAACCCGTGTCTCCTGCATCGGCAGGCGGATTCTCAACCACTGCGCCACCAGGGAAGCCCTCTATTTCGTTTTTTTAATATTTATTTTCCACATTCGTCCGAGTTCTTGAAAACCATGGACTCTGGATTAAACATTTTGGCATTCCTAATAATCAGAATATCATATGGCACATAGTAGATGCTTAATAAATACCTGTTGACAATTCATTCATCGGAAATTCTAACACGAACACAAATCAGTAAAACAATGAAAACTTAAAAGTCCATGAGAGAATTATTCTACTTCCTAAAAACCAAATTCACACAGAGACTTATTAGAGAAAAATGCAACAGTGACCCTATGAGATGGTCCATCCTAATTGAAATGAGTCAGCTTATTGCCACATTTCCCACATTTGCATGCTCAGATAATGCCAGCAGTTGCTGGTGATCACGTATTAACATAAATAACTGGTGTTGCAATAATCAGAAATGTTCACATGAACACAGTAAATTTAGAACATGACTTGTAGACCGTGAACATCACAGCCACTTCTAACTAGTCTTTACTCTCAAACTTTTCTTTATCGCTATTTTTTTTAACAAAGAATAAAGGTATCTCTGAGATATTTATTTATTTAGTTTTTGGCCTCCACAGTAACTGAGTGTCCACTGGGGAAGAAGGGAGAAGACTGAAGAGGTAGAACGGCTGCACATTTCATCATGAAGATTTATACCGAGGTAACAAAAAAGACATTTGTTAATTTCCCTCCTGAGTGGGTTTTGGAGGCTCTCCAATGCTCAAACAAAGACAGCCTCATTAGCTAATTCCCAACCAGACAACGGCTACCAAGCTGCAGTCTCGAGTTCAGGCCCCTTCTACTATGAAAATCATGGAGACCCTCCATCATTCTGGCTCGGCTAACCAACAAGAACTCAACAGTGTGCATCCTCCCATATACCTTTTGATCCATCATTTTGGGTGATAAATACTCATTTGTCTCCTGCTCCCTCTTCTGGCTAATGGGGGACAGCAGCCTGGGTACACACAAGGGTATAGTACCAATGATGCAGCCCATCAGGGCTATGCAACATAGTGACAGCACATACAAGGACTAAAGGACCAAGCAGAGCCCAGTAAACCCTAGGCAGGATCCTATCCAGACCCTAGGACTCCTTCTCCCAAACCACTTAGTAATATGCAGGATGTCACCTAAGAAAATGATAATCTTACCAATGTTTCTGATGAAATAATAATAATTCTTATTTGAAATAATGTTCTAAGAGTTCATCCTGGCATAGGCCCAGATACCACCTGAAGACAGAGACCCGAGATGATTATCAAGGCTGGACTCAAGTGACTACAAGAGAGCAATGGCCTGAAGTTAATGATACTTCAGAGGAGAGGTTGAATCCTCATCAGACCATAAGGAAAGACTGGTTGTGTAGCTTCACACTGACTGTAAATCAAACCATGTTTTTAAAGAATAAAATGAGAAAAGAGCCTCAGCTCTAAGATATAAAAACGATAGTAGTGCTGTGGGGTTTTTTGGTTTGTTTCCTGATTCCAATGGTGTATGGTTTCCTGGTTAGATAATGGTGGGATTTTAAACCCCACTTTCATCTTATTAGCAAGTTTTTTTTTTTTTTGAATGGACTCTGGAGAATATGAGGAAAGTTGAAAATATATAAAATGAAAAATAGATTTTTCTAAGAATTTTCCATTTTTATTTATCTTTCCTCTCTCCCACACCTTTATAGCAGACTATTCCAACACTTATAAGAAAGAAGGTATCTCACAGAGTAGAGTAAATGCTGACAAGTCATTTTTTCCCTTGGTTTCATCCAGTTTTCATTAACTGGAGAAATTGTCAACTAATTATTAAATTACTTTTTTCCCAAACAATTATTAACTATCATCTCTGTGCAAAGTACTAGTTAAACCCAAAGATAAGGAAGCTTTGGGCCCTAATATCACTTCAAAAAGAAGAAAATGTGAAAAAATGACTAAAACAAGGTCTAATTGTAGTAAGTGCCATAAGACCCATATAAACTAGGTATTTTTGTTTTGTTGTTGTTTTTTTAATTTTTATTTTATATTGGAGCATAGTTGATTAACAATGTTGTGTTAGTTTCAGGTATATTGCAAAGTGATTCAGTTATACATATACATATATCTATTCTTTTTCAAATTTTTTTCCCATTTAGGTTATTACAGAATATTGAGCAGAGTTCCCTGTGCTATACCGTAGGTCCTTGTTGGTTATCTGTTTTAAATATAGCAGTGTGTACATGTCAATCTCAAGCTCCTGATCTATCTCTCCCCCTCCCTCCCCCTCCCTCCCTTACCTCCTGGTAACCATAAGCTCATTCTCTTAAGTCTGTGAGCCTGTTTCTGTTTTGTAAATAAGTTCATTTGTATCATCTTTTTAGATTCCACATATAAGCAATATTATATGATATTTGTCTTTGTCTGGTTACTTCACTTAGTATGATAATCTCCAGGTCCATCCATGTTGCTGCAACATTTAGGTTACAGACGTTTAGGTTGCTTCCACGTCTTGGCTATTGTAAACAGTGCTTCAATGAACATTGGGGTGCATGTATCCTTTCGAACCATGTTTTTCTCTGGATATATCCACCCAGGGGTGGGATTGCAGGATCATATGGTAGCTCTATTTTTAGGTTTTTAAGGAACCTCCATACTGTTCTCCATAGTGGCTGTACCAATGTACATTCCTACCAACAGTGTAGGAGGGTTCCCTTTTCTCCACACCCTCTCCAGCATTTATTGTTTGTAGATTATTGGACGATGGCCATTCTGACTGGTGTGAGGTGATATCTCACTGTAGTTTTGATTTGCATTTCTCTAACAGTTAGCGATGTTGAAAGAACGTGTGAAGGGAACAAATATCCTTCATCACAGAGAAAGGCAATGTGAACAAGGCTTTAGCTAATCTGAGTTAAGCCAGATAAACTAACAAGGCAGAAGGGATAACATGGCAAAAAGGCACAGAAACCTAAGAGAGCTGAAGATTTGAGGGAACAATAAGACAAGTGTGGTTCCAGCCTGGGGCTCAGAAGGGAATGAAGTAGGAGATGATGCTCAAAAGATACTTTAGGTGTTGAATGCAATAAAAAGTTGCAGTGTGCTTGCCTTTGCTGTCTCCTCCCACTCCCTCTGGCCAATGGAGTGCCCTGACAGTCTTATAATGAAACAAAGTTATCATTCTGTTTTAAAGAAAACTACTTTGGGGACATTGTAACAGAGTCGAGAGAAGGCAGCTCAGAGGCAAGAATATCAGGTCGGAAGCTACCATAAAAGTCCTTGTAAGAAATGGAAGGGCTGAAAGAACACTGGATCCCAGATGCATTGCAGATGTTGATTAGGTAGGGCTGGACTACTAGTCTACTAGTTGGTTTGAAGGTAAGAGATGAGTCTGAGTTGATCCCACAGCTCCCAGCCTCTGTACAGGACAGGTAAGCAGCATGTGGAATATATAGTGAGCAGACCCGAGCCACAATAAAATGCCAAAGGCAATTCCAGCAAAGACACCTGGCAGGTAGTTGAAAACATGGTTACAAGTTAATTTAGGGATAATTCAAGAATTACACATGATAGTTGATGGCAAATTGATACGATCATCTATGGAAAAGTATATTTTAAAAGAAGTTACATAAAATGGGCTTATCTCTAGTTTTCAAATATTTTCTAGTTGTTAGAGGAACAGAATCAATCTTTTCTTAAATGTGTGTTTAAGCAAAAATGGTGTCGTCTTTGGCAACCTTTAGCTTATTAGATTCCCATCTCACGGAGAGAGGAAACAAGTAACTATGAAACACCATGATGCACTGGCCTTACACAACCAGCACATTAATTATACTAGTGGAGGCAGTAGCAGGATGGAGGCAGGAATAGGTAGAAATAACAGGAGAGAAGATGCGGGAAAGATTATTGTAAGAAAGTAAGATGAGAAAACACTGTACACCACTGTAAAACTTGGAATTGCAAAGAAAGAGTTGGGTATTTTTTTATTTTTTAAATTCGAAAATAAGTGAGACGGAAAGAAGCAATAACCACCGTCAAGTAACTCAGGAGCTTCTCTCCCGGAACTATAAAATGGTTTTACAGCCTGCACAATCTTGTTAAGAGATAGCTCATCACGACACAATTTCATAGATACAACACATAATAACTACATGGTTGCTATGAAATTGTTAGCCTATAACTGGGCTATTAATTCTGTCTGCACAACACAAGGATCATGAAGAAAGTATTGGGCGCTTTCTTCTTTAAATGCAGAGGCAGTGCTCTTGTAGGAGGTAAGTAATATCTTGCTCCTAGATTTGTTTTATTTAGCCCAATCAGTGTTTTAAATAAAAGAAAATTTAAATACAGGTAATGAATTCAAAGGGTGTACATAAAAGTCTTGACTTCTGGCTTGTCTTGAAAAATAAGAAAATTTCATAGGATTGGTCCAGCATTCCTGTGCAGTAATGATGAACAGCAGCTCAGCAGTGGTTGCCTCCCTGAGACTGGGTTCTCCGGTACGCCACAGTCTCCACCATTCTCTGTTGTCTCTTTGACAGGGAGGCCAAGAGTTAGTGCCAGTCTGGCCTGAACTGTTGTTTTCCTGACCTCAGTCTCCATTGGATCATTTATTTTATATGCCCCCTATAGCCATATGAGTTTGTTACCTCTGGGCTAATGAAATAAACTGAAAGTGACCTCTAAGATGACTTTAGAATGAAGATCATCATGATAAGGTATCTAGATCTGTTCTTAGCTGTGAACTCAGGGCACTGGCTATACAACATGTTGGAGCAAACAGTATATACTGTGGTAAAAGAGGGGTGAGAATGAAACTAATAGAAACAAGGACTTGATCAGGATTGAGATAGGAGGAGTGTTGCACCTTGGGAATGAACAAGGATAGTGTTCAAATGAAGCTGTGCAAACTCAGGGTATTTACCCCAAATGAGAAAGAGTATGAAGGCTCTGTTTTGGGGGGAGCATCAGAGTCCAGGGTGAAAAGCACAGACATAGGACAGCTTGGTAATCCTTGGATGGAAGTCCAAGGAACAGCAACAAAGAACAGAAGCAGAATCCGATCCCTTGCAGAAAGGGCTGATAAGTACATAGAGGTAAACAGACCTCAATCACATTTGTTGCAGCTGAGAAGAGCTCCCTGAAAACCTTGAAGTCAATGCCCTTCAGAGAGTACAGGTATCTGAGAAACCCTGTATGACCCAGAGACTAAGACAGAAGAAGTGGGTGGACGGCCTGGCCATGCCACAGGGATATTCAAGGGCAACTCTCCCTCATTCATGTGTCTAAAGCATTTAGTGTTTCGCCCCTTAAGAAAAAAGTAGGAGTGGCAATTTCTCTGGAATGCCAAGATGTGAGTGTGTACAGCAAAGTCTGCACACCAACCTTAGGTCTTTTTACACCCCTTAGTTATTATTATTCTCTAATTAATATTGTCCCCTTATCACTGCATGCATTCATGTACACAAATACATGCATGTGCTATAGTATGAAGGATTATATGAAAAAGTTATTCTCTTGAAAATTGAGATTACAGGTTATCTAGAAAATCAGAAATTTGTGGATAATCAATGAACCATAGAGAAAGAACGGATAATTGTATAGTCAAAGGTTGGCCTTATATTGATTTTGTTACATCATATGTCAGAGGACACTGTTATCTTAACTTCTGATGACCCTTTTTTTTTTTTTTTAAACGGTACGCGGGCCTCTCACTGTTGTGGCCTCTCCCGTTGCGGAGCGCAGGCTCAGCGGCCATGGCTCACGGGCCCAGCCGCTCCGCGGCAAGTGGGATCTTCCCGGACCGGGGCACGAACCCGCGCCCCCTGCATCGGCAGGCGGACTCTCAACCACTGCGCCACCAGGGAAGCCCCTGATGACCCCTTTTAATGATGATGCTAAAAAGGACCAGAGCCACTTCCCCTAGAGCCTTTCTGGATTGGCTTGTCAACAATGAGCCTCTGCCCCTGATTTTTTTAAATAAACTTTGAATTTAAGAATAGTTTTACACAAAAATGGTATTGTGGGATTGGGGTCTGCTGTATTAATAGTTATTTACTTTAAGAATCTACTTATCTATCAGCATTAGATTCATTAAATCAATCAATAAATACTGACTAACTATTACAGGTGCCTTCATTTGTATCTACACACATTAAATATAACAGACTTTCTGGTATGTTAGCATTGCTTTAATAATTACATTTTCAAATACTAGGGGTAATCATGCTTATTACTCATTATTTACATTTATCAACATGTCTATACTTCAGTCTAAAAATAGCAGTTGCTTTACAGAGAAATTGTTAACACTGAGAACTGTAGCTTGTCATTTATCATCATCACACATTAAAAAAAACCCACAATTAAAAAAAAGAATAGTTTTAGATTTACAGAAAAGTTGCAGAGATAGTGCAAAGAATTCTTATGTATCTTATATCCAGTTTCCCGTTTTTAACATATTACCTTAATATAGTACATTCGTCACTATTAATGAACCAATATTGATACATTATTATTAATCAAAACCATACTTTAATAGGATTTTCTTAGTTTTTACCTAATCTTTTTCTGTTTCAGATCCCATCCAGCGTATCAAATTACACTTATGCCTCCTTATGCCTTGGTTGTCATAGACTTCCCTTGGTTTCTCAGACTTTCTTTGTTTAATGACTGACAATTTTCAGGAATACTGGTCAGGCATTTTGTAGAATGTCCCTTAATCAGGATTTATCTGACGTTTTTCTCATGATGAGACTGTGGTCATGGGTCTTTTGGAGAAAGACCACAGTGCTAATGTAACATTTTCATCATATCATATTAAGGGTACATATTATCGATATGATTATCGTTACTGATACTGACCTTGACTAAGGTAGTGTTTTTAAGTTTCCTTCAATAAAAATTACTTTTTACCTTTTCCACAGTACACTCTTTGGAAAGACATCACTATGTGCCGTCCATACTTAAGGAATAGGGAGTTATACTCTACTTTCTTGGAGAGGGGTATCTATATAACTTACTTGAGATTCTTCTGCATGGGAGATATGTCTGTTCTCCCCTATTTATTTGTTTACTCAATAATTTATTGATATAGTATAGAATCATGGATATTTATTTTATATTTGGGATTATAATCCAATATTACTTTTTTTTTGTTGCTCAAATCACCTCTGACCATCGGGAACACTTTCCGTTGGCTCCTGTGACATATCCCTATCATTGTGTTTGGGTTTTCCTCCCTTCCTTTCCTTCCATCCTCCTTTCCTTTCCTTCCTTCCTCTCTTCCTGTCTATCTGCATTTTCTTACTTTTGGTCACTAGAAGATGCTCCAGTCCCAGAATTAGCCATTTCTCCAAGGACTCCTCGTTTCTTTTACTGGACAACGGTATTAGACATTGAGGCCTGGGTGCTAAGTGTCCCTCGTGTTTAAAGTCGCTCAGGTAATCTCTAGCCCACTCCCTTCCCCTCTTCAGGTTTTCCCCTCCACAACCAGATTTGCAGCACCTACCTCCCAGCTTCCCCGATTTAACTCTGTTGGCCTCACATCTCTCCCCTGCTGAATCACCTTATGCTACTTCTTTTCCCTTGCCACTTAACCAGGGCAGTGTCTCTGCAGATTCTAGTGTCTGATCTTAAAATATTTGAAGTTTTATCTTCCTTTGAATTTTATCATCATTACTTATGCTGCAGTACTTTCTCCTTCAGGCTGTGACCTCAACCTCTGTGCATGTGAAGTACTCATGTGCGTTTTATGTGTGTGAGAAAACACTCTGCCATTCAGAGACTATTTAGAGGACCTAAGGACATTTTACTAGCCACACTGGAAAATCTCTAAGGAGCTCAGAATTTAAAAGGATATAAAAGATAGAATAAGGTTCACAAAAGCAGGGAATAACGTTAAAGGATGCATATCCCATAAGTAGACCTTGCAGCATATGGTGTAAACAGTAAAAGACCATGGACCTAGAGCCAGACTGCCTGAATTCACACCTCAAACCTCAGCTCAACCACCTTCTGGTTTTATGTCTTTACACAAGCCACTTAACTTCTGGCAGTTTCAGTTTCCATATCAATAAAATGGGGCTATTAATAATAATATCCACCTAAAGCAATTGTTAGTGTCAACAGTGTAAATATTGTTCAAGTGTCCAGAACAGTGCTGGGAACAGAATAAGCTCTATATACATTGATTATTGTTGCTTTTATGCATATTATCAGGGAAACTGAAGACTGGAGTCAACAAATCTTGGCACAGAAAGCCAATAACAACCCATAGCGTAAGATTTTGTTTGCTCTGCTTTAGGTTAGGAGTGTGGCATTTATGATCTGCCTGGGGCAAGAACAGAGAAGGTTTAGGGCTACTACTTTAAACAGAGGTGTGATGACACAGAGAAAGTGGGACTAGGTACTTTTAAATGTTTCCTCACAAGAGACATGATCTTCACAGTTGGAGGAATCACAATATACATGGTTGTCAAGGAAGATAAGCTCAGAGAGAACAGCGGAGCAATTTGATTCTCCCAATTAGTTCAAGGATAAGGCCCAAATGAATGCTATTCTGGGATATTGAGAGGACTTGTATAAATGACTGTGGCACCGTTGTTAGAAGTCTTTAAATAATTATGGAAATAGATTAAAAAACTGGAGGTCAGGAAAAGTACCCAAACTGGAAAATAAATAATAATGATAATAATAACAACGAGAACAAGGTAATACAAATGGGACATTAGAAAGCACTGCAGGGTAGAACTAAGGTTTCACTAATAACACTGCGTTTTATATTTCTGTGAATCCCAAATGATTTATTCACTTACTAAGAAACAACCACCTGACCCTCTTTGCCTGTTCGGTAGTATAAGAAGAAATAAAGAGAGAAACGTGTCCCTGGAGTGACATTTTCTTACGCAAACAAATGTAAATCACACATCTCTATGTTGAAAGCCTGTCTGACAGGCATTTCCAAAGCACAAAACAAATCTCATAACAGGTTAACTTGCACCGGGCTGATGTTGGTAAAGGACTTTTAGTACATCAGAGAAGGCTGGAAATAATTTCCAAGCGAGGAAAAAAAGTCCCCAAATATCATGGTGCATTAAGGGCTTAGTACTAGCTTAAAGTACTTTTTCTTCTTCTCATGACCAGGGACAATCTTGTCATCTAATCTAAGTAATAATTTAATCTAATGCCAAGTGGAAGGATTGAAAGGTTTCACAGAATATAGAAAGAGGGACTGAGATAGTAGAGAAATGGGATCTTCCCTTCACCAGTAAGGGGATCATTCTGATAGACTCGTACTGTATGTATGTCAGACTCACTGCTGTGTATATCTTAACAGTTACAATTCCACATCTTCACTAAGTAAAGGGAGAAATTTAAAACTTAAGGAGTCTTGGTTCAGGACACATTTGAGGACCTGCTATATACTAGGTATTGTCATATTTCTTATTTCTTTTAACTCTCATTAATTTTGATATCCAGGGCTTCCCTGGTGGCGCAGTGGTTGAGAGTCCGCCTGCCGATGCAGGGGACGCGGGTTCGTGCCCTGGTCCGGGAAGATCCCACATGCCGCGAAGCAGCTGGGCCCGTGAGCCATGGCCGCTGAGCCTGCGCGTCCGGAGCCTGTGCTCCGCAACGGGAGGGGCCACAACAGTGAGAGGCCCGCGTACCGTAAAAAAAAAAAAAAAAAAAAAAATTGATATCCCAAATTTCCCTATTAGGTATCACTTTTAGATGAAATAAGCTAAAATTTAGAGAAATAATTCCCCAAAGTCATGCAGCATGTAACTGGAAGAACGAGGATTCAAACACATATCTTTCCAACTATATTACGCTGAGTCTTTACCGCCTTTCTGAACTATCAGCTCACCTCTCCTCATATCGCATAATTCACAGTCCATAGAAGAATAATTGCCACACATTTCAGAATGTTCTAGATCAGCTCTGCTCAATAGAAATATAGTGTGAACCACCTATGTAATTATAAAAACAGTAAAAAGAAATATGTTACATTAATTTTAATAATATATTTTATGCAGCCCAATCTATTAAAATATTATCATTTCAACATCTAATTAATATAAATTATTCATGAGATAGTTTATATCTTTTTCAAATGTTAGGTCTTCGAAGTCTAGTATATATTTTACACTTATACTGCACATTGCAATTCAGATAATAAATTTTCAAAGCTTTAAGTAAAATACAGTCCTATCAGAATGATAAAGTTGTGTTTAATGGAAAATATTTTATGCTGCTTCAGTTTTTAAATTTAAATTGATTATACTTAAATAAAATTTAAAACTAATGTCCTCATTCATCCTAGCCTTATTTTAATTACTCAATAGCTACATATGTCTAGTGGCTATTATATTGAAGAGAATAGTACTAGATGAACAGTTAGTATAAGCTTTTCTTTTCCCATATTACATCTAAGACGTCCATAGTTAACAACTATGAAAATGAAAGCTAAATCTCGTGTATCCAATGAAGACAGAATGGAAGGCATTTACTGTAAATAACTATTTCATGTCTTTCATCTCTTGATGATTGTCTACAATAAGAACAAAACAAGGTAGGTAATACAAGCAAGTGGTCTGTTATTCCAATTTTATTTTCTTAGAGAACAGAAGTACAGCTGGTTGGATAGAGACAGGGTAGCACTGGCAAATGTAAGCTGGCTAATGTAAGGCATTCATACCATCAATGACTCCTGCAACTGAATTATTTTGGAAGGTATTTTTAATACTGTCATAGAATCAAGCATTAACAAACAACTACTAATTTTTAATTAAAGTCTGCATAAATTATGTCGAGTGTGAAATCAACAACTGTTTAAAGTGTTGAACAAACTACACACAAGTAGTCTTGGAATTGTCTAATATGTAGAAATAAGAAGAACGAAATTCATCATGTCTTGGAAGGATATGTCTAGAAGAAACCATCCTTGTTAAATAAATACAAACTTACACCTAAAGGAGGCCCCAAGGCACTTAGGCGAGCTCACAGCTACTCTTGTTATTTGCTATGTAAACTGGCAACAGTGAGACTCAGAATTTTTCTCCCTTTCAGCCATCTTTCTTGAGCTTGTCTCCCACAGACTTTTGGGCCATCATCACTGAAGACCTGAACCCCTCTATTTTATCAGAGAATTTCTTGAAGCACCACGGTGATGAGAAACTGATGTTTAGAGATTATCAATTGCAAAAAAACCCGTCATGTCTTCATTCTCTAGGAGCTGGAATTTCTTCTTAGGCTTGAGATGGCACTTGCACTACTTGACTATAACTTATTCTAGGGACCATCTAAATTTAAAAGGATATAGAACCAAAAGGATATAATATTTATTATAAATGATATAGTATCA
The DNA here is from genome assembly GCF_026419965.1 of Kogia breviceps. Lineage (NCBI taxonomy): Eukaryota > Metazoa > Chordata > Mammalia > Artiodactyla > Physeteridae > Kogia > Kogia breviceps. The sequence continues at coordinate 23,399,867 of NC_081312.1, forward strand.
CTAGATTTTGATTCTTCATTTTTTTCTTGATCCCCAAATATCTGAAGTAGCCAACACATTGTCATTAGTATCAGTGGCTCTCCATGGCACTAATTTTTATCAGAGCAGGGGAAGGATGTGTAGTTCAAATACACCTCCAGTCCCAATGATTCTGATAGCCCTTTTCCCACCTCCTCTAGACTGAGAACCACTAAAATATCAATGCATTTATATCCTGTAACAGCTAAATTATATACACTTAGACATTATTTTCAAAGAAACTTTAACACTTAGGTGAATGTGTCACTTTTCAACAAAACTAGTATGAAAACACCCTAATTTACCAGATAGGTCAGTATGGGTTTTTGCATCATAAAAGAAAACTTCCAAGGGTTTCTCTAAGCAGTGAGTTGCTCTAAAACATTTAAACGATTATTCAACTTTTAAAAAATGATTTACACACAGCACTTTAGGAGGGCATCTATTGTAAAGTTAAGTGCATCTGTACCATTAAAATAATTATTTGTTCTAACTGAGGTTATTACCATTTTATTATTCAGGCCAGTGGAGCTGTCCCAATTGCCTGTGGTGCTGAAGAGACGAAAGAAGGCATATCATATTGGTTAACATTTTATTTTCTAAAAACTGTAATGCCTCTTTGTTAAATAAAATTCATCAAGTTGAAAGTTATTACCTCTGCTACCATAATTAAATTTGTGTTTCATTCTGAAGTGGCACTGGATCAATGAAAACCAATATTATCTCTTGGTGTTTTTTTGGTTTGTTTGCTTTCCCCTAAGTTGATTTTTTAAATGCTGTTGTTTAACACACACATAATACAAATACACACACATATATAATACAAATATTTTCTGAAATGACTTTATCCCCCCATTTTATAAATTCTAGAATTTTATTTTCCTAAGGAGATAAATGATTATAATAGTAGTTTCTTCTCATTTACTGAATTGATTCTAAAAGCAATCATTAATGAGGGGGAGAGAGTTATCTCAAAATGAAGTCAAGAGCTTTTTCAAGGATTCTATATGAAAAAGGGCTAAGATATGGGCTATCAGCCTAAAAAAATCTCACTGGACAAACATAACTTGATATTATGACAGATGTGTAATATTAAATAAGGAGATGAAAATAAGCAATTACTATGTATTTTCACCTTTAAAATACCAGAAAGTTAAAATATATGATAACTTATTTTCCAAATAAGATTCTAAATGACATCAGATATGTCATTATTTTTCATCGAAGCCACAGCTGGAAACTTTTTGACTTTATCTGCGATTCTTCTAGGCATTCTTTCACTTCTTGCCTCATCTTCCCTTTTCCATTTAGAGAAAAAATTATTGTTTGTTAACAGATGATAAAATATCTGCTTGACTTATACTTCAAGTTAAATAGCTCTTTAGGATTTTAGCTAAACTAGCTAATTTTAATCATACTGTCTGTATTTAAGAGAGTGAAGGTCTTGGAAAATCATGTTACAAATTATTTATAAAAGATATACAAGGAAGATGAAAGTACATCACTAATCTCAAGGTTGATCTTACTATTAGTAGAAGTTGGAATTCATCAGTATTCAGGAGAGGAGTATGAACATATTACAAAGAAAAAGTCTCTGTGACTTAGTCTTTGGGTTGAGGTCACAATTAGGTTAAATGAGTTATTTAATTTATAAAAGAATACTGAAATTTCATAGCAATAATTGGAGAAAATCAAAAACATTATTTTACTTCAGTGGTAAAAACCCATCTCAGAGTCTCAAAAGTCACTGAAATACATAGTTTCATCTTCATTCAGGAGGTAGCAAATTGTAATGTCTAATTTCATAAGAAATTCTGACTTGTTCAAATCTCTGAGAGTTTGTATGAATGTATGTTATTAAAAAGCAATCCACCGAATCTCAAAAGCAGTATGCTGAGTAAAAGAAGTCAGACAAAAAAAAGGACATAATGTATGATTTTATTTTTTAAGAAATTCTAGAATAAGAAAACTAAACTATGGTGGTGGAAACCAGATCAGTGGTTGCTTATGGGGAGGAGAGGACTGGAGACAGGCATGAGGGAACTTTCAGACAGTATTAAAAAGTTCTGTTTCTTGCTTGGCATGTGGGGTACCCAACTGTATGCATTTGTCAAAATTCATTGGATAGTACTTAAGAGCTGAGAATTTCTCTGTATGTAAGTTATACTTAACTAAACAAAAGTTAAGACCAACCAAAGCAAACTATTGCTCTATCCAAACATCAAAATAAACCCCAATATAAGAAATTGGGTCTACCATTAAAATGACTATGAACAAAAAAAAGAGTTCACTTTTATGAAAGAAAGGCAAAAATAAATTAGAGGATGCCCACCACAGAGAAATGGAAACCCTATTATTACTAAACCCTTCAAATATTAAGTTAGAAATCTAGGAAGCCATGCCAATAAAGATTTTAAAAACTCCTTTATATGAAATACATAAATCATATTGAATTGAAACATGCAAATTATAGTTTCATCAAATATAGTATATAAGCTAGTTGTTTTTGTTTTTGTTTTGTGGTACGCGGGCCTTTCACTGTTGTGGCCTCTCCCGTTGCGGAGCACAGGCTCCGGACGCGCAGGCTCAGCGGCCACGGCTCACGGGCCCAGCCGCTCTGCGGCATGTGGGATCTTCCCGGACCGGGGCACGAACCCACGTCCCCTGCATCGGCAGGCGGACTCTCAACCACTGCGCCACCAGGGAAGCCCTATAAGCTAGTTTTAATGCTCAAATTTGTACTAACATATCACCTACCTATTTCAAATCTATTAAAGGGGCTTATTTTTGTAATTCTATAAAGGTTTTTTAAAATTTAAGCTTCACTTTGTGTTTTTCTGGCAATTGTGGTTCTGTGCAAATATTGATTAAGGTGTGGAGCAACGGAGAACAAGGAATATTCTTTAATGCATATTTTAAACAATTTTTAAAGTCCTAAAACATGGTTGCTTATTGAAATATAGGATTGTGGCTCAAATCAGAGTGAATCTGTGATAATAGTGATTCCTAAATGGTGATTTCACTGAAGGCATAGTAATTGAAGAGTGAACTTCCCATAGGAAAAAAAAAAAAGAAAAGAAAAAACAAGAAAAGGTGAATTCCTTTAAATTTCATATCTTTTTACATGAATAGCATGTTTCATATCCAGAAAAAAATAGAATATATTTTCATAAATATTTTTCATCTAAATGTTGTCCAAAGCCATAGACACTGTGAATAAATGTATAGCAAAGCTCTTGTTTGGCAATGCCAGGCCCAATGCTGTTAGTATAAATATAATCTCAATGTTCTTTGTCCTCCACCAGCTACCACTGTGTCTGTTTGCTCCATTGATATTCACAGGAACTTTGTTTTACGATGGGAGAGAAGGAAAAAGTTGTTGTTGGAGCTAAGGCCCTGAGAGACCTTAAGAAGCTGGAGGAGGAAGTAGGGCTTGAGAGATGGGGTCGTAGGCAAAAAGCTGGAAGAACAATTAAAATTCAAAATTTGAGGGATAAGCAGAACTTCTTAGCCCAGGTGACATTTCATGGCATAGAATTGGGGGAAAGGTCATTGATCTCATCTCTATGGGAAACTCAGCATTGCTCTGACAACCAGGGGATTGTAAATCTGGGTAGAGATAAGGTCCTGCACCAGGGAAATAGGTGGCTCTCCTGATGAATGGTTTTCACAGTGGGGCATATGCAATCAGATTTAAGGCCAATGCTTCACGGACAGTCAGGTGGTAGAGAAAGAAACAAAGACTAATTTGGGTACCATATGATGTCTGAAAATGATTGACTGGTTTGTGGGTACATATGACGTACTCCTGATGGATGTCCCAGGAATAACTGGCTAACATTTTAAGAGTGCTAACTTCTGACAATCAACACAGTGTTGACTACTGACTTCATAACGTTGACAATAGTTATAGGCTGGTGGGGTCTAGGGGATTTGAGTTACATTCTGTTTAATAGATTCTCGAAATCTTTTACTGTAGAAACAAGGTGAATGTGCAAATAAAATATATATGACTTCATGTTTTATAGAATCCACTACAGCAAAGCAAATGTAGACTTATCATGTTTTTGTGGGTAAAATCTATCGCTCATGTTTCTGCAAGCCACATGTATATATTTTCTGTTTCACGTTGCAAATCTGGCTTCCACTCCACAGGCACTCAGTAGCATTTACTTAATTTTTATTACATCCTTATGCAATGGTACTGTTGTTATTTTTACAGTAAAGTTTAAGTCAGCTCGATTCTAGCATCAGTGACTCATTAAGAGTGAGCAATTTGGTGCTTAATGAGTTGTTAACCCTGAGTAAATATATTAAAATAATAGAGTGATACATTTAAATTGAATTGCATCGGGCTTGTGTTTTGTTCAATAACGTCTTCTGCCACACGAGAAAGAGCCACTTAGAAAGCAATTTTTGATAAAATATATTCTGAATAACTTATACTTACTTCTCAGTGACTATCTCTTCCTTATTTGATTCTTTTTCTTAGTTATCCAGTTGCCCATTCTCTCTTAAATAGTCATTTGTTATGAATATTCCAATTTTATTTCTAAAAGGAACAATATGCTGGAGTTAAGAATGAATAAGTCTTGGGCCCAAAATAAAAATTTCCCTGAGATAACTCCACATATTTGAAAGATATTACTGGATAAGTAAAGAAATTAAAATTCAAAGCACATTTGTCACCAATGGGTTCATGGTGGACAAACATGGAGCCTCTCAGTTCATTTGTTACACACTTAAACCATGGCCAATATGACACTTCTTAATCAACATCTCAGCTCTCTGTGGTCTGAATCAAAGCTGTCAATGTTAGTGACACAAATAAAATTCTATTACTCTAAGTTCCACAGAGCCTTGGGAACAATTGAAGAGACAGAATTTAATCTGTCTTATGGCTCATCAACAAAAACAATTTAGTTCAAATAGCAGACATCCTCCCTACCTCCCTGTAAGAAACAAGTAGGTACAGCTGGACTTAAAGCTCACAGGTGGAGTTAGAGGGGTAAGTGACATGAAAAAGTATCCTTTGACTCAAAAAGGAAGCAGATTTCAGTTGGGACCAATTGAGAAAGACAAAATATGCAATTCTAAAACATCCATATTATAGCCATTTATATAACCAAAACAGTATTTTGATTTATGATGTTACAATACCACTAATTCAGGAACAAGCTACTTGTAAATGACAGCCACTTCTATAATAGAATGGGCGAAATGTAGAAATTGCTCAGAATTGACATCTTGACAGGTAACATTTTCCTGGGATGAATTTGAAATGGCCTATAATCATATTTGAGCATGACTATGATGTAAATCACCTAGCTAGATATATCATATAAGAATTTTCTTACTCAGAAAGAAACGAGAATTCAAGGGCAAACTATCAATAAGCATGAGAAGTCAAACACAGTACAATTTGGAGAATTCAAACTCATATCACCTTTTAAAGTGTCACATATCTACAAATGAAAACAGAGGAACATTTAAAACTAAAGAGCTGGGCTTCCCTGGTGGGGCAGTGGTTGAGAGTCCGCCTGCCGATGCAGGGAGCACGGGTTCGTGCCCCGGTCCGGGAAGATCCCACGTGCTGCGGAGCGGCTGGACCCGTGAGCCATGGTCACTGAGCCTGCGCGTCCGGAGCCTGTGCTCCGCAACGGGAAAGGCCACAACAGTGAGAGGGCCGCGTACCGCAAAAAACAAACAAACAAACAAACAAACAAAACTAAAGACCTTTTCCTATTCAAGTACTAGGTCTTACCATCAATAGTCTACTGAATCCTGCTCCCTAAGCTTTGCTGGTGTTTGGAAAGGCAGCAAGTATGTATATATGTAAGGAGGTATTTGTATGTACTTATTTGTGATACATTTTAGTTTAGAAATAGGATACTCACACACAGAGTATTTCTACCTTGGGTCTTCCATTTACATATACAGACTTCTCTCTCCCTCTCTCTTTGGCTCTTTTATGTGTGCATGGTTGAATGTGTATTGGAAAGCATACACATTTACATATTTGTTTTAAAGAAATTTGCCATCTAACTTTAATACACTGCTAGCCTGATTTTTAAACCACGTAATTAAGAGAGGTGTTGATGGCACTTGAAAGTGGCGTCCAGCAAAGACACATTATGGCGGTGATCCAAGGGCTTCCTTGATGTAAGCGTGTGGTGAAAAAGACAAAGATCTCATAGCAAAAACTGAAATAGAAATAAAAGCTTTCCAAGAAGACAAGGAAAAAGATACTTACTATAGTGGCAAAATTATCTTACAGCACAATTTATCTCACTTTATTTTTTAAAAAGAGCAATAACTTAAGTTTGCATAACACCTTTCATTCAAAAGAAAGCATTCTACATGCAGTGAAGCTGATTTTAAGATATAAAGCTCTGTGAAAATCACCAATGAAATGCTGCTGTGCTTCTGTTGTGAGGATAGTAAAGGCTCTAAAACTGGCTCCCAATGAAAAAGTCTGGCACAACCATTCTGAGAAGAAAATGCAGAAAAGACTCAACTGTGGTGAGGTGGGAACAGCACTAAAATAGTAATCAGTGTGACTAAAATTATTGACAAGAGTAGGAGTTATTAATATTTAGTTACTAGCATGTTCACTTGGGTCTAGTGATGATAATGAAGTAATAGATTAATACAGCCTGCAACTACTATGGTTAGGCTAATCATTTGTTTATGCCAATTAATCAGTAATAAAAAATGAAAACACAGGAATGTACATGAATCACTAGTGTTGGTACAAAAGAAAGTAGGAATGAATAAAATTGTCACAAAAATCTTGGATGAAAAAGGATTTCAACAATACCTCCTCTCAAAGAACACAAAAAGGCTATGTTAGACTTGATTTTAATGTCCACATGTCATGACAATAAAAAAATTTGCTGGCATCCTGCCCTCAACCTACAATCAAGGTGTGTTCTAGAGGCATCTCTACACCATAGCCACAGGCTAAGGGGGCAGGAGAAGGCGCAGTATGAAAAGGAAGGGAGGCAACCTAAGAACAATGGAATGGGTGGAGCTCTGTGATTAAAAAACAGAATTCCATGTTGGTGAACGATTTGTCTTAAAGACCCTTTCCTATTCCCCTTCCCTCCCCAATATTGTACACTATAAAGTAGATCAGTTTGGGTTTTTTTGTTTGTTTGATTTTTTAAATATTTATTTATTTATTTGGCTGCACTGCATGGCTTGCAGGATCTTAGTTACCAACCAGAGATACAACCCTGTCCCCATGCAGTGGAAGTGTGGAGTCCTAACCACTGGACTGCCAGGGAAGGCCCAATTTGTTTTTAAATAAGTGAACTGAGTCGTAATCCAGGCTCTACCACCAACTACTAGGATCTTCAACATATTATTTAACTGTATGGAGATCATCCAAATATGCCCCCTCACTTTATAAATGAGGAAATGGAGTCCCGGAGAATTCTTTTAGTCTAAGCTCTAATATGTGAGTGGATAATGGCTTTTATTCATTAAGTATTGTAAGGGCAATAGGGTGCTATATCTGAAATGGCATGGTTTCTTTACCAAGAACATTTTTTTCCTCTTTAAAGTATTTTAATTAACTTTGAATGAATTTGAGTAGAAAATTTGAAAATGAATTTGAGTAGTACATTCACCTGTGAAATATTAACTACCACTGAAAACCAAGCCAAACCAGACTCATTACGTAGTAGAGTCCATGGAATGACTGCCTATACCATATTATTCCCACAGCTGATTTCCAAAAAACCTCCTACCCACCATCTGACCACATCCAACATTATACAATGAACATTTCAAAACAAAAAATCAATAAACAATAAAAAGCAAAACTATTACTTAGACAAATAGAGTTTCAGATAAATCTTTATATTTCATATTTTGCTTACTCAGTTTAGCCAACATTCTGATCAAGTAAAACTCCACAAGATTATTACACATGAAAAATGTGAGCTTTACTTATTTCTGTTCTTTTGCTGTTTTTAACTTATATTACATTTGCTCAAACAATATAAAACATGACATGTCCTAGCAGGCGATGTACTTTCATTTGGAATCCTAATTATGACTGACCCTGTCACTAAGAATGCCAAGTATTTGGCACAAATATCTCCCAGGGCCTGGGGAAAAAAAAGATGAAAGGTCAAGTTCTCTGTTACTATGATTAGATAAGCAGAGAGGCAGGCAGTTGTGCTTATTTGAAGAAGCACCATATGCTAAGACACAAGCTTGGCCTTCACATGCTGCAAAACCAATGTGCGTGCATGGCTAAGACGTAGGGAAATCCGTGGTGTGTGTACACTAATTAATAAGGCAGTAGCAGCTTACTGTCCATTCGTAACTCATCTTGAAGAGAATATTACTGAAAAGGCATGCCAAGGTTCCTCACTATATCCAGGTTGTGTTAGCAAGTCCCTTCCTAAAACTAAAAATAATATTATACGTCCATTCAGTCCCTATCCGCTTGATCAGCAAGAGTTATTTTTTTTTTATTGAAGAGGTTTTTTTTAATTGAAGTATAGTTGATTTACAATATTGTGTTGTTTCAGGTGTACAGCATAGTGATTCAGAATTTTTGCAAATTATATTCCATTATAGGTTATTATAAGGTAATGGGTATAATTCCCTGTACTCTACAGTAAATCCTTGTGGCTTAAGACTTATTCAATCTTTATCAAAGTTCTAACACAGATTTTATCCAGATCTTTACAGGCTGTGTCATATTCTTCCAGAAAATGTTATTCCCTTCCAGTTACTGTTTTGGCCGTGACTCCCCACAGAGGTCTGGCACACGAGGTGAGGATGAGGGTCTCTCTGGTTATAGGTCTACCAATTTCCTTCCTTTGACCAAACTCATCCTGGTGTCATGGGTGTGAAACCACTAAAGTAAAATTGACTCAATGCTTTCGAGTGGTTTTTAACACAAAAGCAGTAATTTGTCATGCTATACTGATAGGAGAGATGCAGCACATTTATTAAGACATGAACGGCCCATTCCCTTAGAGGGCTGCATCTGTCCTCTTGTCTCTAGCACCTAAAAGTTAACTCTTAATTTGGAATAGAAAGGAGGACCTTCCCAGAGATAAACCACACACATATGGTCACCTTATCTTTGATAAAGGAGGCAAGAATATACAATGGAGAAAAGACAGCCTCTTCAATAAGTGGTGCTGGGAAAACTGGACAGCTACATGTAAAAGTATGAAATTAGAACACTACCTAACACCATACACAGAAATAAACTCAAAATGGATTAAAGACCTAAATGTAAGGCCAGACACTATCAAACTCTTAGAGGAAAACATAGGCAGAACATTCTATGACAAAAATCACAGGAAGATCCTTTTTGACCCACCTCCTAGAGAAATGGAAATAAAAACAAAAATAAACAAATGGGACCTAATGAAACTTAAAAGCTTTTGCACAGCAAAGGAAACATAAACAAGACAAAAAGACAACCCTCAGAATGGGAGAAAATATCTGTAAATGAAGCAACTGACAAAGGATTAATCCCCAAAATATACAAGCATCTTATGCAGCTCAATATCAAAAAAACAAACAGCCCAATCCAAAAATGGGCAGAAGACCTAAAGAGACATTTCTCCGAAGAAGATATACAGATTGCCAACAAACACATGAAAGGATGCTCAACATCACTAATCATTAGAGAAATGCAAATCAAAACTACAATGAGATATCATCTCACACCGGTCAGAATGGCCATCATCAAAAAATCTACAAACAACAAATGCTGGAGAGGGTGTGGAGAAAAGGGAACCCTCGTACTCTGTTGGTGGGAATGTAAACTGATACAGCCACTATGGAGAACAGTATGGAGGTTCCTTAAAAACTAAAAATAGAACTCCCATATGACCCAGCAATCCCACTACTGGGCATATACCCTGAGAAAACCATAATTCAAAATGAATCATGTACCACAATGTTCATTGCAGCTCTGTTTACAATAGCCAGGACATGGAAGCAACCTATGTGTCCATCGACAGACAAATGGATAAAGAAGATGGGGCACATATATACAATGGAATATTACTCAGCCATAAAAAGAAAAGAAATTGAGTTATTTGCAGTGAGGTGGATGGACCTAGAGACTGTCATACAGAGTGAAGTAAGTCAGAAAGAGAAAAACAAATACCATATGCTAACACATATATGTGGAATCTAAAAACAACAACAACAACAAAAAAATGGTTCTGAAGAACCTAGGGGCAGGACAGGAATAAAGACACATACGTAGAGAATGGACTTGAGGCCAAGGGGAGCGGGAAGGGTAAGCTGGGACGAAGTGAGAGAGTGGCATGGACATATATACACTACCGAACATAAAAGAGATAGCTAGTGGGAAGCAGCCACATAGCACAGGGAGATCAGCTCGGTGCTTTGTGACCACCTAGAGGGGTGGGATAGGGAGGGCGGGAGGGAGACACAAGAAGGAGGGGCTATGGGGATATATGTATACATATAGCTGATTCACTTTGTTATAAAGCACATAACACACCACTGTAAAGCAATTATACTCCAATAAAGATGTTAAAAAAAAATACACCTTTGGTTGCTGTGCCTGTTTTATTTTCAAATGCAAATGGAGCATTTGCACCTGACTTCAGCTACTACTTCAGCTGTTACTGAAGTATTAGCTTCCCAGACATTGTCAGGCTTTCCAGTAATCATCAAGTGGCTATTAGTGGGAGGAGGGTTTGTAGGCCTCGGGCTAAAATTATAATCCGGCTATGGACTCACTCGGAGTTTGAGGCTAGGCAGAATAATATAGATGATGTGACGCCATGGGCGATGATTAAAGCGGTGGCTCCTACGTGACTTCAAGGAGCCTGGATGAGAATAGCTGCAATAACAAGTGCTATGTGGCTGACGGAAGAGTATGTGATAAGTAATTTAGGTCTGTTTGGCATAGACAGATTGAGCTGGTTATGATTATCCCTCATAAGGAGAGCGTAAGAAAAGTGTATGCTACGAGTTCTGTCAGGGGGTTGAGTATCACTGTAATTCGTAGCATGCCGTAGCCCTTGAGTTTTAGTAATATGGCTGCAAGGAGTACAGTGCCTGCGATGGGAGCGTCTACGCGTGCTTTGTGTAGTCAAAGGTGGAGGCCATAGCGGGCCATTTTTACCATAAAGGCTATTATGCAGGCTAGTCATATAAAGATGTTGGATCAGGAGTTGGGTAATGCTTGGGTTCAATATTGAAGCACGAGGAAATTCAGAGAGCCCGTGGTGTTTTGGATCTACGCGAATGCCACTAAGAGTGGGAGGGACGCGACGAGTGTGTAAACTAGGAAATAGAGTCCTGCACTGAGGTGTTCTGTTTGGTTACTTCATCGAGGGGTGGTGGTAAGTGTAGGAATTGGTGTGGCCTCGAGTATCATGTAAAATAGAATTCGTTCTGTGGCGGTAAATGTTACGATTAAAAATGTTTGTAATATGATTAGTATAGTGATGTGTAGCTTTTTTCGGGTCAGTGATTCTTTGAGCAGGTGAGATTGGCTATTCATATCAGAGGTAGGAGTCATATTGTCAAGATCAGTAGCGGTGCAGATAGGGAGTTGGAAAAGAATATCAATGAGAAGTTAAGGCTATTACCATTAAACTGGTTAAGAAGAAGCAGGCTTGTGAGGCTAATTAGCTAACTATGGGATGTAGCGTTCATTCAAATTATGTTGTTTTTTGATAATCAAGTCAGGGGTATTAGTATAATCGTAGGGATAATACAGTTTTAGCATTGGAGGAGGTTAAGGTTTTATACGTAGCCGGTGCCATATGTCTGGCAAGCTGCAGAAGGCAGTTTTACTTGCTCATTTGCAGCATAGAGGTTCCTATTCAGTCTCTCCTGTTCATTCACACCTTTGCTCATGGGGGTAGTTCCCCACTCTTTCTGTTGTGTACAACCTCAGTGAGAATCTTGCGCTGCTATAGGTTCTTCTGCTGTTACTGAAGCAAGGCAGGTATCTTCAACTGGTCAACCGAACCCCTAAGGTGCTGAAGCTACACTACTGTCCCTAGTTGGGTGGGAAAAATAGTCTGTTCTCCAGATCTGTATAAAACACTGCCCTCTAGGTCTCAGACTTATAGTGTTTGTGCCCCAAGTCCCACAAGGTTTTGAGTCAACTCGCTGCCATCTCCCCTGCCTGCATTCTCATTCCTGCCTCTCATCACCTATGTGGTTATTTCCCTCTGGTCCTCCAGTTAAGAAACAAAATTCCACATGCATATAGACTCATAACCCATCTGTGGGGAGTAGGGTAAATTTTTTTGTTTGTTTGGGTTACCAGACTCACTAACCCAATCTCTGGGATACTCTTAGAACATTCCATCTGACTTTTAGGTTGACACAACAGCCCCTCTCCTCAAATGTATTTTTTCCCAGTTGGCCCTGCCCATGGCTTTTATTAATTATACATTTCTACTTGGCTGAACCCACTAAAGGATGAAGGGAGAGAAAAAAAAAAAAAAAGAACAATTTACATCTGGAAAATGGCCTCAATTAAGCTCTCTGCAGAACTTAACTGTTTGTCACCCAGGCCAAAAATATAATTAAGATGTTCAGGAAAAAAAAAATAGCCTAGCAATGGCCAGAAACTCTACTACTTCAAAATCTATTTTCTCAAGTAACAGATTGTAAGCTTATGATGACTTCATGGGGTTGGAGCTGACATTGCTTACAGTGTACAGTTCTCCAAAGGTGTAATCCGCTTAATCCCTTCATCTGACAGTCATTACCACCTTAAGAAGGGCTGTTTCTCTCCAAACATGAACAGCCTGTAATGATTTGGAAGAACTGTCTACAGTGACTGCACAGTCATTCTCTGGAGTGGCTTGAGTGTAACCTTAAGTTTATAGAAAAGGAGGAAGAGAGGGAAAGTATGTACCCAAATAGAAGTGGTTTATTCCAGCAGACGATGTTGTTTATCTAGAGGCTGATTTCTGCCTCCATCATCCAAAGCATACCTTTCTTAACCTTAAAACTTACGTACACTATAAAAAGTTATTAGAATAAAGAGGGCCATGCTCAGAACAAATGCCAAAAGGAATACCAGAAGAAACTAGGTGAAATGCACTAAAAAAGCTTACTTCTGACTGCTCCCTGCAAAACGGAGGGAAAATACCTTTCCCACCCCAGTAATGTTGGAATAATAGAAGCTATATAACATGCCTATGTCTAGACACGGTTCTAAGGCTCTACTTCAATCCTCGAAACCAATCCTCTGTACCTTGGGAGGCAGGTATTACTATTTTCTCTATTTTCAGATGAGAAAGCAGCAGCTCAGAGAAGCGCCTATCCCACTCTTTCAACATTTACCTATGTAGTCCTCTTTTTAGCCACTCAGGGATTTACAGGGGAATTACCCTCTCTAGGTTTGATGTGTCGAGATCATTCTTTGCATTAGACCATATGCTTGCAGTTTACTTGACTTTTATTTAGTAGCTTGAAATGCAACGAAGAAGCAAAATATTCTATAAGTACTGGGAATTTGTTCTTAGCATTTGCTATTAAAGTAAATATACCTAAGACTATCTTGTCCTGACTTTTATTATTGGTTTTTGAGCAAGACAAGTACCACTAACAAAGTGGCTTCATTTCTCAGGTCACTGGCAGATGCTCTGAAAATGTCATAGTGAAGTTCTGCTGAATTGGTAAAGTCATCAACGTTATAGTGCTGTTGCCATTCATTCATTCACTCACTCATTCTTTTACTCATTTTTACTCCTTCAGTTAACAAGTATTATTAATTTGTAACCGGTGCCAGGTATTACGGTGGGCATGAAAATTATAAAAGCAGCCATGAGCTATGAAAAGAACCAAGCATAGTCAGAAGTCCAGCATTTTCAAATTTGAATCTATTAGTTACCAGCCTAGTGATCTGGGGAAAGTTATTTAACCCCTCTTGTGCTTCTATTACTTTACCTGTGAAAGTGTGGATAGTATCATACCTCCTCAAAGGGATGCTTTAGAAATCAAATGAGACTATTTGAGAAAAATCGTTCATAGGCTACACAATAATACAGGTTCAGGTTTAGTTATAACCCTCTGATATGACAATTCGAAAGAGCCTTAAAATTAGTTGGTGAGGAAAAACACATACACAGATAAAGAACTAACCAGACAATTAGTAAGTGCTAGATAAAAAGCTTAGTCATTAAGTTTTAAGGAATTTAGAGTAAGGGAAAAAGTAATTTCCAACTGGGAGAAATATGATTTGACTTTGGCTTTGAGATACAATGAAGTGGGAGAACAAGGAAACAAACAAAGAAACAATAAAAGAAAACAAAAAGAAACAAAGAAACAAACAAAAACAAGAACAGAAACAATGAAGCAATAACTAAAACACGCTATGGGTTTGGGCAATGCCTATAAACCCCTTAGACTAGAACTTTTTTTTTTTTTTTTTTTTTTTCCGGTATGCGGGCCTCTCACTGTTGTGGCCTCTCCCGTTGTGGAGCACAGGCTCCGGACGCGCAGGCTCAGCGGCCATGGCTCACGGGCTTAGTTGCTCCGCGGCATGTGGGATCTTCCCGGACCAGGGCACGAACCCGTGTCTCCTGCATCGGCAGGCGGATTCTCAACCACTGCGCCACCAGGGAAGCCCTAGACTAGAACTTTTTGAGCCAAGAACTGGAGGGAGTTCGGGTTGATATGTGGGTTAGAAGAGCATCATGAGTTGTCTTAGATGCAAGTTAAGGAACTTGGGAAATTTAAAATAGGTCACTGAGAAATGCTGAAGGCTTTTGAGGAGAAGGGATCAAAGTTGAACTTCAGTAGGTGAGTCTGGCAGCTTGTTCAGGGGAAGCTGGAGGGGAAGAGAGAGAGGAGCCAGAGAACCAACCAGTGCGGAAGTTTATCACAAGAGCCAAGATGTGAGGCACATATGTAAAGGTATTTCCTAATTTGAGAAATCAGGGATTTGCAAAGGCCAGGTGATTTGGTCAAGGTCAAGTTCACTTGGTCACAACACTGCCCCTAGAGCTGAGCTGATTCCTGTACGCTCTAGAGAAAGAAAAGCCCATAGGGGATTCCCACTCCCTCAAAAAGGTGTCCTAACTAGACAGCAGAGAGAGAAGGCTCTGACCCCAAGCCCAGGCTCTCTGAACAGATTGGTTGATCATACTATGGCTGGATGAAGTGAATCAATTTTCCACAAACCTGAAAATAAGACATTTTATTTTCAGAAAAAAGAAAAAGTTGTCAGAAAGGATTAGGCCCACATTTGTTTTTTTCTTACACCACTCACACCCCTCCCCGCTTGCATTTTATTTTACTTTCCTCCTGTCCATATCCTGCAATGACTGAGAGTGATTCTTCTTTGTTTTTTTCCACTTTGATCAGCATCAGGAGATTTTTTTTTTTTTAAGTCAAAGCAGAATAACAAAAGCAGACAACATCCTGAGTTAACTGAACTTCAAGAGAGAAGCTCAGTGATGCTCTTCCCACACACTGAAGAAACAGATAAAATGGACCAGGCTATTTATAGCCACCTTCCCATTTCTAATAATCTTCCATTTAATTAGGGCTGTAAATAGCACCAGCAAATGTTCTGCAGCAACACATGAGGAGCAATCCTGACCCCTCCTCATAATATATCCCACCCTAGGCAATTGAAAGGATAGTAGACTGAGTTCCACAGTTAACAAAGATGCTGAGTTACGGGAAAAAGCCATAATCTTTTGTGTTACGGAGAAGAAATGACTGCACGTTTAAAAAGATAGAAAATTTAATCCTGCTTCCCCTCTACAATTCTAAACAATGTCAGTGATGAAAAACTCTACCCACAAAAACAAACAAACCAAAAAACAAAACTTGTGTTGGTCAAAGTTCTAAACAATTACTGCAGACATAGTTGAGTTTAATATTATATATGTAAGCTTCAAATCAACACATGTTATTGCTTAGTATTTAATAACCGTTGTATTCTACATGGAAGATAGTTGGAGAATTCCCAATTATACAACCGGTCCCCAAAACCCACAGACTCAGCTATATGCATTCACTTGGAAAGTAAGTTTGTAATGTTCCAGAATCATTAGCACCTAATTTAGGTGCAGTTTGTGCCTACAATCCTGGTGGTACTATATTATCTTTTTGTTTAAACAGTACCTTTGAAATAATAAGCAATAGCACAGTGATCATGAAGACAAAAGAAAGAGAACTTGAGTTATTCAATTCAGTCATTCTATGTGACCACTTGGAATTTTCAACTGTGTTTTATTTCTGTCCACTCAGTGAAATGGAGAGAACTGTGTTGTGTAATTTTTTTGGTCAATTCAAATGTTAGGCCTTATATGAAATACTGCCGTTGAATCTGAATAACATTTTTAAAATTTTATTTTCTTTACTTTTTTATTTTTGGCTGCATCGGGTCTTAGTTGCGGCAGGCAGGGTCTTCATTGAGGCGTGCGAGATCTTTCATTGAGGTGAGGGCTCTTCATTCTGGTATGCAGGCTTCTCTCTAGTTGTGGCATGAGGGTTTTCTCTCTCTAGTTGTGGCACATGGGCTTTGTAGTTGTGGCGCAAGGGGTCCAGAGCGTGTGGGCTCTGTAGTTTGCAGCACAAGGCCTCTCTAGTTGAGGCGTGCAAGCTCAGTAGTTGTTGCGTGTGGGGTTAGTTGTCCCACAGCATGTGGGATATTAGTTCCCCGACCAGGGATCGAACCCGCGTCCCCTGCATTGGAAGGCGGATTCTTTACCACTGGACCACCAGGGAAGTCCCTGAATAATATTTTTTAAAGTGAAATGTATTCTTCTACTTTAATTATGAGTTGTTTTAAAACTAAAGAACAACAAAAAGAAGTCTAATGAGAGTTACTAAATTATTAAATGATTATTAATGAAAATAATTTTGTCATAGGAGGAAAGGAGAGGGAAGAAGTTAATAAATGTATTCCCACAGTCCAGGGGTGCCACAGGCACACAGACACTTGGCTGAAACTGAATTCAGGGGATTTTGTTCCTTGTAAATATACCCAGACTGACTAAAAAGTCCAAAAAGCCTTTTCCTCTTCCCTTGTCTCGAGCTATGGAAGCAGGATCAGATCTCCTGTTTCTCTTCTTTGGAAATGATGGATTGGGTGAGACCTTTGGGGTATGAACTAAAATGTGAAGCATTTTGTTCAGTAAAGAATTTAACTTTGCCCAAGGAGAGGTCTGGCCTTTGCCCTCAGCTTCTGGGAGGTAATCTGTAAACCCCTGGACTGTCATGCTTGGTATTAGGAGCATTGTCTTTGTTTAGGGTAGGACTGGCATGCCAGAAGGTCTAACACTGTGATTTGTGGTGTGGCTGCAAAAGGCATGGCCACAATGTGATTTAAAGTGAGGCCTTGGGTGAAACAGTATCAGCTCTACCTCCTGAGAAGCTAGAGACTGAAGTCAGCCACGTGGGCAGTGAAACACGCTTATAGGATGGAGCTCCCTTCCCCCCACTCTCAAACAAAACAAAACTCTGGACACCAAGGCTAGGGCGAGCTTCCGTGGTTGGCAATATTCAGTGCATTCAGTCACACGTTAACGAGTTCATTGCCGTCTGTGACTCCACAGGGAGAGGGCAACTGGAAACTGCCCATTTGGGTCCCTGAAGGCTGCCCCATGTGCCTCTTCCCTTGCCTGATTGTAATCTGCACCCCGTCCCTGCAATAAACCATAATGATGAGTATAACAGCTTTCAGTGAGTTCTATGAGTTCTTCTACTAAATTATCAAATCTGAGAGCAGTTTTAGGAAGCTCTTAAACTTGCAATTGGTGTCAGAGGTGAGAGCGGTCTTATAGACTGTGTTTCCTCAAACTTTTCACATATGCATCATCTGTCCTTCACCCAGAGTTGGTATGCTAACAAAGGGCATATTGTGAATGTGCTTGAAGCTAAAAGACTCCAAGTAAGGAAACACACTTCCAGGCAAGATGGCTGCCCTTATGTTATACAGGGCATTATATATTATATATATTATATTAGACATTAAGTTAGTGTGGAACTTTGCACAGTTCTAGTGTATGAAGAGGAGTATCATTCTGGCCCTACAATGATCAAAACCTCTAAGTACACACCATGTTGACACCAGCAGCATTCATTCTTTCATTTACTCACTCATTCAGTATACATGCCCGGAACCTCCATTCTCTGCCAGTATTGCTCCTGAAGACACACAGAAATAGCACACCTCTCTGCACTTGAATAATTTATCGTGTAATGAATCAGAAAGTTATGTTCACACACACACACACACACACACACACATTTTAAAAGTATGTAGAAAGTGTGATGGTGCTTACAAGTTCAGTGAATCTAAGTTTCTAAAGGGGTGAGTCACTGACTTCAAAGAAGAAGGGATGTTTGAGCTGGGTTTTAAATAATGAATAGGCAGAAATGAAGGGCAGAAAAAGGTAAACTCACTGACAGTGTAGCAAAACAAAAAGCAGTTCAAATTGAGTAATAAGAATACATGTGAAGGACTCAAAAATAGAGGCTATGAAAAAAGAAACCCCACCCAGTAGACTTTATTAATTATACTGGAGATTAAAGGCTGATGGTAAGCAGCCAAAAGTAATTGGTTTTATTACACTAGAAGGAATTTAGATGAGATATTTGGAAGAGCATTCTTACTGCTAGATTTGAGAAACATTGATGACTACTGGGAATTTAAAAATAGGGGTCAGTGTCACAACTGAAGAAGTTTAAGATAATATGAGAGTTGGCACCGAGCTTCCTCTGGATTCTGGGATTCTACGGAAAGTGGAAAAGGAAACAAAGATAAAGCCAGGGATAAAAGCAGAATCAAGAGAGGGAATCTTTGATACGAGTCAGAATCCAATCCATGGGGGGCCAGCACAAAGAAGCCTGAACAGACAGAAAGTGACAGCAGGGCCAGAGGGCTACCTTCCGTCCAGGGCCAACGTGAGGACAGAAGCATCTCCCCATCTGTCTCTCTCCTGGGCCTCCATCCAATCGTCCTGTAATACAACTCTTCAAATAAACAAATCGCTTACTATTTAAAAGTGGGTTTTGTTTTGTTTTTTGCTTCTTTTTAGAACTTGAATTTTGACGTCTGTGGCCTAAATAAATGAACCTCCTCAAATTACCACATTCAAAAGAAACTGTTGTGCTACCATGGCTGTTACTTAATTTCTTTGCTATTCTGAGATCTGTCTTTATGTATTTAAGAAGGTAAGTGAATAGAGGGGGAAGAATATCTAGGGGAGATTTTGACCTTTGTCTAGGTTTCCCCTAAATATACATTTACATGCAGTTGGCAGAGATTGGTGGAAGGGAGATTGGTGAATAACATCCTTGGAACCTTTGGGAAAATGCATTTTTAATTTATTTTTGTTTCCTTCCTTACCTAGATCAAATAAGTGGATAATGCCAGAGAGATGGGCGCCATCCTGCAGCCTAAGAGAGAAGCAATTACACATTCTTTTGCTCTCCCCTTGAAATCAGCACAGATAAGAAAAATACCATTTTGGCAGCACTTGCTGCTGCTGGTTTCGGGACTTTTTGTTTTTGTTTTTCTTCTTCCCAGAAAGAAAGCAAAATCTAAGTTAAAAAAAAAAAAAGCACAATTTGGCCAGCTGATCAATTTTACAGTAGACTCTTGCAGCAGAAGGGCTATTGTGTCTGAATCATACCTTCCCAGTTGGATTATTAACGCATGATTGATTGAAAATACTTACAAATGCATATGAAAAGGAAGAACATCCTCCTCCCTTCTGCCTGAAAATAATAGCCATAAACCTCAGATCTCAGACAGTCTATTCGGTGGACACTTAGGCAATAATTTCACTGAGGGTTAGTGATTGAAATGAGGAATTAAAAGCCATCATTGACATGGAAGTGGGACTAAAATGACAGAAAGTCTGCTTTTGAGAGAAAAAACTTCAGGTTAAGACTCAGTGAAAGTTGAGTCCCAAGAATAACATGCATGGTGCCTTTTTCCACTTATCTTTATACTTAAAAAAAAAAAAATCCAGGTCATTTTAGTTCAGTATTTTACCCTTCTTATGAATTTCTCCCTTTGCTATTAGTCTGATGCTATTTCAGCTTCTTCTTTCATTTTCTTTTTCTTTCCTCTCAATCAACCCTCCACCCTCTGCCACTGCAACCATATTTCAGAAGAATTTGCTTATGCCTTGGGTCCTTGTTCTCTTTACCATTCTTCAATCTCTTACTCAGTTCTTGGACTCTAAGCCCCAAGAGGGTAGGAAGCAGGCCTAGGAAGTTTTCTGTTTCAGCAGCAAGCTCAGCTCCACGCACAGTTAGGTACTTAATTGCTTTGTGATGACTGTGATTGACGATGTTTTCCACATATACTAATTCCAGGGAGAAATACACTTCCCCTATCCGATGAATTGCATACAAATGTCTACTCTAAAAACACGACTGCAACAAACAATTCTAGACAATAGGGTCTTCAAATTTTTACTAGAGGGCATACACGCACAAGAAATCAACGGTGATACCACTTTTATAATCTTTTTTAAAGCAAAAATGTCATGTAGATGGGGGGTTGGGGAGGAATGCCAACTTGTTACTAAACAAGTTAGTAACTCTTTTCTTGGGCATGTTGTCTCAATTATTTCATCTGTAAATTGAGGAACAACCATTTGCCGTGTGGCAGTTTAAAATGTCTGCAAATTATTTAAAATCCCTCCCTTCAAAGTGTAGAACCTCACTTTCACTCTTTTTATTGTGGGCCAGAGGTAGTGATTCACTTCTAGTAAGTAGATATGGCAGACGTGAATGCTGTTGTCTGGTTTTCTGTCTCTCTTTGTCTCTGTCTGTCTCTCTCCCAGTTCAGTCATCCCGGTCAAAGTCAGTTGCCTTGTCTGAAGCAGCTCCGAGAAGAGGTCTGTAAGAGGAACAAAGGCCTCCTGCCAAGAGCCAGCACTGATTCACCAGCCACCAGCCACGTGAATGCACCATTTGGGAAGTGTGAAGTCCAGTTCTAATCAAGCCTTCAGATGACTGCAGCCCCCGTGTGCACCAAGGACAATCTTGGGACAGAGTCTGATTCAGAACCACTTAGCTTAGTCACTCCTGAATTCCTGACCCACGGGCACCATGTTTGTTACTGCTTTAAGCCACTACACGTCTGGGTAATTTTTATATAAAACTACATAACGAATAGAATCTTTTTTCTCATAGGGTTATTCAAAGATCAAATGAAATAACATGTAAATCAGCTAGCACACGATAGTAACTCAACACATCTGAATTCTTTCTTCCTATTCGACAGGGATCAAACAAGGTTATGGCTGCACTCATTTCATAGACACTCCCTAAGCCAGCAGGTTTTTAAAGTATAAGTAGAACCCTGCCAAAGGTAGAGGAGGAACAAGCCTAATGTCTATTTAGCCTAAAGCCCGTCTCTTATTTATTCCATCTATATACTTCATTAAGTTGTGAAGCCCATTCTAATGACCTCTAGTATTGTATCTAGAAAGAAGATAGCACCTGGTTAAAAAAAGAAAAGCAACATGTATGAGAAAATAACAATGAGAAGCTGAGGATGGGGTTTAACTAATTGTCTCAGACCCACCAATAAAAAATAAAACAAAGAAGGAAAACAAGCCAGAGAGTTAAACTTCAATAATAATCATAATTATTCGGACAATGATAAAATTTATTAGCAATGACAATAAAATGTATACTAGCAGAATGCTAGAAGATTTACATGGAGTATCTCATTTAATTGTACCTAGTAGTACATAAGGTAAGTACTATTATTATGCCCTATTTACAGATGAGAAAACTGCAGCTGAGAGAGGCTGGGTATTTTTGTAAGGCTACATAGATAGAAAGTGGTGGAACTCAGGTGGAATGAACCTGAGTCCATACTCTTTAATAAACATCATCTTCCCTAAGAAATGGCAGCAAAGGAAATATCTACTGTGTAGGAAAAATGTAAGACATTTCTGAGCAAATATCACATTGTTCGCAGAAAACACTCATATTCTGGATTACTTTTTCTGCTTTTGCTTATTCCTTTATGCTCCTTTCAATTCCTCCCTAATTCTAGGTGACACTGGAATTGCTTTTATTTTTATTTTCTTTTATACTATGTAAAATGTGTGGCTGTGATAAGAAAAGGTCCTGGGTTATACTTCAGGGTGAACTTACAATATAATGATACATTATTATTGTTGTCTGTTATTGTTATTGTTATTAATAATGTCTCCTATTATCACAAAGAAGATCCTAACAGAGATCGGACTTGATTTGAAACCACTTAATATTCTGTTCCATACCCTCAGCGTGGCCTCCAAGCTGGAGAGGGAATTGATAAAGCATTACAAAATTGGGTAAGCAACTACATCACGGACATGGCAGCCCTCCAAGACAACTTCATTATCATCTGTAAGCCTTACGAATGGCCAAGTAACCACAGAAGCAGCTGAGAACACTAGAGTTGCCTTATGGTCCTCTTAAGAAAGTAATGCACAAAAAACACAAAACAAAGGGATGACATCCTTCCTAGAGCCTTCAAGGCAACCGATGGAGGTGCGTGCTCTATAAACTGGAGCAGCTAAGGCTGGATACAGCCTTCCTAGTGCTGGCCCTTGTGTGGTTTATTAAAGTTTTGAATTAGTTTCTAACTTTTTCAAATTGAGAGTTCCACATGAAATTTCACATTTCTAGTCGTTTTTTGAAAAACGTAAAACTCTTGACAAAACTGGTCCTGCAGGATAATTGGCTGAAGCCGAAAGATGCTGCCCACTTTAGAAGAGCTATGTGCTCTCCAGTTCTCCCCCATCTCTATCACTCCCTACTGTTCATCTATGAATATGCCCCACAGACACACATGTGCCTGTGGATATACTCACTACAATTATTTTCTGTAATTAAGCTAACTTTCAGGATTAACACTGCAAACTAATAATGTCATTGCCTCTCCAGAGGTCTGACCTACTGAGGAAATGATCTTATGGACCCTAGATCAAAAGACTGGAAATGAAGTCAAAGACCCAGGGGGAACCTTGCAGCTAGAAGCCCACTGATGTCTGCCCTTCGTTTCCATCACCACCCCTGGATGTCATTTCCTGTTTTAACCATATGTGAGCAAGGTTGTTATTTACTTTAACTTGTCTTACTATACTTGCTAGTGTCCTCTGTGTTTAAATGGGATATTTTAGATGGTCCTCTCTCCAAGTGAGGGCCTATCCTGCAACATCAGTGCATTTTTACCTTGCATATGTAAAAATGGGATTTTTGTTCATTTTCTGGGGTCGTAAAATAGTCCATTTGATTATTAAAATCTAACCCAGTCTTCTCACAGTCACTAAGCCATACTGTAACTTATCTAAGGTTTCAAACATATACTGTAGTCATCCATTGGATGGCAACCTTCCATACCAGCATTTGGATAGTCACATAGGGAAAAATGAATAGAATTGTATCAATGGTCCCTGATGAGTTTAAATGTGAATTGTTACGTACTAAATGATTGTGTCCCCCTAAAATTTATATGTTGAAGCCCTAATTCCTAATGTGACTGTATTTGGAGATGGAGCCTCTAAAAAATTAAGGTTAAATGAAGTCAGAAGGGTGGGGGCCTGATCTGATAGGATTACAGATTGGTGCCCTTCTAAGAAGAGATACCAGAGAGAAAATGCTTTTTCTCTCTCTTCCACCCCACCCCTCCCCAAGCATATACCAAAGAAAGGCCACAGAAAGACACAGAGACAAGGTAGCATTCTGTGAGCCAGGAAGAGAGCTCTCACCAGCAACTGAATTGGCCAGAACCTTCATCTTGGACTTTCCAGACTCCAGAACTGTGAGAAGTAAAATTCTGTTGTTTAAGCCACACCAGCTGTGGTACTCTGACAGCCCAAGCCAGCTAAGACAGGATTCAGGGCCAGACTGGGTCCTAAGACCTACACAGTCAGCATCTGAGGGTCTGTTCTGCATAGGTTGTCAAGAGGGAGAAGGGGGCCTGTGAGGAGAAGAGTCTGTAATACAGAGAGTCCTGGTCTGGGTGATAGAAATGAAGACACAAAAGAGAAAGGGGTGTCTCTTCACTGGTCTAAACCAAGTGCCCAGCTAGAGTCTATGAGAAGGATTTCTTCCCCATTTCTGTGAATAACTATGCTTGGCTCTGGGAGGTTAAGTTGAATTTTGATTCCTGAAGTCTTACAGCTTGGAGGACTTAGAAGGCAACATTCTCATGGAAGGGATTACTTCGGTGACGATTATAAATTCAACTGGACAGACAGGCGGCAGACATCAACAAAGAGGACAAGAAGGAAAAACATATGAGAGGACCAATTGTGATGCATGGAAAACTCAGGGACCACCTGGAAATAAGTGTTGTAGGGGTGGAGAAAAGGTTGAAAGAGCTTGGAGTAGGGGCCAAGAACTTAGGAGCTTCAGTATAAGGGCACTAACTCAGCAAATGTTACGGATTAAAGCTTTACATCCATAAGCCAGCATGGCCTGGGGACGGTGGTGGACAAGTCTACTCTGGCAATGCTCACAGAAGATTGCTTTTTTTTTTTAATAGATGAAAATATGTTCTCAGGATTCTCTCTCTTTTTCTGTCTCTCTGTCTCACACACACACACACACACACATTGGGTCTCCCTGTTTTGGAAATACACATGCTAGAAGGTATTGTGGGAAACCTGTACATTTCTAAATTTGGGTCAAGACTCACTCCCAGAGCTTGCATAGTATTTCTGAATACAAGATGGGTATCATCTCTCCTGATTAGAAGGAATGCAGAAAATCTGGGGATGAAATGCCTATCTGTTCTTTCACTCACAAAAGAGGAAAGCTTTTTCTAATGGTTTTCTCCGTTACTGTACGTAAACAGTGAAATCAATAGATGGATTTTTTTTTTCTCTCCTAAACTACAAAACATATAGCAAGAATGTATTTCCAATGTAGCAGCGATACAGATTGTTTGGCAGGAGGTGTGTATCACTGTGTTTCCAGGATTAAAAAAAAAAAAAAGATAATATAGAGTTAGACAAATAGCCACATAGAAACCAGCAGGAGTTTCTTCAGATCTCCAATAATAAATCTTAGTGAGTTCTGGGGGGTCTGTTTGTGTTATATTTTTGGGTCATTCTGACATCAAAATCTTCCCTGATATATCAAAGTCAGAACATTCTGAAAATACCCAATTTTTTCAAGTCTAAGATCATTAATCGTATGTTTAAAATGCACTTCAACAACATAGCAATTTTAGGTGCAATGAATGCTCAGAAGATGTACTACTGCAGGACATAATTATCTTTCCCTTGACCACCTAGCCAAATGGCCATGTTGAGCTCAATTATTAGCCAATGTTCTTCTGTTACTATTACTCTTCACTTCCATTTCAATGCTGCTTGTGAGTAAATGGTGTTCTTAGACACAATAGAAGCAATTTGTTCCTTCTGATGGACTTGAAATATGACGAACAGCAGTGAAAGACAGTACAATTTATAAAGATGGGTAACTTCCCTCACTCTCTGAGTCATGGATAGGACATTTGAGTCCTAGCATTGCAATTTCACAGGAAACAATATTTGCTTCATTATGAAAATCCACAGGAAGAGTCTTCCTTCCTCTGGCTAAAACATGGTCAAAAAGAAAATATAGGGAACATTATATTTGAGTTTTTTAGACATTCTGGTTAGCCCTGGTGAGTTGACCCAGTCAGAACATCTCTTTGAAATGATAGTTTGATGAATCTCTTTAGAGTGGGTAAAATTGAGACCAAAATCTATATGTTTGACATGTTTGGAATATATAATCCAGGAACTCAGGGACGTCTATGTCTTGAAAGTTCTTAGCATCTTGCTCACTGAGAAGGCTCAATGCATATTGACTAGTGAGAAAGTTGCTTCATTTATCTGAATGTTGCGAGGGGGTGAACACAGTTCCACCTAACTTATTTCACTACCTGATTTTTACACACTGAGGGGAGATTACAGATAAAACCTGATATCTCTCCACCTGAACTCCAAGTAATACATCCCAAATCAAGGGCTCAGATCCTAACAGACTCACAAATAATCTTGTCTCCTTCAAAGGCATGGAAGCGATGTGAACATGTGGATGTCATTTAGACCTGTACTTTGAAATGAATAAAATCTTTTTTTTTTGCGGTACTCGGGCCTCTCACTGCTGTGGCCTCTCCCGTTGTGGAGCACAGGCTCTGGACGCGCAGGCTCAGTGGCCATGGCTCACGGGCCCAGCCGCTCCGCGGCATGTGGGGTCTTCCCAGACCGGGGCACGAACCCGTGTCCCCTGCATCGGCAGGCGGACTCTCAACCACTGCGCCACCAGGGAAGCCCTGAATAAAATCTTTTGACCCATCACTTTCTGTATTCTTCAGCTCTATTTCATTGGTCTTGAAAGAATCAAAGTATGCTCTAATCTCCAAAACAGAGATATTCCTGTTCTGTGAAGGCTCCAGAATATGATGGATCATTAGGTGGGTCTAGTTCCATATATCTCTCCTCCATGTCATGATTTTAGCCCTAGAATTGAGGACACTGGAAATCCTGGTCTGTCTGAAATACATCTCTGAGTTTACACAACCTTATAATGAGTATGCTAAGGGCCACTGGTGTGTCTAGTGATTTCAGATTCTTAAACACAGATCCAGAAAGTCTGAATGTTAGATTTACAAAGCATATTCCAACCTAAGTAGTTACAAGTAGCTAAAATTTTTACAAGATTTTTGTTTTCTTTTCTGTGTACAGAAATAGTTAGAAAAATATGATGATAATAACAATAAAAAGCAATCAAACAAAAAGCAAACCATATTAAACACAAGTAGAAATCAGTAGATGTTCTAACAGTCACACACCAAGAGCACATAATAGTTAAATATTGCTAAGTGAAAAAAAATCACATTCAGTTGCAGAAGTCAAGGGAATTAGGTAGACAGATTGTAATTAGCAATTACCTAAACTGGATCATGTCCAGGACATAAGGGCTAACATCACCTCTACCATTCTAAGAGGTGCCCTGGGATTCTTAATAAACTAAAGTAATTAGGAGTCCCTGCCCCATCTTATTTGCCATTAATATATGGAAGTTCAATCCTATCTTGTACCCAGAGGTCAGTTCTGATCAGCACAGGGAATTTTTTGCGTAAATACAAAATATGTTATTTTTCATTTATGCCATGCACTGACTCCAAAGTCACTAATTTAAAAAAATTCTGTCAGTTTGAACACAACCTAGCCTGAAATATATTTAAAGAAATTATGTCACTCAAGGGTCAAAAAATCACTGTCAAATTAATAGCTTAAACAAAATTATCAGATGCAACCTTACACCCACAAAGAAGGAGCTACAAAGGGAGCAGGAATGGGCAACGTTCAGGGGGATATTTTGCTAATTGCTAATTACATGCAAATTATTATGAGATCTTTAAAGTAGGACCTCTACAAGCAATACTTTACTGTAAGTTTACATTGAAAATAAGAACCCTTTATGTCTTTAAAGATAATACACCATTATTACCAATGCAAACATGTGTTTCCCCTCAATTAAACTACATTACTGTGTGTTTACTTTCCATGTATGATATTAGAAATATCAAGATGATGTAATGATATCTGTCATCTGACATTGCTATAAAATAAATGAAGTGCTGCAACTAAGTGATTTTTACAGATAACTGAGAGTTATCGATACAACATTTTTCTTTATATTGGAGGGGGTAAAAATTAATAAGTTAAAATGTCAAGTATTTATTGAACACTTACCACATGAAGAGCACTGGGCTTGAGGCTGTGTCAAAGTGGATGATATCACTTCATACTGAAAACGATTTAACCCTGATGATATATGGCTGTGCATTTATGGTACTCTGACTCTGCAATGCAGCCAAGCCCCTGGGTCTCCCAAGTTATAAAGGGTTTGTTGTTCCTGTAATGCATTTTTCTCCATGGGGGGAAAAAAAAATCACAGCAAGATTTGGCTTTAACAGTTTATGTCAGTAGAAATTCCAGAGGAAACGGAGGGGTTGGACAAGCAGAGAATTCAGTATTAACTGAGAACTGCGATGGGTCAGGGTGAGCAGTAGAGGGGGTGGAGGTAGGCTCCTCAAAGGAATACTAAAGGAAATGAAGTCCCATGATCCTTCAGTTCCTCCCTGTTCAGCTTTAGCCCAGAGGAAAAAGTGCAGCAGGAGCCAGCTTGCTGCTCCCACCTTAAGTGAAATAAAGGAAATTTGCTCCACAGAGTTAATTATTGGAGCAAAGGTGGCAACTTGATGCCTTTGTTCTGTTAAGAGTAAGAGCCTTCTAAAGACACGTTCCCTGGGGTTTATTAGAGCAGAGGAATGTCAAGCTCAGAAGCCACACAGCTGGGATACACAGACTCTCCCTAAACACTCCCAAAATATTCTGGTTAGATTTCAAACTGAAGTAGGGGAAAATAACATATGCTAAGCCTTGGTTAAAGTGATTAAGTTGTATGCCTGTGCCTTAAAAGTGCCTGCACTCCTTTCCTTCTTTGCACTAAATTAAATTATTTTTCTTAATAAATATTAAAGATAGTAATTTATGTTTACCGAGTAATTCATGCTGAAATTTTCAAAAGACTCTATTTATGGAGGAAGCATAATTGGCCAGCTCCTTTCTTTTGGCAGCACTATCCCTTTCTTTTCCATCACCCTCTCTAAAAACAGTCTAGGTGCATAGCTTTATTCTTTGCACAGAGACACATCTCTTTCTCTCAAAGAATCTACCCAATTGCCTTTGAGATAATATTGAGCCTTTGATTTTGCAAAACCAAATCTAACAGGTGCTTACAAAGCTGCCTTTTTCTGGCTATCGGTAATTCCCATAGCCCTACTGACATCAGCAAGCAGTCATAACCCGGGGGGAACAGAATAAGAAAAGAAGAAAAGCCTGCCTACTGATGTCAACACCCAATTCTGAGTCAATAGACTCTGAGTTTCTCTACCAGTGACAGGACTTCACAAACTTGAATGAAATATGGGATCTTCTTAAAAGAAAAAGCCACTTTGGGGGACCACTCCCCCAATGATCACTCCAATTATTTTTTTTTAATCTTAGCATTACATAAATATATACAAACAAAAGTAGCTACAATCCACTTATGCTTATAGCTCTTATGCAACCAAAACAGATTTAGAGATAAAATACAAATAAATCCAGAAATGTTGTAAAATTTGAATTAACAACTTAATTTAATGTGACAACTGATGTTGTTTAGTTTAAACGAAATTACCAGTCCGGCAGTAATAGTCCTGACCTGAACCAGTCAGGCCCAGGTTCTTCTCAGCTCTTCCACCTCTTTTTTTTTTTCTTTTTGCGGTAGGCGGGCCTCTCACTGCTGCGGTCTCTCCCGCTGCGGAGCACAGGCTCCGGACGCGCAGGCTCAGCAGCCATGGCTCACGGGCCCAGCCGCTCCGCGGCATGTGGGATCTTCCCGGACCGGGGCACGAACCCGTGTCCCCTGCATCGGCAGGCGGATTCTCAACCACTGCGCCACCAGGGAAGCCCAGCTCTTCTACCTCTCGCAAACAAAGCTCACTGTGATTCTATTCTCCCTCCAATTTTCTCCATTTGAAATCTCTGTTTATGAAAGCACACTCTGACATCATTTTAACTTCTGCATGGCATAAACACATCACTTATGCTCTCAACCTGCCTCTGTTCTTTTCTCACTAGCTCTCGACAACGAAGGTAGGAAAGGTTTGGTCCCCATATGCCATGAAAACAACTCAGCACAGGCATTAAAATCCTGTGAAAGCACCTGGTTATTAAGTGGTCACAGCTAGATCACTCAAAATATGCTTGTACATATTATAACTTTTTTAGATGTCACTGTCATCTGCTACTTGCAGTGGACACTCAGACCTCTGAGAACACATTCTTGGAAACTCCTTCCTTGTATGAGCAATTTCTCTCCGTAGGTTGTATCCCAATAAGCTTAACCATCTTGAGGTCCAACGCGTGTGGGATGATGGGGCTTGGAAAGGGTGGTGGTCATGAGTATTTCTTACTATATTTAGCAATTAGTTAAGATTCTCAGCTAAAATTCTCATTTTGGGCTTTTCCTAACTAGATTCTCAACATTTTTGAAACTCCATCTTGGTCATTAGATAAAGCAAATTCTACTAAAGATGCAAGGCAAATTTAGATAATACCAATTACCATAACAGACCTTACTGTCAACTCTTTGAGGGATGGTGTCTGAGACTCAAACCACCTTCTCTTTTCCTCAATGGCCTCCTTTATTCTCAACTGTCTTAAAAGTTAGTATACCCATAATGTTGACATACCCTAAACCACTATGCAAAGAAAAATAGTTAGAACCTAGGAATATCTTTTTTTAAGGTTCTTGACATGTGTCATATTATGAAACTTATAAATACACTTATACATGTAACTTTACATACTATTAAAAACTATAAGGCTCTGTCACAGTTCCTCTGCTCCATTATTCACAACACCCAAACATAAGTTTCTTTTTTTTTGCGGTACGCGGGCCTCTCACTGTTGTGGCCTCTCCCGTTGCGGAGCACAGGCTCTGGACGCGCAGGCTCAGCGGCCATGGCTCACGGGCCCAGCCGCTCCACGGCATGTGGGATCTTCCCGGACCGGGGCACGAACCCGCGTCCCCTGCATCGGCAGGCGGATTCTCAACCACTGCGCCACCAGGGAAGCCCCATAAGTTTCTTCCTTCCTCTAGGATGGGCCCTTTTGATCACTTGTTCCAGAAGGATAGAGACCCACTGAGTAGCCAGGTCTATCCTAGCAGCTGCTTGGACTCATCTGGGCAGCAATTTGGACTCCCTACCCAGTGAAGTCAATAAGACCCAGCTAGTTTCAAAGGGGATGGCTGCTGTGTCCCAGCTGGAATCATTTGAGGCCACTTTCTCTCACTGATAGAGAAAGATCCACTTACAATAGAAATGCAGTCAGCTTGCACCACTGAATTCAATTACCCATCTTTGCCACTGGCCATAGTGTGCCTTGCGGTTAGAAGAAGGGAATCCGGAGAAAAGGTTTCTCTTGCTTTCTCCTTTCCATTTTTTAAGGAAAAAGTGTCTTTAATTAAACTTATTAGCCTTCACATTAACTCCTCTCCGATAGTTTATTTAATGAGACCCTATTTCAACAGAGTGCACTGTAATGGAAAACAAAATCCTACAGTCAAATATTAAGGTTAATCCCTGTCAATTTTATGGTCACAGCCTCGAAGTGTAGAATGGGATTTTCAGGAAGTTAAATATGTTCGTTATTTACATAGCATCTTTATTACCCCTATAAAGCCCCTTGAGACTGATATCCACAAAAGATCTTGCTCCCTACACCAACGATGGGTATCCTTTGTGAAAAGAGCTGCTGGGCAGCCACCAGGGCACAAGTGAAAGATAAAACCCACTGAGCTTGGCCTGAGTCAAATCTTAATTTTGACACACGGCACTTGGGTAACTTTTGTAGTCACTAAAATTTCTCTAGTCCTCAGTTTCCCACCCATAAAATAGGAGGGATATACTAGATCCTCATTATAACATCATCCACTATAGATAAGAACTAGCATTAAAGTATGCTGTCCCTTGGCTAAGAAGTTATATTCACGTAAAAACTATAAGGCCATTGCAGTGAGTTAGCCTTTCAGAGTAACTCTCCTGAAGTCCCTAATTACTCCTCAAGGGTTTATAGTGAGTGGAGCTTATTAGAGCAGGTTAAATATGTTCCTTATATTAGGTTCAGGGCCTTCCATAATGTGAATTACCATGGATCAAAGTTTCTTCCATGCTTAATTCACTGACATTCTTCATTGATGAACTGAGAACAGATTCTGATTGTCAGTTAAAACACTTAGTAGAAAAAAAAAAACATTACCCAACAATAAATATAGTCTTTTTGTTCATATTGTTTTAAATTTGTACAGTCCCAGAAATATAGGACAAGCAAGAAAAAAATAAAATTGACTTTTACACAAACGACAGCTCTACTAAACTCTAACTTCTAAGCTGAAGGGATTGGACGGTTAAACCAAATCCAAAATTGTATGATGTTTACACGGAAATCAGTGGGACTTCAAAGTACCTTTATCACTGGCTACTGTGCAGGAAATAATGCGAGTGTAGGTGAGGAGCTGGCAAACAGACAGCAATTTGGCAGGGCTATCTGATGCCATCATTTGTGTTGATACACTGGCTGATCTGTATACCAGGCTGTATCTTCCTATATGACACAACAGACTGCTAGTGCTTATGTGCCAACTGCCAACTGAGATCAATGGTCCAGGTATCCTCTTCATTTCAATAATAAAAGCAATGCCGCTTGACATGACAGGCTGAAAGCAGTAGAGGAAACACGAGAGAAGACATTCATATATTTAAGTGGCAAATGACATTCACATGCATGTAATTTGCAGCATTATAGCACTGACTCTGGTTGTTAAGAGTAGTAGAGTGGGAATAAGGATGCCTGGGGTTTGTGCCTAGCTCTGATATGGTATATGACTCCAGGAAAATCATTTTGGTCCCCTGCGCTTTGCACTGGCATTCTGAAATGGGCATATTGCCCCCTGCTTGGCAGAGGAGAAGTCTATGCAAGACCTGCCATTTATATGATGCTTAAATAGGTTTCAGACCAATGTAAGTCGAAAGTCCAATTGAGAATGACTGACTTAGACTATTTTTAGAAACGAGGTAAATACCGTGAACTGTCATTAAGCCTTTCCTGAAAGGTTGATGATATGAAAGAAACCAATTCATGTACATAAATGTTGTATTCAGGGGATACTGTATGGGACAAAATTGTTAAATGAGGCATTGTCTGGGACTGTGAACAGTTAGCATGAACAAAGTTTACATGAGCATTCAGTTCTGTTTTCCAAGCCTCCTTACTCAGAAGCTAGGTTAGCTAGCTTCTGGAAGACAGATTCCAATTAAAATAAGAATGCCCCTCGCAAAATCTAATTACGTGAATTCCTATTCTCCAGTAAATGGCCCTGCTACTTGCTACCTTACGATGAAACCTTGAAGAAATACTACTAGGTAAATCAATAATAGATATCAATGTCGACAAAACTGTCCCAACTGTGGGGATAGAGACATCTGCCAGTGCAATAACAGTAATATGTATAATTAAGGAGGAATTCCATCATAGTTGATTCGAATTACAGAGTCTATCAATCTGAGTGAGAAAAAAAAAAAAATGAAACGTATACTTTTCTCCTCAGCTCCCAGAATGAGGAAACATCAGTAAACCTGCAAAGATGGCAGATTTGTGCAACTGCCAACAGATATTTTTTAATTTGCCTTTTACTTCTTGCTTCATTCCTACAACATTATTGCACTATATAGTCAATATCACAATATGGCTTTGCTGTCTATTCCAAGAAAAATCAGATCCATATGTTCTCTTGTTCTGTCTCTGTCCCTGTGACATCTCTCCTTTCTCTCACACTCTCATTTTCTTTTTTCTTTTTGGTTTTATGGAACGGCATTACTAGCTTGATTCAACAGCTGGAGAAAGACAATTTGATGACATTCATCTCTCGCAGAGCCCAGGCTGACCTGCTTCTCTCCCTCCTCGCTCCCCAACGAGGAGCAGTAATAAAAGCTCAAGAGCTCTAAAAGCAATCGATTCAGAAACGGTGTGGTGCAATTACAGCCCGGATGGCAGCAAGGACTTCCAGTAAAATAAAAGAAAGACAAATACAATCTCTGCAGTGAGACTGGCCTCCGTTGCACAAGCAGCCCTCTGGTCATAAAGAGGCACCATGCGGTGCCTTGTGTGATGGAGGAGGTCAACAGCTGGACAGCAAGGGCCCAGGGAGGAGACGGTTCCTCTAAGAGCCCACTGGATTGTGGACAGGCTGATTGTTCCAAGGTAGCAGCTCCAACTCTTCTCTACTGGACCTGTGACCTCTTAATAGATTTTTATGCTGCTTTCCATACAAGGTTTCCTGCTACACAATACTTTTCCCATTACTTTCTAATATAAGCCCATCCCGCCCATCCACCTCTGTGAAGTGAAGCTAGGGAAGCTGAATCATTAGAGCATCCATTCGTTCTGGGCTTCCAAAGCCCTGAGAGTGGCCTTAGCAATGTGTTCACTAGGGCTTATCTTTTTTGTAAAATTGGTAAAGCAAGATATTTTAACTGCAGTAGGTGAAGACCCTAATACCTTTCACCTCCAATCTCCCCTCCATCACATGTCCCCTTATGTAGGGAGGTAATGAAGTAGCAGTCAACATATTTGGGATCTAACTAATGGGAAGTCGAGTTGGGATACACTTAGTTCTTTGATGGGATATCTTCATATAGTTCACACTATGTCTCTGCAGAATTAAATTTTTGCTCACTTTCCAGGTGTAGAAATGGCTTCCAGGAATAGTCTGACCACCTCCGGTTCTGTATGACCCAGTGATCTTGGTAGAATTTGCCCAAAGTTGAAACAATCCTTAAAAATTCACTTGACTTTACCAACAAAAACTTTTTTTTTTTTTTTTTTGGTACGCGGCCCTCTCGCTGTTGTGGCCTCTCCCGTTGCGGGGCACAGGCTCCGGACGCCCAGGCTCAGCGGCCATGGCTCACGGGCCCAGCCGCTCTGCGGCACGTGGGATCTTCCCGGACCGGGGCACGAACCCGTGTCCCCTGCATCGGCAGGCGGACTCCCAACCACTGTGCCACCAGGGAAGCCCAACATAAACTTTTAAAAACAGTTATTAATTAAAAAAAAAAATACAACATTTGATCAACCAAACAAGAGGAAAGACTGAATTACCCTTCTATTTTATCTGTAGAAAATGATATTACAAAATGTCATGAAAAGGCATTCAAAGAGAATAGAAATAATATTGTAGGGAAAACATATCACAGAAGTGTGTCAAGCAGTTACCTTTAAAAAAGTAGGTTAATTGTATGCATTTCTGTAATTATGATATTTATCAGCTTTTTAAAACTTGTAAATGTTCATTTCTTTCCTCATGTTAAATTAAATAGTCGTTTTTATATTTAATTTTGAAATAGTCTTCTTAAAGAAGTTACATACCACACACACACTGTATAAGCTTCAGGCCCCGCAAAGTGGGGACCTCCCCAGGGCCTCCTTACTCTTAGTTCTGTCCTCAGAGGAATCCATGCTACCCCTTAGGCAATACTCTACTCTCTCCCCTGCAGGAATGCTAACTGGCCTAGAAGCCTCCAGCTTGAACACTTTGATGTAGTTTGCACAATGGCCACCAAGCACAAAGCAGGTTTAGAGTAAAAATCTATCCAGCTAATGTTTTCGTAGAAGCTTTATAAACTCTTCACAGTATGAATACTTGATTTCAAAGGCAGCATTTCCCAAAGTGTGTTTAAGTTTGCTAATGACATGGGATGCTGATGGGTTTTCATATATAATAAATTCTATGATCCAATGGGTTTGGGAACAACTAGGGTTTTTTTTGCGGGGGGTGAGGAGGGGGCTCTTTACAGTAGGAATTTTCAGAATCTTTAATAGGTTAATTGGAATCATAGATATCCCAAAGAAAGAACAGTGTATTCAGTATTCCCAACATTTATTTGACCATGTTTTTATTTTTTATGGAAAGGGGAATTTCTTTGGTGGACCATCCTATTGGAAAGAGAATAGACAAGAGACCTGGAAATCAGATTTGCTAGGTTTATAGCCAATAGATAGTTTTACTACCAATCTCAAGACCTCAAATAGATCAGTACAGCATTTAACATACTATAATAAAGTTACATG
The DNA here is from genome assembly GCF_026419965.1 of Kogia breviceps. NCBI lineage: Eukaryota > Metazoa > Chordata > Mammalia > Artiodactyla > Physeteridae > Kogia > Kogia breviceps. The sequence continues at coordinate 23,435,590 of NC_081312.1, forward strand.
CATCTATCTCCTTTGGATCATGAATCCATCTCAGGCAAAGCCGTGGCTTCAGTTCACTACGTATGTATCTGCTGTTTGTTATGCTAGTTATTAAGGACATAAAGATGACCCCAATCTATTATAGTCAGGTGAAGAAGGTAATAAGTAGAACAGAATGTGGAATAGAATTCATTGAAAACCAATACGGTAGGAAAATTATTGTGTATGCAGAGAGAGGTAAGGGGGGAGTCAAGCCAAGCCACAGAGAGGAGGTGACTTTTGGGTTGGGCCTTAAAGATGAAACCTGGGTAAGCTGCATTAGTCAAAGGTAAGCGGAGGTAAAGGGACCTCAGGGACACAGCAGAATGTGAACAGAAGCATGGTGAGATTCCATGTGTTTTTTATTTACATCCATATACCATGTCCCTAACATTATGACTCAAACATAATAGATACTCAGAAATGTTTGCTGAAGTAAGTAATTTCATCTTGCTATCCATCCATTCAGTAAGCATTTCCTTTACTCAGTTTCCCTTTTACAAAATGGTGATTATGTTTGTCCACACTTGCCTCATGGAGAATAACACATATAAAATGGAACTTAGAAAATGAATGTACAAAAGAAACGGAAGATTCTGGTCATGCTCATAGATATTGACTTTAACAATTGGTGCTACACAATGGCCCACTCTCCCAGTGAGGTTCTGTAAGGGTAAGCATTTTTCTCTCCTATAGCCACTGTGGATTACAATGGTGTTGGTGGCATTTAATGTGATGATGCTTCCAACCTCCCACACTCTGCTGCTGAAGAGAGGGGCAGGCCTCTGTTCAGTTCTCAACAATTTGTATTTCTCTCTCCAGTCTCCACTGAAGTTGGCTGAAAGGTAGGGACAAACAGCCAGTGACGGCAGCAGCAGAAGACAGAGGTGATATATTTCTGGCATTAGTTTATTGGAGTAATTTGGCTGGAAAACCACTACAGAAATTATGGTCTGCAAACCAAGCAAGTTGGCAAGGTGAAAATGTGAAAGATAGAATGCCAATGTGCATTTTCCCCAGCATCCGTGAAACAAGGATTTGGGATTTTTTTTAGCTGAAGTACAGAGAAACGTAATTTAGGACTCTACTGTGCCTTTTAACCTGCTGTCCTCTCTGCCTGGAATACCTCCTCCATTTTCTCAACCTGGCAAACTCCTAGACATCCTTCATCACCTGGTGGAGACCTTACTATCTCTGCAGGGCCTTCCTGAATGCAGCAAGCAGAGCAAGCGGTTCTGTTCTGCGTACTCCCTTGATAAGACATATATATATATATATATATATATATATATATATATATGTTTTATCATATACAGGGATATATATAAAATTCTAGAATACATTTGCTTTATGACTTTATCAAAGCTTAGATTCTGAGGACTTAAGGTCAAACACCAGACCTCATCTTCTCTAGATCCCCAGAAAGCTCATACACTGCCTACCACCAATGTAAACTCAGTAAATGATACCCATTATTATTATTACTTTGCAGGGTAATAATAAAGTATATAAAGGAGCCAGATGAGATTTTGACACTTTATCCAACCTTATCATGGTCTTATCCATCCCCAAATGCCATCTGATCTAGATAATTTGATTTTCCTTGCTTTTTAAAAAAAAAAAAAAAAAAAAAAAAAAACACATCATGCTTTTGACTAGAATACCCTCTCTTCTTTTTTCCATTCATTCAACTCTCAGCAATGGTCAACTCACAGCTCAGAAATCACTTCCTCTGAGGTAACCTATGGAATGGGAGAAAATATTTGCAACCCATATATCTGATAAGGGATTAATATCCAACATTTATAAAGAATTCATCTAACTCAATAGCAAAAAGCCCCAAATAATCTAACTAAAATATGGGCAGAAGACCTAAATAGACATCTCTCCAAAGAAGAAATACAAATGGTCAATAGGCACATGAAAAGATGCTCAACATCACTAATCATCAGGGAAATGCAAGTCAACACCGCAATGAGATATCACCTCACACCTGTTAAAATGGCTACTACCAAAAAGACAAGAGATTACGAGTATTGGTAAAAACACTCTACAAAAGGGAACCCTTGTGCTCTATTGGTAGGAACGTCACTTGGTATAGCTACTGTGGAAATCAGTATGGAGAGTCCTCAAAAATTAAAAATAGAACTACCATATGAGCCCGCAATCCCACTTCTGCGTACATATCCAAAGGAAATGAAAACAGGATATTGAAGCATATCTGCCCTCCCATGTTTATTGTACCATTATTCACAATAGCCAAGATACAGAAATAACCTAAGTGCCCATCAAAGGATGGATGTGTAAGAAGATGTGGTATTTTTACATATAATAAAACATTGTTCAACTATGAGAAAGAAGGCAATCTTGCCACTTGTGACAGCACGGATAAAACTTAAGGGCCTCATGCTAAGTGAAAACAGTCACACAGAGAAAGACAAATACTGTATGACCTCACTTATTTGTGGAATCTAAAAAAAATCCAAACTCACAGAAACAGAGAATAGAATCGTGGGTACCAGGGGCTGGTGTTGGAGGAAATGGGGAGATACTGGTCAAAGGGTACAAACTTCCAGTTATAAGATGGAGAAGTTCCAGGGATAAATAAATTCTGGGAATCTAATGCACAACATTGTGATTAAATGTATTGTATACATGAAAGTTGTTAGGAGAGCAGATCTTAAATGTTCTCACCACAAGAAAGAAATGGTAATTATGTGATGTTAATGAGGCCGTTAATTAAGGCTACAGTGCACTTTGCAATACATAAGGGTGTCAAATCAACACATTGTACACTGTAAACTTATACAGTGTTACATATCAATTATATCTCAATAGAGCTGGATTAAAAAGAAAAGAAAGGAAAAGGTAAGAAAGAGAAAAGAGGAATCACCACCTCTGTGAAGCCCTCCCTAGCTACTCCAGACTTTACTGTTTTCTCCACTGAGCTCATAAAACATTGTGATGAGATTTATCTATTATCTTTGTCAGTAGGACCTGAATTATTCACTCCGGGCACCCCAATATTTCATGGTGCATAGTTTACACTTAACTAGATGATGTGATGCCATAGTTATTTTATTTCCATGTGAACCAGGCAGACTACGCTGAATTCACTCCTTGAAGAAGGAGAGTGCTGAACACCTCATTACATTGTTCATAAAGTGGCGAAGATTCTACAAAGACTGGGAGACAGAATTCTATTCTACTTGCGCTGTTACCATGAAAGTCTCAGTAGGAATGCTGTAAACTTTTTTCTCTCTAATGGCTCAAGCCCAATTCAAACCTCTAGAATTCTCCCAAGAGGCAATCTGGCCACCAACAGACACTGCGTGCCTTGCAGGGAAGAGACTGGTGCTTCTGGCTCCCTTCTCCTTTCCCATCAGGATGGCTACCCTCTGACAGTTCCTGTGTCTCCCCGACGTCCATGGCAAACTAATAAGCATTCGCTGCTGGCTAATTCCCCAGAGGACTTTGAACCCATCTCTGTAGTGAGGACAAACGTAAATAAATAAAAGCGGGAATCACAGTTTTTTCAGTCTCACCTTGAATTGCTGGAGGAAATGCCTCACTGTTCCCCAGAGTAGGAGAGAAGTCTGAGTAGTTGAATTTTGTCATGTTTAATAAGGAACTAAAAGAACCATGACTCCTTTGGCAGGGAATTAATAGAGCGGATGATGTGTTTCAGCTACCCGAGTTTCCATTGTGCTGGTCCTTCCATGCTAATTCCAGCACCTTCTCTCCACCCTGTTTTCTGCCCTCCCCTCTGCAAGTGTTTGTGTAGCATCTTCATCCCATCAAGTACCTCCTTACTGAGCAGGCCTCTCTGTGGTTTATTTGGAATTTTCTTCCTCAATTATTTCCCCACCTTCAAATTTGGAATCGAGCCTTCTGCCAAAAAAACCCCACAAAAAACAAAAATCAAACAAACTAAACAATAAATTTATATCAGAATATAGGTAATTTGCATCAGAACTGACCTTCCTAAGTCAGAAAAACAAATATCGTATATTAATGCATATTATGTGGAATCTAGACAAATGGTACAGATGAACCTATTTGCAGGGCAGGAATAGAAATGCAGACGTAGAGAAGTGACGTGTGGATACGGGAGTGAGGGGGGGAGGGTGGGCTGAATTGGGAGATTAGGTTTGATGTAAATACACTACCATGCGTTAAAGAGAGAGCTAGTGGGAACCTGCTGTACAGCACAGGGAGCTCACCTGGGTGTTATGTAATGGCCTAGTTGGGGGGGCGTGGGCGCGGGGGGGGAGGGAGGTCCAAGAGGGAGGGGATGTGGGGGAGGGGATGTGTGTATGCCTACGGCTGTTTCACTTCGCCGTGTGCTGTGCAGCAGAAACTAACACAACATTGTAAAGCAATTTACTCCAATAAAAAAAAAAAGAATGGATTAAAAAACAAAACAAAACAAAACTGACCTTCCTTTCCTCAAAGCCTTGCTTTCAGCTACAATATAGATAATCCCATGACAACAGATTAACCCAGTCAGAACTCCTCAGATAATGTGTTTACGTCTCAGTGGAGAGGTTCCTGCTCATTCCTGAATAGGTTATCTTCCATATATTGGCTGAGTGGTAATAAAAACAATAATGAACAGGACACAGTGAGACTGAAAGCATCTTGTGACAGTTCTCTTCCAGGGGTTGGCCAAGGTGCAAGGCAGGGACTCAGTGAGAGGACGCTCAAGTGAGGCTTTAAAGCTGAATCTAAATGTTTTGTCACTGCCCTGTGCCTTTAGCGACCGGCTATATTCTAAACTCAAGTGAAACATCCAGAGTGGCTAGCACCCCTCTCCTGCACCTGTGCAAATAACACCTGTGCTGTGCTAACTCTGCAACTCTGGTGTCACTTACATAGATTTTCTAGGATCCTGCTCATAGGACGGTGTGCGCACGTAGCTATCATGGGGTGCGGGTAGAAGTGGGGTGGGTAGTGTGACAATGGGACATGGTGACTAAATAACTACTTTGGTAAACAGCAGTTTAGAGTCTAAAACCAGTCATCCACGGGTGTGAGTGTTGACCCAACCCCCTAACAGCTATGAGTCTTTAGGCAACTTAAATGATTCAATCTCCCTGGGTCTCATTTTTTGCTTTCCTTTCTGCAAGAGGAGCTCTCAATACTGACCAACTCATATAGATCAAGTAAAGATTTTAACACATTATGTTACAATCATATTCAATCTTCATGACACCCCTATTAGCTGCCATTGTTAACTTCATTACACCAAGAAAAATGAAGCTCAAAGGTGTTAAGTAATTAGTTAAATTCACATAGCTGGTAAGGGGCAACCCTATACTCTTTCCAGAATACTGGGCTGTTTCCCACTGTAACATGCACTAATCAAACCTACACACCTTATAGCTTATAGTGAGAAGGATATTAAATATTATATGCAAAGTAGCTGTATCAGTACCTGCTACATAGCAGGTACCCAACAGATGTTAGGTACCTGCTACTTCCTTTTACCTTATAGCCAGTACACTTTGCTATTTTGATTCACTAGAGAAACAAATTTTGAAACAACAACAACATATATTTGGAAATAAAGGCACTGAAGCATTCTTAGTCACAAAGTAAAAAGAAGAATTCTGCTAGTTGAGCTTTGTCATATCTAGCGCTTTGCTGGAAGGAAGAAATGTAACACACTGTACAAGAAGCCACAAGGCTTTCTGTCCAAGTAACTGGGAACATCTGGACAGATGAACAGAGAGCAGTGGAAAACAGGTGTGTCATCTGGGTGCTGCAGGAAAGCAGACAGTTGTCTCTTGGTACTGTAGCTTCTTCTGAAATCAAATGCCAACAATGCTCTGGTGCATTTTTCATGAGCTGTGCACTCAGCCATGCCCAGAAACACTAGAAGTTTCCCCAGGGATATATTAGCAAACAACTCACCCCCTCCCTGCACCTCCCAGGGTTTAGCAGTCCCCTCCCGCTTTGTGTACTTCAGTTTCGCTGAGAACAGCTTTTGTTCAAAAGCCAGTCCCTCCCCAAGTCCCCACAGCTGGGCTAAATGCTGTCCTCCCTGCCTGTCTCAGGGACAGGGCAAGATGGACAGATCACCAGCTCAGCTGCACCCCAGGTTCCTCTAGTACTCTTAGGGAAAGAAACGTAATCCTGGTGTGCTGAGAAATAACCATCCAGATATTTTTTTAAAGAAAGGAGGCTTCCCCGGTGGCGCAGTGGTTGAGAGTCCACCTGCCAATGCAGGGGACACGGGTTCGTGCCCCGGTCCGGGAAGATCCCACATGCCGCGGAGCGGCTGGGCCCGTGAGCCATGGCCGCTGAGCCTACACGTCTGGATCCTGTGCTCCGCAACGGGAGAGGCCGCAACAGTGAGAGGCCCACGTACCGCAAAAAAAAAAGAAAGAAAGAAGGAAAAAGAGAAAAAGTACTTGGAGAAATAGGGATGGAGTAACCATTGCCATTGTTTCATTAGAGCTGCATTTTCCACCAAATCCCATTAACATAAAATACTGCTGCTTCCCTCGGTCCCAGTGGGAGACCAAACCGTCCCGGATCAGACAATTTGGATTTGCTTTTCCATGATTTTTTTGTTTGTTTCTTTTAAAAATTCCTTTTTGTAAAACAATCTCCTCTTATTCTCCTTCTCCCTCCCTGAAAGATGTTCAAAATTCTGAGTAGAAGGTTAGGAGCCAGGAAGTGTGGAAGTGTGTGTGTGTGCAGAGGAGGGGGCAGATGAGCTAATATTTATTAAGCACCTAAGAGGTAACATGCACTGTTCTGAGAGGTTTAAAAGGAACCTTCTCTTAAGAGCCCTGGGAGGTAGCTATCATTTAGCCCGTTTTATAGCTGCGGAAGGCAAGACTCAGTATGCAAGCGGCTTCTTCAAGGTCACCCAGCCAGTAAATGCCTGAGTTGGGGTTCTTACCCATTTCTGACTAACCTTGTATCAAGAAGTTCCCTCTCAGTTTCTAAAATACACCTACTCCTAGCTGGTGGTCAAGGGATGTGGAAACCATGTGCTAGCTCACAGGTGTATGACTTGCCATTAGAAAAGATTAAAGATGTAAAACACTGAATCCAGTGAGATCTCCCCATCACTCCCCTGACAAAAGTCACTTTATACATGCCGGTTACTCTGTGTGTTAATCACAGTGGTGTACAATCTTAGGACACGGTGAGGTGATAAAGTCAGCATAGAAGATCACCGAGTCAGAACTCTCTTTGAAACTCTCCTAAACTGGCCCTTTGGATGCAGTGTGGTGTCATCACTCAGCAAGCATCATATTGGTAATCTACTTTTAGAAGACACTTCTCTGTTTCTTTGGTTGGGTTATTTATTTGCTTGTGTTTAGGGACCACATTGCACGAAAAATGTTTACTGTATCTTTAAGGACTAGAATTACACTCTACTCAAGAAGGAAAGATGCTCAGCCTTGAAAGACCGGCAGGAATGTAGAAATTGAGGGCATGACAGATTGAAGCCTCCCATTCACTCTGACTCCCAGGCATAAGCTCATTGAAGAAAAGTATGGTTAGAAATGCCACATTATGTCAATTATTCTTGGGTGTTCTCTTCCTGGCACACTATCTCACAACCTCTCCTCACCCCTCCTCCCCTGCATTGTTGAGGTTGCTTAAGTCCAAGACATACATGCCCGCAATTCCACTGCGTTCACAAAAGGAGAGAAGTCACTGGCAGAGCAAATCCAAACTAATAGGTCATCAAAGACTTTCCAATTAGCTCTGGAATGCAGGCCTTGAGTACATAATCTCTATTTGAACACAGCTGCTTCTGGTGTTTGGGGAATTTATAATCTTTCTAAGAAATCAATGAACCCACGCTGTGATTGCCAAAATGCCATTCAGCTGCCCCGTCCTCTTTGGTTCCCTCCTCACTGCCTTCCACTCTATGGACATCATCGCCCTGAGCGCCAGTATGCTGCAGAAATGGCCCCCTGACTATGGCCTACTGGTTCCCAAATTCCCTGAAGAGAAGGCATCTCACTAGGGAACAATAGCTGGAAGTCTTCTCTTTCAGCTTAAAAGGCGCCTCACATAACCAACAAGGGAACAAATAATGTCAATACAATTTGAAGCAAGATTTGGCTTGCAAATTAACTGAATTTAGATTCTTCAATATTTATTCCATCTGATTCAGTGTATTTAGCGTGTGTGGCATTAATAGCATTGATGCTATTTGAAGGTAAGTTTCTGGAGGCCACGGGCAATGTAGTCCCTTCATTTTGTATAGTGTTAAAAGAAGATCAATGTAGTAATACATTCATTGCTGGTCACAGCGATGCTTTCCAGAAAAAGGTGATTGTAGGATCTTACACTACATCATGTAATGATAAGCACTGATTTTTTTTTAAGAGCACCCAGTCTTCAGAAACAAAAGACTAATTTCTTACAGCTCCAGATTGAATGTGTACGCATGTCCGGGGATGGCGCTGAGCATTGGCTTAATGTTTTCTTTGGCCTTGTACAGGGCCTGGTCTGCAGGAAGGGCTCAGCTGATATTTGTTGGATGAATAAATGGCCCTCAGATCATTAAATGGGTAGTCAGTAAATTAGGGGATTAGTGGATCAATATTTGATTTCCAGCCGTAACTGGAGCTTTTCCTGGTTGTTTTACACCTTTGTTATTAGTCAAGCTTGACTGAAATGAATGGCCATTTTGCTGAGTGCTCTCATTCCTCTCTCTGTCTGGATCTGCTCCTCTCTCCACTGCAGAAGCAAATGAGCTCCAGCCTTTTAAGAGTGAATAATAAACACTCAGCCTGTCTGGCTTAGGCTGGAGTTATCGATGGAAAATGACTTGATGAATAGTCCTTCCTTGACCGATAAACTTGTACATCAGAAAGTAAATCTAGTGGAAAAGGAAATCTATCCTCCACTTGCACTAGCAGTTGGGAGACTTATACTGACAGTAAAGATTCATCTTCTTAATTCTGAGTAACTCTGAGGCTTCTGTCTTTGTACCCATCCTTTTATTCTACTGGTATCCATGCCCCCCTGCTCAAAGAGTGGTATTTCCTGTTTACTGATAAGGACAGCTGCAGCATTTTGCACTTACAAATCACTTTTTCATCTTTGAAATTCAAACATCTCACATATGCTAACAAATCAGAAAAACACCCTGGGGAAATGTTTTTCATTTAATGCAATTCATTAAACTGAAACATCGAATTTGGTTTCTTTAACTGGTTTTACCCAACAGTACTGAAATAGAACTCAGGATTTCAGGAAATAATAATACCATTGATTAAAATTTTACTATGATTCTGACACCTTATTTCTATTTAATTTAAGCAAAATAATCATATAAGGGAAGTATTTTCTCCATTTCAGAAGAAAGGAATCTATGTCTCAAAATTTTTTAACTTGACAGAAGTTAGACATCTAGAAAGTACCAGAGTAGAAATCAGGTTTGTCTGATTACAAAGCCCATGTCTTTTTCGTTGAATATTACTGCCTGTCCAGTTCATAGAAGAGTAACTTTTTAATCTTCTATGTGTGCATGAAGTGTGCATGAAGAGGTCGTATACTGCATTTGAACATATTTTTATAAATTACCAGATTCCATTTCTTGATGTGAAAAAAAAAAAAAAAAAAAAGTATACAATCTCTCCAGATGGAGCTACTGGGAATTGTGGTAGGCAGGATAATGGCTGCCCCAAAGATGTCCACGTCCTAATCCGTAAAACTTGTGAATATGCTGCTTTCCGTGGTATGGGGGAATTAAGGTTGCTAATCAACTGACCTGAAACTATGGAGAGTAGCCTGGATTATCCAGATGAGCCCAATGTAATTGTGAGATCTTTAAAATGGAAAAGGGAGATAGAGGAGAGAGAACCAGAGAGATTGCAGCACAAGAAGCCCTCAGCCTGATGTTACTGGCTTTGAAAATGGGGGAAGGCACCCATAAGCTAAGGAAAGCAGGTAGCCTCTAAAAGCTGGAGAAGACAAGGAAATGGATTTTCCCCTAGAACCTCCAGAAAGGAACTTACCTACTGACACCTGGATTTTACCCACACTTCTAGAAGTTGGACTTGAACTGTAAGATGATAAACTGTATTATTTTAAGCCATGAAATTTGTGGTAATTTATTGCAGCAGCAATAGAAAACTAATACAGGAATAAATGGGGCTTAAAAACACAAACACACAAACAAGAAAAAACAGGCCAAAACCCAACCAAACAAGCAAGGGTTATACACCTTTCCAAGGGTGTCCTATCTTGGTGGTCTACCCTGCAGTTCACTGGTGAGGCTTCCTAGGACAGAGGAGATTGTGATCATTTTTAGACCTCAAACATGGGTTATCAGAGTTTCCATCCTCCCTCAAGGACAACAGAGGTTCTCCTTAGTGTTTATGAGATCACCTGGTGGGCTATACTCCAGACACTACAGTTTAAGAACCACTGGTTTATGCAGTAGCTCTTGAGAGGGTGATCTAGGCTATTTGGTTCTTAATATTGTTGCTTCCAGCTCATAGATCAGTTAAAATTCACAGCTATTTTTAGAAATAGTAACTTGGGAGAACCATTTTTTCAAAAATGTCATAACTTCTAGAACTTCAGGGTCTGGAAAGGCCAACTTCTTATTCATTTTGCCTGATATCCAATCTCATCCAACAGAAATGGCAGCCATCTAGTAAGATCTCTGGCCAGCATGCTGCTTTTCTATTCTCTCTTTGGACCATTATTAAGAAGAGATGCTGTTAAAGAAGGAAATTGGATCATCATACTTTCTGAGAGCCCACTTGCTTATATGTTATTTTGGCATTTTTTTCTAATTATTCCATGCGTGTTAACATAGTACTCTCAATGAATTCACAAATTTTTCAAAGACAAGGAGCTTGTGCTCTGTCTTCTTCATGTACTAGTATTGCACCATTTGTCTAGTGCTTGTTTAGTGACTCAACCCTGCCCCGGGGAACCATTACTAACTGTTCAGTTATAGAAGCAGAGCTGAAAGTTCAGCTGTACCCCTTAATTCAACCACCCTAGCTCCATGGGGACACTGTGACATTTGAAAAGTATTTTCATTTTCCTTGCCTATCTTTTTCACTTGATTTCATTTCTTTGAATGAGATTAAAAGAAGTCCTAAAACTTGAGTCCACAGAGCTTCTGTATAAGTATTAGGAAGCAAAGAAATGTGCCCTTAGCTTGAAGTTACAAAATGGCAGCCTATAAGGCAAACTGTTTAATCTGGCCTGCCAGAGGCTGGAAGTAGATGGTGATACTTAAGTCAGGGGATTTATCATATACACCAGACATTTGGCTGCTCTTGAAAAGTTGGCAACAGTAGGCCTAAATCTTTGAATGATCATAATCAGTCGGAGCTGAGTGGTCACTATCCCCAAAGTTGCCACCTTGCCAGGTTTACTCAGGCACATTACCTGTCTGGCTCCCATAAAAATCTGAGTTGGCAACCTGTCTTCAATGTGTTTACCCACCTCTGCATCAGCTCCAAGTTTTCAAGGTCTGAGGTGGCCTGTGCCAACCATGTCATGCCAAAAGTAGCCAACCCTCTAGATCATGCTGTCAGTCACAGCCAATGCAAGCCCCATCACCCTGAGACCCAAAGAGTACACATGGCCCACTGGCATCTCCAACAAGGGAAACCACAGGCCGCAGAAGCTATTAATACATCCACCTCTCTGTTAGGGATAAACAAGCTGACCTGGATCTTGAGGGACATTGGGAAGCCTCATTAACCACGTCTACCCTTGGCTTGGATCCCAACAGAATGTGAGAAAGGAAATAGGCTTTGGATCTCAACGTTAGAAACTACTGCACGTTACTGGACTTCTGATCAATTTAACAGGATGCTGAGCTATGTCACTGAAGGTGTCAAATCCTCCTGTTGCAATTGATAAATAATATTACAGATGAAGAGAGAGGAATAATTTTCTTCTTGACCTGAACTGGCAATCAGTTGAAACCTCAGAAGATGACAGCTGGCTTGTGTTTATGATGGATATGCCAGTGCTTACATGTATGAATAACATCAGCCAAACTCACTGTGCTGAGCAATTTGCCTTGATAAGAGTCTATAAAAGCCAGCATCACTGAAAGCTAATTATAAGTTAGAGGGGAAAAATATTTCCTTTCCATGGAATGTCTCTGACTTTCATTTTAGAGAGCCCTTTTCTCCTTGAGATTGTAGAGGAAAGCCTCTTCTTTGTCATTTGTCATTTCTAGGCGCACCAGCTCTATGATATTACACTTTTTTTCTTGCCGGACTAAAAAAGGTACTAGTAGCCTTTTTCATCTTCCGTCACAGAGAAGACTGCTGCCTTGTTCTCTCGGCTATTCCTGCCCTTCTGTGGCCCTTTCCTATTTCTGCCTTCTTTTTAAAAGATAAATCTCTAACAGCAAAGGCAGTATGTTCTGAAGGGACCTTTGCCACAGGAGTGTTTGGGGTTCTTTCCCTTGTTTATTTTTCATCAAAGAGAACTGCATATGACTCACTTATCATATTTAAATAGGGAGAGCAGCTCAGAAAAGGGAGAGGGCTTGAATAGGGGACTTCCAGCACTTCCTTCCCAGGGATGTGGTTGGGTTAGGCTCTGCAGGGAAACTGAAGAAAATGCTATTACAGCTGTTAGATAAAAGAGTGCACCAGTCAGGGAGCCTCTCAGTTAGCTCCTCCGGTCTTTAAAATAGATGCTGTCCAACTGGTTGCTTAGAAGTAAATTAAATCTGAAGGATGCACCCATAAGCAAAGGTAAGTGCTCTTTTCAGAAAATTTTGTGACTTTTATTATAGCTTTTAAGGGACAGTTTGAATGTTTTGGTTGATGTATTTCATTATGACTGCTGGAATTTTAGCCATGATTGTTTTTGTAGTTTGATATTGAGAAAGGAAAACAAAGCAGCTCCTGACCTCCAGAACATGAACCTGGCACTCACAGCTAAACCATGTCCTTCTCCTATTGGACATGAGCAATGTCACAGAACACAGATCTCAGACAGGGTCACTCTGAGACCATGATACAGTAAGGCAAAACAAAGCCACTTCTTAATTTTATCTATGCATAGACAGAAACAAAGTCACTACTTCCTTCACAAAATACCAAACATTCCCCTCTCTTGGCTCATAACTGCTACTTCTTTACCAATTAAAAAGTATCCTTACTGGAGGTTCCTTAAAAAACTAAAAATAGAATTACATATGACCCAGCCATCCCACTACTAGGCATATACCCTGAGAAAACTATAATTCAAAAAGACACATGCACCCCAATGTTCATTGCAGCACTATTTACAATAGCCAGGGCATGGAAGCAACCTAAATGTCCATTGACAGATGAATGGCTAAAGAAGATGTGGTGTATGTATGTGTGTATATACATACATATATATATATATATATATATATGTATGTATATATACACACACACACACACACAATGGAATAGAATATTACTGAGCAATAAAAAGGAATGAATGAAATTGGGTCATTTTTAGAGATGTGGATGGACCTAGAGTCTGTCATACAGAGTGAAGTAAGTTAGAAAAACAAATATCATATATTAACACATATAAGTAGAATCTAGAAAAATGGTACAGATGAACCTATCTGCAGTGAAGTGAGAGAGTGGCATGGACATATATACATGACCAAATTTAAAACCAATAGCTCTTGGGAAGCAGCCGCATAGCACAGGGAGATCAGCTCTGTGCTCTGTGACCACCTAGAGGGGTGGGATAGGGAGGGTGGGATGGAGGGAGATGAAAGAGGGAAGAGATATGGGGATATATGTATACATATAGCTGATTCATTTTGTTATACAGCAGAAACTAACACACCATTGTAAAGCAATTAAACTCCAATAAAGATGTTAAAAAAAAAAAACCCAAAAAACAAACAAACGAAAGAAATGCAGATGTAGAGAAGGGACGCATGGACACAGAGGGGGAAGGGGAGGGTGGGATGAACTGGGAGATTAGGTTTGACATAAATACACTACCATGTGCAAAATAGAGAGCTAGTGGGAACCCTCTGTATAGCACAGGGATCTCAGCTTGGTGCTCTGTGATGGGGATGGATGGGCGGGGAGGAGGAGGCATGGGGGTGGGGGGAGGTCCAAGAGGGAGGGGATATATGTATACATATAGCTGATTCACTTCCCTGTCCAGCAGAAACTAACACAACACTGTAAAGCTATTATACTCCAATTTAAAAAAAAAAAGTATCCTTAGTCTAGTCTGTTTCCCCTACAGATAAGATTGATTGATTTATTTATTTAAATAGTACTTTTTTTTTTTTTTTTTGGCTGCACCACACCACCTGTAGGATCCTAGTTCCCTGACTGGAAGTGCAGAGTCTTAACCACTGGACCGCCAGGGAAGACCCCGGATAAGATTTATTGAGGGAGCCACTCAGAATTGCCCCTGCTTTCTCATCGCATTCCATCTAGAGTAAACCAGGCTTCCTCAGACTCTCCTCCAAATCACCTGACCAAAGTTCATATCGTATAATAGGTTCTTTCCAATGCCGTACAGCTGAGACACTATGGTTCCTCACAGTGTGTTGTCTGCAACCAGTAATAAACACAGTGCAATTAACCACAGGAGGGTGGCCTTTGGCTGGAGTCATTAACAATATAATTAAGGATTATATTTTCCAGAGCTGCCAGTTCCACTATTAAAATCCCAATGACTTCCTATTTCTTTCAAGATAAAGCCCACATACCTTTGCAGGCACACGAGGGCCTATAGGACCTGGCCATATGCTTCTTTCCTACGTCATCAGGTCACTAATTTATCTTTATCATTTGTAGTGGGTTGAAGGATGGCTCCCCAAAAAGGTGTGCCCACCTGGAACATGTGGGTGGGTGTGACCTCATTTGGAAAGAGGGTCTTTGAGGAGGTAATTAAGGATCTTGAGATGAGATCGTCTGGATTCTCTAGGTGGGTCCTAATCCAGTGACAAGTGTCCTTATAAGAAGTGAAGAAGACACAGGCAGAAAAGGAGAAACGAGAGGAGGGGGTGATGTGAAGAGGAGGCAGAGACTGGAGAGATGGGTCTACTAACCACCAAAGCCTGGAAGAGAAGCATGGAACGCGTTCTCTCAGAATCTACAGGAGGAACCAACCTGCGGATGCCTTGATTTCAGATAGCTGACCTCCAGAACTGTGAGAAAATTAATTTCCTTGTTTCAAGCTACGGAGTTTGTGGTCATTTGTTAGGTCAGCCTTAGGAAACCAACAGACCCCTTTCCCAGCTATGCAGAACCACTCCTTCTGTCTGTGCTAATCACTTGGCCTGTCACATCCTTTCCCCTGCTTGTCCTCTTAACTCCTGTTTGTCTGCAAAACTCCATCCAAACATCCTCTCTCCTGACAAGCCTTTGTGGACCTCCTCTTCCAATCTGATTTACATGACCTCTTTTGTGTTTCCATAAGCGCCTGCGCTTTCCTCTGTCCTGGCTGTACTGTAATCCTGATTTACCTGTTTGTCAACCTACCTAAGCTGTGACACCTTTAGGGTAGGGCCCATGCCATGTATCTCTTTAAGATTTACAGGCACAGTGCTCAGCACATAATAAACGTGAGTTGAATGAATGAACGGATAAACAATTTCTTTTGTTCAGAACATTGCTTCTTGTTTCTTCACCCTTGATGATAATCCTTTTTATAAACCTCTTTTACCCACTTAAGGGTGGTATGGTCTTTACCAGGAAAACATAAGATATTGCCAGAAGCCTGGGCAGACTGTTTATATTCATTAGAATAGTAACTGTCACAAAATTAAAACATATAATCTTCTCATAAAGCACATGTCAGCCAAGCTAGTTGAGCTTCCGCTTCTTTGCAGAGCTCAAGGGTCACCATGTTCAGTGGGTAGCTGTGTTGCATGTATCCCCTTGAATATGTAACCCCAATGGGGTCCTGAGCACCAACATGCAACTGAATGTGGAACGCCCATTCTGGAAGCATACGACATGCATCTCTAACTCAGCACACAGGACCTGCCTTAGCAGTCTCTATGGCGTCCTGGAAAGATCAGAAGCTTCTCGGTCAGGCAGACCTGGTCTTAAACCCTCGGTGTCACCACTCCGAGGTGTTCAATTCTACCTCTGTGAACTTCAGTTTTCTCAAGTGATACTGATACCTTTCACTACACAATTGCTCTCAGGATTAAAGATGATAAAATACATAAAGTGCCTGTTACATAGAGTGTGCTTAATGTGTGACAGGTGATAACACAATTTGTAACCAAAAGGTGTACTAGCTACTACTGGAAATCCTAAATAGAAGTTCCCGAAATCAATCTGGAAGAGAAAAAACTGAAAATAGAGGAAGAAAAGCTTCTCTCCATCCTCAAAGCATAAAGCCTCAACCTTTTACCCTGGAGGTTTCAGTAATGAATTTCTATTTTAATTGACGCTGCAACCTATCCATGCTTTGCACTGCAATACACCCCCTCTCTCGGTGATGCTGTGCGGGAAGGCGCTTTTAAATCAGTCAGTAAGCATAAAGAGCTCCAGTTTTCCTTTGACAAGGGCAAAATTTCGAACATGCTTTTCACTTCCAGACAATTAATTTGTTTACATGATTTCTTTGCTTTGTTTTGTTTCATAATTCTTTCCTCTCCACTTGCCTTATCTCAAGCATTTATTATTAACTTTTTCAGGTGTTCCTCCAGGGTAAAGCAGAGTACAATTTAAGGGGCATTCTTCCTTTTAATGAATTTCAGATTGTGGAATGAAGGAATAAAATAGACCTCAAAAATAGCGCTAGGAGATAGTTTGAACAGTTTACATAGTTATATATATATATACATATTTTCTTCTTTTAATGTAAGATTACCTGTCTTAGTGCATCTCTAATATCAACGTCTAGAAAGTGATCCATGCTTCTTCCAGGATGTCTGACCACAGGAAGATTCATGGTGTGGTTTATGTTCAATAATGTGAACATGCCCTGCAGGATCCCAGATTTTTCATCTTTCTAGTGTTCCGGGACATTTCCTAATTCATTCTCATGCAAATTGTGTTTTTGCACAAATGATCATTGTCACATTTCCATTATATACTCATATCTTGGCGTTTTCAACTGCTAACAAGCCTCTCTTGGCAGGCAGGGTCTTTTCATAGTTTTCTCTTTTCTTCTCTGTGTGTGTGTGTGTGTGTGTGTGTGTGTGTTTAAAACACTGCCATGTTTTTGATTGATTTGGGGCTCTCCCATAAATCTGTGTTTTTAAACTCTGAATAGAATTTACAGAGGTTCCCCTAGGAGAGTTTCATTTTACGGAGCTAACATAAAAAGCCATGCAAAGTTCTGAGCTCTGTGTCATTCAAAGAGGTCAAACAGAGTTAAGAGCGGCTAGGTTTGAATATTCATTTATTTGTTCTACAGGTACAGTGTCTGGTATAGAGGAGACACTAACTGTAAAACAAATAAAGTGTTGGGCTTTTCAGACATAAAACCCCTTTAAATTTATTAATTTGACATGATTACCAACCTTAGAGTCCTTGCACCTCAGGCCTCTTATAACAAAGCAGCCAAAGGTAATTTTTTTTTTTTTAAATACAAAAGCACCATGTTCTGTACTAGATCATGTCCCAGCCCTGTTCACAAATTGAGTAGCTGGCCCAGGTATGCCAATCAACATTCATGCCAATGGCTTGAAAGTTGACTTGAATAAGTCACTGGACTTCTCTAAGCTTCAAAGCTTTCATCTATAGTACGATGCAGTGTGCTAGAATGATCTCTAAGCTCTCTTCCAGCAACAACATGGCATGTTGTAAGATCCTTAACAATCTTCTCAGTAGAAGAGAGAAAAGGATAAGAAGAATCCGAGTCCCCAATCCCAGACTTTTATATTAGATTAAAAAACTGTATTCAAGGGCTTCCCTGGTGGCACAGCGGTTGAGGATCTGCCTGCCAATGCAGGGGACACGGGTTCGAGCCCTGGTCTGGGAAGATCCCACATGCCGCGGAGCAACGAGGCCTGTAAGCCACAACTACTGAGCCTGCGCGTCTGGAGCCTGTGCTCCGCAACAAGAGAGGCCGCGATAGTGAGAGGCCCACGCACCGCGATGAAGAGTGGCCCCCACTTGCCGCAACTAGAGAAAAGCCCTCGCACAGAAACGAAGACCCAACACAGCCAAAAATAATAAATAAATAAATAAAAAGCTAAAACTATTAAAAAAATAGTATTCAAGGTAAGGAGGACACTTGCAGATTAAGTACATGTATTAGATCTTAGTTGCTACAAGTTACTATCAATTACTATTAATTACTATGAAGCATTAAGTAAGCTGAGAATTTTTACTAGAGTTGTCTCCTCAGTTCTGGCTAATTAGAACAGACTCTATCCACTCTTTTGCCACTTTTAACATGTGGTCATTATTATTCATAGAACTGGACACCTTATTTAAATATTAGTAATTGTAATTATTACTGGTGTGAAACAAATGATTGGGTGGGGGTGAGGAAGTTTGCAGGGTTTGAACCTTTCCAAAGATGACCAATATGCCAAGTTTTTTTGGATGGAACACTTGATGTGTTGGGAGGACTTTTATTGTTTCTTCAGATGCCAATATGCTCTTATATGAACATGGAATCACCTGTCACAGAGGTGGAGACACAGTAGATGATCTATTTCAGTGCATAACAGCATAACTCTCACTATCAAACAGGAGATCTGAGCTGTAATAAGGTGAACTCTTAAAACTCAAAATCACACTTCCTCTAAATAACTGTTGGTAGTCAGAGCTGTTTCTTTTGGAAGTGACTTTTGGCACTAGGATAGAGAATGACAATTTGCACCGAATGAAACAAAAGTCTCAAGCTGGGAATTTCCCCATCAGTCTGTTAAGAGGGCAGGCAGCACAGCATCCTCTTTCAGAGGCTGGAATTGGACTCCTTGCTTTTAATATGAGCTCTGACACTGTCTAGGTAGTGCTATGCAATCGTGAGCAAGCTTCATAAGTTCTGTTTCTCAGTTTCTTTATCTGTAAAACGGGGATTGAGAACAACATCTTGCTCATTAGGGTTCTATGAGAAATAAATAAGCTAATATATGTAAAACATATAGAGCCAGGAATGGCATAAACACTTGATAAATATAAGGGGTTATCATAATCTAGGTTCTTGTGGATTTCAGTTTCAGGTTTTCTTTTTTCATGATAAAAATTCAGGAATAGGATTGAAGGTTCCTAATTAGGAAAATGTTGATGGTTGCCAGGAAACTCTCCCCCTACGAATAGATACAGTCCCCAAAAGAGGACATATGGAGGTATACAGAAGCACTTCAAATGTAGGTTTATTTATTAATTCAACCAATATTTATTTGTTAAGCATGCCAATTGTTACAATGATTCCTTCTCAAATTTCTTTGAAAATAACACGCTTGGGAGAGGACTTAGGTGAGAGTGGAGAAATGGGTCTAAGGAAAGAAGACCTGGAGTATAGGGGTAGCCACATGCATGCACCTGGATACCCAGACCCATGGTGCTTCTCTACCTTTTTCACATCATGTCACATACAGAAAACGGTAACATTCACACAGCACCCTGGAGTAAGCAAGCAAGGCTGCTCGTGCTGGTGATGCTTTGTCTAGATGATCTGGCCTGCTAGCTCAGCCAGCCACTGTAGGCTGAGGGGACTGATATCTCAGCACACTGTGTTGCGTGCTGATGTGTACTGGCTGAGAAGTCTGCTTTTAGAAGCTTTCAAGAAGGTTCAGGCCACAAGAAACAGAAGCACTTCAATAATTTTCATCTTCCCCTGAGACTCGCACAGCTGTTTGATAACTTACAGTTTCTAAATATTTTAATTAATGGTCTAGTTACATGATCACATTTCAATATAAAAAAAAAACCTAACTTGTTGCAAGAGTCAGGATAGGTTATCTATGGTGCAGGAACAAATTAAATATCTGTAGCTTAACACTTATGCACACTCATAAACACAGATGCACACACATGTTTATTTCTTGCTCATGTAAATGCTAACGTGGGTTGGTGACCTGCCTCTACCTTAATGCAAGACTCTTTAGGACACTAGATCACTAAAGCTCAACCAAGAGGTGGCAGGGAAAGAGAGGGAGAGAGGAAGGAGGGAGATGACTCTAAATTACAGATTAAAAGTGACACACTTCATTCCTGATCATGCTCCATTTGCTTCAAATCTTACATCAGTGGAGGCCAGGGAATGTAGAGCAACAGAGGGATAAACTGATGAGCACAATTGCCGCCCCACTGGATCAAAGTACTCTCAAGTTTTAGATCACATATTACTTGTCTGATACCTTAGTAACTTTTTTTTTTTAAAGATTTATTTATTTATGTTTGGCTGCATCGGGTCTTAGTCATGGCATGTGGGATCTTCGTTGCAGCCCACGGGCTCTTTGTTGCGGTGTGCGGGCTTCTCTCTAGTGGTGGCATGCAGGTTTTTCTCTCTCTAGTTGCGGCGTGCAGGCTCCAGAGAGCATGGGCTCTGTAGTTTGTGACACGTGGGCTCTAGCTGAGGCGCGTGAGCTCAGTGGTTGTGGTGCACAGGCTTAGTAGCCCTGCAGCATGTGTGATCTCAGTTCCCTGACCAGGGATCAAACCCGCGTCCCCTGCATTGTAAGGTGGATTCTTTACCACTGGACCACCAAGGAGGTCCCTACCTTAGTAACTTCTGTTGCTTTCCTCTCAGTAGATCATATCTCAAGCCAACAGAGACTCAACAGGGGTCCACTAAGCACAAAATATTATAGGATAATGAATATATCTAGTAACTCATGCTCAAAAATGGTATTAAGACTGGATATCATGATCTGAACCCATCTCACAGCTAGCGTGAAACATCTTTGGTGGTTTTATTGATCATATTAAAGATCACACACCTTAGATATACTCAGCCCTATCATCTTCTTAATTCTGCACTCATACTACGTTTCCTCTGACCTTATTGGTGTTTGTTAAACCTCAGTGTAGCATTTCCTGCAAAATGTCATCAATATTTGGTTTTTCCCATAAGCAAACTTTATAAAATTAGCATACTCTTAAAAATCTCACGCTACTCTCCTTCTCACTCTTCCTCTACCTGGGTGTTGTGACAGGTAATGTTGTTTTGTTATTAACGTGTATATATCTCAATGTCCTATCTTTCCTTCCTTATACTGGCAAATTAATTTTGCAAGGTGAATTCGGTGATAGATGGTTGAATGCTTTAACTGAAGCTCAAATCCAAAACAACTAACTTTGTAACCTCCATTCAACAAAATGCCCCTTTGAGTCAAGTATCTGGACTTAGAGATCACGTAGGGTACTTGCACCCTTGGTTTCTATGAAACTCAAAAATTAGGCTAAGAGCATAAAATTAGCTGAACGGATGCAATGGGGCTTTACCACTTCAAAGAGGATGGGGAAGGAGGCTGAGTACAGCTAATTAAGCCGTGTATTTAAATACAATTGCAGTAAATGGGACTGGAGGATTGAATTCTTATCTATCTATGCTCTCAATTGCAAATGTTAGGACAGTACAACATTTCTACTGCGAGATAAGAGGAAATGAGGCCCAGAGATAGAAACTTTAATGAAGATACTTCTTCATGTTTCTGTGAGATAAACAGACCAAATGTATGGGCCACTCATTTTAGAGGGCCAGTTTGGGTTTACGTAGTTTGTATATTTCCCATCAATTCCAAGAAAATAGGAGCACAAAAGATGGTTTGATAATAGTGCTACCTCTCTAAGTCCCATTTTCCCTTCCTTAGAACAAAATTATTTTGTTCAAGGTAGAAGACTGCTGACTCTATACAAGAAGATGTGGCAATTCTATTTTCCCTTCTTGGTTTCACATTAGTTCTGCTTGCTTTACTTCTTTTCTTTAATCACAGCCAAAATTTTGACAGTTCATTCAAAAAAAAAAAAAAAAGAAGGAAGGAAGGAAGGAAGGAAGGAAGGGAGGGAGGGAGGAAGACACTTCTTTTCTTCAAATCCAAATATGGATAACAGAGAAAAAAAAAGCAGAAAGAGGAAGCTGCATTTCCATATGGAGAAGGTATAGAAAGAACATATCCTTCCCAGTCTTTGTCCAGCAGCCATCTGAAGGGAATGATGCAGCGTCCTTTCCCAGATTCCCGTGTGTTTATTCATGTATGTGCACTTACCACAAGTACACACACATACACATCCCAGCATATATAATTAATTTTTTAAATTGCAATTTAAATAGGATGAGCCCATCTAATCTTTCATACGAAACTGTTTTCTTTTGTTTTGATCGAAATCCTCATTTTTAATTTGACTATGTGAACGCTGCTGCTTCTCCCACACAAGCCTCCTGGACTAAACTTCTCTGGGCAAAAGATTACAGGGGGGACCCTGGGCAAATATTTGTGGGTTTGGGGATGTGCAACTATTTCTGTTTACAGTTAGAGATGCTAATGAAACTAACTGAAGGACTTCTGAAACATGCTACTTTTTTTTTTTTTTTTTTTGCCTTATCATTTGGCTCATGCACTTTTATTACTAGGTGCTCAGTAAATACACATGAAACCTTTCCTCATTACTCAGATGAAAGCAATTTTTGCATAAAGTCCATATTATTAAGATACTATCACATTCTTCCACACTAAACTGGTTGGGCACTCTTTTCA
The DNA here is from genome assembly GCF_026419965.1 of Kogia breviceps. NCBI lineage: Eukaryota > Metazoa > Chordata > Mammalia > Artiodactyla > Physeteridae > Kogia > Kogia breviceps. Next base: position 23,458,208 of record NC_081312.1, read on the forward strand.
GATTTTCTGCATTACATTGAACACATTCTCAGTCACTATTTGAAAGCCAAGCAAACGCATTTCAGAAGCCATCAGCACTTGGAAATCTTCTGCCTGGATCTCAGCTGCTAAGGTCATGACGGTTGCACTCCTCCCTTGGTACAGAAGTAGAGAGCTTTCATCAAAGGGTGCTTTGCCAGTGCTTCTGCACTCAGTTGAGACCTTGCCTGGTAGATTCTGGTGGACCAGAAATGAGATGGCCCTGGGCTCATTGATGGTGTAGCAGGCTTCGAGCTATGCTCAAGCAGGCAAAATCAAATAATTCCGTTTGAAGAGGGAAACTATTGTTCTCTCTTAACTTATGTCACAAACACATACTCTCCCTACAAAACTAGCTCATCTCTCATTTCTGTAATGATCAGCTACCCTCTGCCCACAGCAGGAGAAGAATTGCGTCAGCAAAATAGAAGCGGTCATTCTTCCTTTCTTCCACTTGCAATTAAAGCTCAGCGTCTCAGCTCAGCCTAGCAGGGGCACTCAGTGCTGCCTACTTTAAAATCTTGCCTGAAAGTAATAAGGGTTTTTTTTTTTTTTTTTTTTTCATTTTTAGGAAAGGGATGCAGATGGCATTTGGATGAGCATGACTTTATTGCAGTTATCAACATCCACGCATCAGAGAGGTGGTGGTCGCACCCATGGTTGAGAAGTACCTTCCAAGAACGACTAGATAAAGAAAAGGGAAAAAAAACAAAAAAGGAGACCTTGCCGTTTGCAACAATGTGGATGAGTCTGGAGGACATTATGCCAAGTGAAATAAGCCAGACACAGCAAGAATAAAACTGCATAATCTCACTTATATATGGAGTCTTAAAAAATCAAATACAGATACCATTTAAATGTAGAATCTAAAAAATAATACAAATGAACTTATTTACAAAACAGAAACAGGTTCACAGGCATAGAAAACAAACTTATGGTTACCAAAGGGGGGGGGGGTGATAAATTAGGAGTTTGGGATTAACAGATACACACTACCATATATAAAATAAATAAAGAGCAGGGTTTACTGTATAGCACAGGGAACTATATTCAATATCTTGTAATAACTTATAATGGAAAAGGATATTAAAAAAGAATATATATATATATATATATATATGTATCCGAATCACTTTGCTGTGCACCTGAAACTAACACAATATTGTAAATCAACTCTACTTCAATTTTTAAAAAATCAAATACAGAGAAGCAGAGAGCAGAATGGTGGTTACCAGGGTAGGGAGGTGGGAGAAACGGGGAGATATTAGTCCAAGGGGACAAAGTTGCAGTTATGTAAGACGAATGTCTGGAGATCTTAAGGTACAGTGTGACAATTGTAGTTGGTAATACTGTACTGAATACCAGAAGTTTGCTACAAGGGTAATTTCAGGAGCTTTCATCACAAAAGAAATATGGCAACTATGGGAAGAGGCTATGTTAACTAGTTTGACTATTGTAATCAGAAACATGCTACTTTTAAGGTATATTCAAGGTATTTTAAGGTGTTTCCTTCCCCTGCCCCCATCCTGAACTCAATGAAACAAACTATGAAAATACAATTTCAGGGCTTCCCTGGTGGCGCAGTGGTTGAGAGTCCGCCTGCCGATGCAGGGGACTCGGGTTCGTGCCCCGGTCCGGGAAGATCCCACGTGCCGCGGAACGGCTGGGCCCGTGAGCCATGGCCGCTGAGCCTGTGCGTCTGGAGCCTGTGCTCCGCAACGGGAGAGGCCACAACGGTGAGAGACCCCCATACCGCGCAAAAAAAAAAAAAAAAAAAAAAAAAAAAAAAAACAATTTCAAAGCAGAATGAAATGCTATGAATTGAATATAGGTAATTTGAAACTAAACAAACAATTACTTGAAGCTCTGTTTGTTCAAACCATGAGAATCAGCACAGGTTGACAATTTTCAACTTTGCTTAGTGTGATTCTGTAAACTGGCAAATTAGCTTCATTTTTATCTGATTTGACTAAAGAATCAGAGGGATGAAATCTCTCTCTCACACACACACACACACTCACACACACACACTTTTATCAAAATTCTGTCTTTAGGCCTCATTCTGCTGTATGCACTTTCCCATAAATATTTAGCAATTAACATTTCAGAGGGAGAATCTTAGTTTTCTAGTGAAGTCTAATTGAATTTACATTTTTAGAGTTTTCTTTAAGTTTTCATGTTTATTTTTACTTGGGAAATTGGAAAATTTAAAACGGGTGTTTTAATACTCGATCAGCTATTGTACGTCAACTCCACAACTACTAAGTCAGCCATATTTTCTCCTTTCTCACTTATGGGGGATAATCCTCTGATGTAGGTGCTGTGCTGTCCACTTAACACATATATCCCCATTCCCAACTTTCTGAAGAGAAAACTGAGGCTCACATACATTAAACAACTTGTTCAGGATGTGGTGGTTAATGAGAAGTGAAGCTGGAACTTAAACCAAGGTCCGGTAACACCAAAACACACTTTTTTCACTATACCACACTCACTTATTGATGAAAGAGCTTATTATATCCCATGTTAAGCTGAAGAAGAAGGAAAGAGTCTTCCATCTTTTCTACCACACAAAGGCACATCATGTTTAAGAAAGTCTACCTATAATACAGATTGGTCTTCTTGTTTGCTACATCATTTTTCTAGACTTAGTAAAACTTTTAAGCACTACATATTCACTGCACAAATGTTAGGAGATACTAAGGACTCAAAATCACCTGTAATCCTACCAATCACTGTTTACATTTGAACATATATATCCTTCCAGTATTTTTTTCAGTGCAGATCTACAGAGATGTTACTAAATAGGACCTTTTATATCTTGCTTTACTTTTTAAAAAAATTCACTAATTAATTTATTTAGTTTTGGCTGCGTTGGGTGTTTGTTGCTGTGCAAGGGCTTTCTCTAGTTGCGGAGAGCAAGGGCTGCTCTTCATTGCGGTGGCTTCTCTTGTTGCAGAGCACCGGCTCTAGGTGCGCGGGGTTCAGTAGTAGTGGCTCGTGGGTTCTAGAGCACAGGCTCAGTAGTTGCAGCACACGGGCTTAGTTGCTCCACGGCATGTGGGATATTCCTGGACCAGGGCTTGAACCTGTGTCCCCTGCATTGGCAAGCAGATTCTTAACCACTGTGCCACCAGGGAAGTCCCTTGCTTTCCTTTTTTTCTTTTTTTAAAAATAAATTTATTTATTGGCTGTGTTGGGTCTTCCTTGCTGGGCGTGGGCTCTCCCTAGCTGCGGCGAGAGGGGACCACTCCTCGCTGCAGTGCACGGGCCTCACTGTGGTGGCCTCTTGCTGTGGAGCACAGGCTCCAGACACAAGGACTTCAGTAGTTGCGGCATGCAGGCTCAGTAGTTGTGGCTCACGGACTCTAGAGCACAGGCTCAGTACTTGTGGCTCACAGGCTCAGCCGCTCCGTGGCATGCGGCATCCTCCCAGACCAGGGCTCGAACCCATGTCCCCTGCATTGGCAGGTGGACTCCCAACCACTGAGCCACCAGGGAAGCCCCCCTTGCTTTACTTTTTGTTCCATATTTTATGAACATCGGTCAATGTAATTAAATGTTAGCTTAAAACATTATTAAATATTTTTTTCTAAAATATTATATTGATGTGCATGATGTGTATTTATCATACCAGAAAGTTTAATCTCACCACTCTATACCTCTCATACAAGGAGATGATGAGAATAACCGCCATTATCAAGTCAGCCATGAGAGATATCTGTGCTCATCAATTCTTTTCAAATTAAGAATGTTCATGAGAAACTATAATAAGCATCCCTCTAACTGAATCTCTGTTTATTTGCGTGCTTATTTCTTTTGGATAAATACCCCAAAGTAGAATTATTTGGTTAAATTCACAAATAGTTTAAAAACTTTTGATATGTTTTTCCAAATTTCCTATTAGGGAAACTGTAACAATTTCTAACCCTAGCAGCAACATATGGAAATACAGGTTGTTCCCAATGATGCATTTTATCTTTAACTATTACTACAACTACCATCATTATTACTACTACTGCTAACTAGCATTTTTGATTCTTTTAATATGATAGGCTAAAAAAAAAAAAAAAACCAGAAATCTTTTAACCTGCCTTTATAACAGTATCATTTACTTTTCCTACATATTTGCTCACAACAGCTTAATATCTTTGAGTCTTCCTGCCCCCAGTGTTTTTCCCATGTCATTCCTTCTGCTAGAAAGACCCCTTTCCGGTCACAATCCCTTCATCTTTATGAAATCTTGAAAGCCTTCTCGAACCACCATCCTCAACCAGAAGCAGTTTCCTCCCTCAAGTCCTGAAGTAGTTACTCTTACTACTACTTGTTAAATATTTAACTGTGTACTTCCCTGTGGCATTTCTAGTATTTATTTTGCTGTTTTAAACTGCTGATTGATTTTGAATTAACCTTCCCACATGTAGGCTTTTCTTCTGTATTTTGTACCCCACATACCTAGCAGACAGAGTGTGTGCGTTTACAATCCAATAAGTATCTATCATGTTTGTTTCTTTCCCAGCATTCCTTGCTGTACACTGTTACATACATTTATTTCCTTATTTATTACCTCTCTTCCTCATTAGATTCTAAACTCTAGGGCAGCTGGATCTATGTCTATGCACATTAAGTGCCTAGTGTCGGCTGAACTGGAGGAATAAGTAAATTCACCATTGAAATGATATTCCCTTCAACATTTCTAATGAATACATGACCAGGAGCAAACTTCTTAGGGCTAGATAAGAACAGTTCCAGTAGGACGAAAAGTGTACCACTTGATGAATTCAATTTTATTTTTTCATCGTGAACTGGATTAATAGACCTTATGGACCAATAGGCCTAATCATGTTTTTTGTTTTTTCTTTTTTTTTTTCCCCCAGGAAAGAACCTTTTTAAAATTTATTTATTTATTTATTGTACGGAGCAAAAGTAACTTCCAACTTCAGAGGTGTGACTGAAGCTTAGGCAAGAGAAACTGCTGCAAGCTATTTCCTTTGTTATTTCCTCTTGCTCACAGTATCCAGACCTTCTGCTCCTTTCTCATCCGTGCATAATATGTTTAATTTAACTCCTTTTCCAATTTTGCATCATCCAGAACTTCCTTTTGAGCAACCTGCTCAATAGAAAGGTAGAAATCTCCTAGTAAGCCTGCCCAAGATGACAATAATACCCCACGTTCAGTCTGTCAACCCAGTACATTTTCCCAGCACTGTGCTGATTAAAACACTTAAAATAAGCGTAAGAGAGAGATTTAAGACAATAAAATGTAATGTTTCTGATGGGAATCTAGCAGTCCACACTATTCCTTCTCCCCACTTTACAAATCAAGGCACAATGCTAAAAGAAAAAAGAGCATCACGCACTGTAACAAGAACACTTAAAAGCTGACCTGGAAGAACCCGGTAGTGATATGGAAAGGGTATATTTTCGTCTGAGTTGACGGATTCATTTCTGGGACACGGTTGTGGCTGCATTTATTTTATGGCTGCCAACATTTAACAGGGTTTGCAGCTAAGGGAGAAAATGTTTCTCGAGTGTTCGGTTTCAGGAAGAATGAAGTGAGGTTCATTTAATAACATGCTCATCCTATGAATCTCTGATCAATGATTGGAGATCTGGACCCCCTCCATGCGGGTAGGCAATAAGACGTGGCACTTTTTAAGTCTTACACTAGAACTAGTACCAATCATTTAATTCATGTAGAAAGAAAGGTAAAGTTTGTTAGATGGCCTTTTAAAAGATCTCCTGGAAACCCTCAAGGTGATATCCAGAAGGCCTGTTTATGGTAGAATTTATTTTGACAATATTCTCATCAGAATTACTTTTTGTTGGTTATAATCATAAATGTGATCTTTGATTCCTCTATCATCAATTAACATATTCATTGTCCAGAACTGTTTTAGGTAGTGGGGAATACATGATGAAAGTGTAAAATGGAGCTTTTATGCCTTAAGGTATTTGCCTCCTACTTAGAGGGGCAAACTCACAAAGTTTTCTGCTCTGACCTCTGGTTATTAGCTTAGGACGTGTTTATTTGCAGGAGGCAAAGGCTGTGTGGTTTTGGAGGAAAGGACTTACTCTTTACTGCTTCTCTTAGAAATTTAGAGGAAAAGACGACTAAGATGAGGTTGACCTCCTACCCTCCACTTACTTCTTCCATTGCAAACACAAAGTGTGTCCGCTGCCAAGATCCACAGGAAATATCATGCTCTGTAATCCTTCTTAGATCTTGGCCTTTGTTTGCTGAGGGCCTTAGGCAACGCAGGTAAGACCTGAACTCTCATCTGCAAGATAGTTTTGTCAAGGACATTCTCATTACCAATTACCTAGATATGCAGCTAAGCGGGGGTGTGGGCATCTATCCAGTCCCAGTATCAGCAATGCCAGAAAAAAAGAGAAGCTCTCATAGCAACCAGCCCCCTTGAAACTTGATGAAACACAGATGTGACTGCAGCACTTGAGTTCAAAGAATAGCACCATATGGTGGAAGATTCCTCCACTTCACAAAAAGATGAAAGAAAGGGATAGCGAGATTCTGGGAAATGACATAGTAATCTAGCTATTAACCTGGTTTGGGTCTAAAATAGATTCCTGTAATTTGCAAACTTACCTCTTAGTGCCTAAATCCCAAGTCTGCCTCTCCCCTTCATTACCCAAATCAGGTTAAAGTAATTTACCAAATGCTAGGACTTTGAATTTCCATGGTTCTATAACCTCTCTCTCTCTCTCTCTCTCTCTTTTAAATTTTGGAAACAATAAGGAAATTCCCAAAATGTCAACTGATAGCAGGGCTGGGCGTGTGTAGCATCAGCTGTCAATCCCAAAAGTTCTAAGCAGTGAGTGCCATTTTTCCTTTAATAGAAGTGGAAGGGAGGTATTTTACTTATACAGTAATTGGAACAGATTTTTTTTTCTTCCATCACGATATTTTCAGGGAATTGGCTCGTTAGACAAGCACGGTGGACACAATCAATTAACATCTTCCAAAACAAAGCCTCCTTTATCTATTTTGTATGCAGACATGGCAAGAGTCAAGCTGAGAGCCTATTAAAGCCTTGCTCCTTTAGGTAACAGCTCTCAACAGGAGAATGAAGAAATTCTTGACCACTAGTCTGCAATATATTTTATTTTGTACTCACTGAGAATAGCTATATTGAGGGGATTAAAACCATGTGGCTACCTGAAAATTGCATTAAGAAGATGGAAGAGATCCGCAAAAAACATTGTTTAATTGCATAGTTTAACAAATGTGGGTCCAGCAAGTTCTTAACATGGTTTTGTTTTCTATCTCCAGTCTTCAATGGAAATCCCACAATCCAGTTTCCTTTAGAAGTGGCCAATAATGCTATTCAGATACAAAGGAAAGAAAATAACCCAGCAAGGAAGAAAGCAAGCAAGCAAGCACTGAAAATAGACTTGGTTGTCTGACAGTCACTGTTTCTATGATACAAAATAAATTTGCCTATAAAGACAACATATTTAGCATATAGTTGACTGAAGATAGAATGGCAACAAGTGCATTTGACATGGTAATTTTAAAATAACGTTTGATAAAAAATGTGCTCTAGCTAAAACTAGCAAACTCTAGCAGCTTTAGCCTGAGTGAAGTATTGCAGGTCTCCAAGAAGTAGTCTGGAAACTAGTGAGATAGCAGAAAGCTCCCTATGGAGCACCTGGAGAAGAAAATGTTTTAGAAATATAGTGAATATTGGCTAGATTTATGAAGGTTTCCATGACATTTTTGGAGGAAAGAGAGTTCACAGATTATGGAGGTACAGAAATATATAGCCAAGAATTGTAATGCCTTTTTCTCTTCTTCAGAAGAACGACTATCCTTTTATCTCTAAAAAGGATGACTGAGATATCCTTATGTCAGGCTATAGGAAGGTAGGTAGAAACATAGCCCTAGCATGAGAGAAATTCCATCATTATCATATAGACTATTTACTTTCATATACAAAAAGTTACCAGGCTGCTAGTGAGGCTGGCAGGGGCAATGAGGAAAGCCACAAATATGACTCATTTGTGAAAGATGGAATTTCTGGGTCAGCACTATGAGAACACAAGTTAAGACTCACAGGCTGCCTGAAAGGGAAGCTCATGGACACCTCTTCATCCTTCCCTTAAAATGAGCAATTCTAACCATGTTTCTCTCCTCATTCATGGCTATTAGTGGATTTACTTTGTCCTCCTGGAAGAAGTCCAGATGCCCTGGTACAGCAAGTCCTTTATGATCTATCTCCTCCTAACTCTCCATTGTCAACTTAGATCTACTTCTTTTCCTCTACATTATAGTTATACTGAACAACTGCCTATGCCATAGACGCTCCATACTCTTTTACATCTGCAATGCTTCTGCCTAGAACCATTTCCTCTGTCTATAGTTTCCTAACAACCATTTATAAAAGGTTAAACATAAACAATGCCTCTTCAAGGAAAGCTACTCTGACTCACCAGGACTTTATTAGTCAGTTTTCAGAAAGATCCTCACAATAAAAAGAAGGTATAAGTCAGCATTTTATCCCCAGCCAAATTATACTCAAGTATAAAGTCTATGGACAAACAGTATTTTAACATGTAAGAACACTGGGGATCTTGAGGAAACCACTAGGAACAAGTTGAGTCAAACAAGACATGACTGGAGAAACTGACAGAGACACTGGAGGGGAGCACAGACTACAGTCCCTGAAGAAGGACTATATCTAATCTAATGGAGATATGTGATGAACCAGAATGAAAATGAAATATGCCCTGGCTATGCAGAAACAATATAACTAAAATAGTTAGGTGGGGAAAGAAGATAGGAAATAGAACAAATTCTCTGATTGCCAGGAGTCAAAGGATAACATATTAAGGTGTCAACTCAATTAATGGAAATATATGCGCATTTTCTTCCATATTAAACACTAAGAAAGATTATGATCACTGCACATAGTAAAGACCTAATACATATTCATTAAAGTGATATTTCCCAATATTTTTCAAAGATGACTCTAAGAGAAAATTGTATATTTTCAGGGACTGAGGTAAGCAGATAAGACTATTCATGGCCAGAGACTTTCCAACTGCCCTGAGCTATGGTATACTGGATGAGAAACTCTGGTTTAAAAATATAGAGCACTAAACATTTTATATAATTCTATAGTGCTAAAAATGACCTCCAGGGAGAAAATACAAACCACCTTTAAATAGCAAACACACACACACACACACACACACACACACACACACACACACACGACAGACCACATTTAAAACAGCAAGCAAACAAACAGATCTATAAGAAAAAGAGAAATAACATGAGAAGACCAGGACCAAATATATCGGTCACATTATTAGATGTAATTTGCTTAATTTATTATAAGATAAAGACTTTCACATTAAATCACAAAGCAGAACCAACTCTATGCTGTGATCAAGAGACTTGCTTTAAAAAGTAACTAATTTTAAAAGATTAAAGATAAAATGATGGATCAAGGTATGCCAGGAGAAAGCAAACAAAAATGAATCAGTGATAGGAATCTGAAAATTAGAGAAAGTAAAATTCAGGATAAAAAAACCCCAAAACATCAATTGATAAGAGACAGTACATTTTAAAATGCTAAAAGATGAAATTCACAAGGAGGACATCAGAATTACAACCATTTGTGAACCAAATGACATAATCATAACATTTAGAAAACAGAAAAGTTAAGAGTCACCAGGAAAAATATTCAGCAAAGAATCTGCAATAAGACACCATAGGCCACCCTGCTTATTCAATGACAGATGAAGTAATAAAAAATGAGGATATAATTGACACAAATAACATAATTAAAAGGTATATTAAGTAATGCATTTCAAGCTTTATGCCTTGAACATAAAGAATATCCTTTCTTTTCAAGAATCCATGTGACAATCACAAACATGACCATATATGATCAAAAAAGAAAATGTAGTTTTTCCTTTCCAAAAAAGAAAAAAAAAAGCATAGTCCGCATATTCTGATCACAGTGAAATAACTAAATATTAACAACAAAATCAAGAAAAGGAGCGAATTCTTTTTAAAATTTAAAACTCTCTCTTAACTCTTGAGACAAATGACATACAAACCAAATTTATAGGTTGCCTAGAAAAACAACATAAAAGCACTACATATCATAATCTATGGGCAACAGTAAAAGCAGTGCTCAGAGGAAAATCTATAGCCTTAAATATTTATATCAATAAGAGGAAAGAATACAATTAAATCAATTCAATATTTGACACTAAACTTAAAAAACCCTCAAAATATACTTAAGAAAACCATAAAGGACCAATTTATAAAGGTTAAAAAACATAAATTTTTGTTTTATGTTTTAAAAAAATAAAAGGGTAAAACTTTAGGTTGTCACATAATGAAAAAGAGGAAGAAAATTGTAGACACATAAAAGTTAAAAAGTAATTAGTAGGAAATAAGCACAGAGAGTTAGAAAAAATAGTTGTGGTTAACTCTATGCAACTTCATTTGAAAACTTGGGAAGACTGAGAGAATATTCTAGAAAAAGGTAATTGACTAATGTTAATTCTAAAATGATAAAAAATCAAAACACATCAATTGAGCTTCCCTGGTGGCTCAGTGGTTGGGAATCCGCCTGCCGATGCTGAGGACAGAGGTTCGAGCCCTGGTCAGGGAAGATCTCCCATGCCGTGGAGCAACTAAGCCTGTGGGCCACAACTACTGAGCCTGCGCTCTAGAGCCCTTGAGCCACAACTGCTGAGCCCATGTGCCACAACTGCTGAAGCCCGCGCCCCTAGAGCCCGTGCTCCACAACAAGAGAGGCCATCGCAATGAGAGGCCTGAGCACAGCGATGAAGAGTGGCCCCGCTGGCCGCAGCTAGAGACGGCCCGTGCGCAGCAACGAAGACACAAAGCAGCCAGAAATAAATGAATAAGTAAATTTATATTTAAAAAACCAAACACATCAATTTCCATAGATGAAACAGAGGAAGCTGTCAACCACTTGAGACCCTTTCAGAAAAAGAAAGCACGAGGCCCAAAAAATTTCATAGAGAAATCACTCCACACCTTTAAAGACTAGAGGATTCTAATGCTAAATAAACTGCTCAAGGGCATAGAAAAGGAAAAAAAAAAACTACCAGCAAGAAAAATCCAGCCCCATGTTTTAAAGAATACTCAAGACTAATGGGACTTAATTTGAGAATTCAAGGACTGGGTGGTTCAATGTTAGAAAACCATAGGGATGTATGTTTCCAAAAGCCAGCCTCATGATTATTAAGGAAACACCAGAATCACTCTTACTAAGGTCAGAAACAAAGGCTCAGTGGTTGGGAATCCGCCTGCCGATGCTGAGGACAGAGGTTCGAGCCCTGGTCAGGGAAGATCTCCCATGCCGTGGAGCAACTAAGCCTGTGGGCCACAACTACTGAGCCTGCGCTCTAGAGCCCTTGAGCCACAACTGCTGAGCCCATGTGCCACAACTGCTGAAGCCCGCGCCCCTAGAGCCCGTGCTCCACAACAAGAGAGGCCATCGCAATGAGAGGCCTGAGCACAGCGATGAAGAGTGGCCCCGCTGGCCGCAGCTAGAGACGGCCCGTGCGCAGCAACGAAGACACAAAGCAGCCAGAAATAAATGAATAAGTAAATTTATATTTAAAAAACCAAACACATCAATTTCCATAGATGAAACAGAGGAAGCTGTCAACCACTTGAGACCCTTTCAGAAAAAGAAAGCACGAGGCCCAAAAAATTTCATAGAGAAATCACTCCACACCTTTAAAGACTAGAGGATTCTAATGCTAAATAAACTGCTCAAGGGCATAGAAAAGGAAAAAAAAAAACTACCAGCAAGAAAAATCCAGCCCCATGTTTTAAAGAATACTCAAGACTAATGGGACTTAATTTGAGAATTCAAGGACTGGGTGGTTCAATGTTAGAAAACCATAGGGATGTATGTTTCCAAAAGCCAGCCTCATGATTATTAAGGAAACACCAGAATCACTCTTACTAAGGTCAGAAACAAAGCTAAGGAACCCACAATATTATTATTATGTTATTGTATTGGGCTATTAGTCAAAGTAATTAAACGACTGTGGAAATACAAAAATTAGAATGAGAGCAATAAAATTATTTGCAGATCATGTGACTGAATACAGGGAGTTCTCAGAAGAAATGACTGAAAAATGACTACCATCAAAAAGATTCTTTAAGGGGGCAGAGTATAAAATGAGTATGCCTTGGGCCTCCCTGGTGGCGCAGTGGTTGAGAATCCGCCTGCCGATGCAGGGGACACGGGTTCGTGGCCCGGTCCGGGAAGATCCCACATGCCGCGGAGCGGCTGGGCCCGTGAGCCATGGCCGCTGAGCCTGCGCGTCCGGAGCCTGTGCTCCGCAACGGGAGAGGCCACAACAGTGAGAGGCCCGCGTACCACAAAAAAAAAAAAAAAAAAAAAAATGAGTATGCCTTAATTCGTGGTCTTCATGTATACAAACAGCTCTTTAGAAGATGTAATGAGAGAAAAGACCCATCTACAATTAGTTACGAAGAAGAAAAGGCTTTTAGGAATTAACCTAACAACAAAATGTGAAATTTATATAAAGGGCATAAAATAAAATTTTAGCTAAAGGAAAGATATATAATGTCTTGAATAGAAAGACTCATAAAGGCCACAAAAGGAACAATTTGCTTCAATTTATAAATTAACATCTCAATAAAAACATTTTTATTTGTGCTCTATGTATATATTTTAGCTAGAGAAGTTGATTCTAAAATTTATATATAAAAAAATAAACAAATGAGAAAAGTCAGAAAACCTCTGAAAGGAAGAGTAGTGAGGGAGACAGGCTGTCTTAGATTTTGAAATCAATTATACAGGCTCAACAATTAAAAAATGCACATATAGAGACAGACCAACGTAGCAGAAAAAGGTCTAAAAATAGACCTCCCAAACATCTGGAAACTTAGAACATCATAAAAGTGGCTTATATGGGAAATGATGGCATACATAAATAATGTTATTGGGATAACTGGGTAGCCATCTGGAAAAACATATAAATTTGGATCAACACTTCACACTTATACAGGGATAAATTCCACATACTATATTTTTAATTTTTTTTTTTTTTTTTTTTGGCTGTGCTGCATGGCTTGTGGGATCTTTGTTCCCCGACCAGGGACTGAACCAGGGCCCTTGGCAGTGAGCGTGCGGAGTCCTAACCACTGGACCACCAGGGAATTTCCTAAAATTTTCATATAAAGAAATAAAAACATACTCGTGCCAAAAGAAATTATGGGTGAATTACTTTACAACCCTAGAATTTGAAAAGCCTCTTTTCTAACTAAGATTCAAAATATAGATACCATACATGAAAAATTTGATAATCCCACCTTATGAAAATCAAAAGCTCAGGGGAAAAACTATAAGCAAAATCAAAAGGTAAACACAAAACTGCATGAGGAAGAGACTCGCAACCCGTATCACAAAGAGTTATTAGTCACTCCAGAAGAAGTTAATTAGAAAAGAAAACCAGCAAACCAGTAACAAAAGTTGGCAAAATATATCAATAAACAAGTCATAGAAAAAATTTTACAAATGGCTCTTAAACAAATAAAAAGATGTACAACCTCACTCATAGGAAAAAGAAAATCAAAACGGCACCGAAATGCCTTTTTCACATACCAGATTGGCAAATTTCCAAGTTTGACAAGAACACTCTGTTGGTAAGATGTGGGGAAATACTTTTTTCATTGAGAGTGGGCTGTGAATTTATATAATGCTTATCAAGGGCACTTTGGCAATATCTACTGAAGTTACAAATGCATATACCCCCTAACCTAGTAATTCTATTTTGACAATGTATCCTACAGATATCCTCAAACATGCATACAAATGAGGCACATATAAAGTTAACTGCAATATTGTTTGTAATAGCAAGCAGCAGACAGATGGTTAAATACATGTGATAGGTCCATGCAATGAAATAGGATGTAGCTGTAAAAAAAAAAAAAAAAAAGACAAGAAAGCTCTCAATGTACTGATATGGAAAGACAGCTGAGATACATTAGATGAGAAAAACAAGATGCAGAATAATATACACAGTATGTGACTATTTGTTTAGAAGGAAGCTCAACGAGAATAAATGCTTGTGTCTGCTTGTATATGTATATGAAACCTCTGGAAGCACACAAAACCAGTAATTGGTTGGTTTCTTGAGCAGATGAGGGACAGAAATAGGAGGGAACATTAATTTTTTGTTTTCTTTGCTTTTTTGCTTTTCTAACTGTGCGATTATCTATTCCAAAGTTTAAGAAACAAATTGAATTAAAAAGTAGAACTCTCCCATTATGATACCTAAAAGAGAGATTTGTAAGAATGCAACATTCCCCAAGATGAAAACATACCTGTTCATCCAGTCTCTCACATCTTGCAGCTCTCTAACCCCTCCTGTTAGTGGAGCAGGCAGGGGCAACTGGACTTTTAAATCATATTTACAAACTCTCATGTGACTGGAGAGCACCTGAGTCTTAGTATCTGCTTTCCATCTGCCCAGGGCCGTGACTGAGGTCGCCTAGAAAACGGGCAGCATGAACTCGGCTACAAGCTGGAGGCCCTCTGACCCCCGCGGCTTATTGCCATTTGCTCTGACTCTGGTACCCTTGTTGCCTTTGTGCTGTTTGGGGCAGGCCAGCTGGCTCAGCCTCCTCATGGAAATCAACTTTAATTTAGATGGAGCGCTAATGACTTAATTGATCTACAAAGACTTAAGCTTTGTAGTACCCTGGAGGAAAAGAGCCAGAGGCCTGGCTCACTGGAGTTCTGAGAGGTCTATAAATTCAAATAAGTCTCTCTTTCTCTGGGGGCAGCCAGTTTAGCTTGAAAGGTCACAGTCTACAAGGCACTTTCCCAGTTGGTCTTCCTTTTACTCTCAGCCAAGCTTTCCTTTGCCCAAATGTGTGTTTTGAGTTTGTCGCCCTTGATAAACACACAAACCCCCCAGAAGGAAAAGAAGCAGCCTCTTTAGATGGCATACATGTTTTATGCAAGGCTAAACAAGGCTACACTACTTACATCCTGCCATAATTTTCCCAGTGAATCAATGCAGAATTGCTTGCTTCTCTGTCAAAGTGTCATTATCCATTAATGGGAAAAGACCTTTTTTTTTTTCATATTTGGAACACTTCAAAGTATTCTTGTAAGGGAAAAAGTTAGATTCTCTTTACACAGAGGTTTAATTCTGTAAAATAGAACAAACAAATCCAAAAGAAGAAAAGAAAGAGGACGAAGAAGAAGGAGAAGAAGAGGAGAATGGAGAAGAAGAGGAGAAGAGGGTATGGGGGAGAGAAAACAAGATAGGTTATCTAAATGATGTGCATACGCAAGAAACCAGCCCTTATTAGCAGGAACTATGTAGGCACCCTGCAGTACTATCTTCCTTCAATGAAAGCCTTGTCGCCCCACCTACTGGGAATGCTGTCAGCAAGTGGTCTGTAGCTGTCAGCCACTTCAAGGTTAGCCTCAGTTGCAGTGACCCTTCTTGCCCAAGGTCACCACCTGGAACAGCCCACAAAGGCAGTCACTAATTATTGGAGAAGTACAAAGGTTCAGCCTTCTCAGCCCAACTTGGGACAATTCCAAAGGGCTATTAGGGCTCCAGAGCTTCATGTGAAGTCAGCTGAGGCTGCCGTTGAGCCTGTGGCAGTTCACCTTCTCCCTTTACTCTATCCAGCTTTTTGCCTCTCCCTTCCACAGCTGTTGATCTCAAGGACACTCCTCAATAAATGTCCTGCATGCTAAACTCAGTCTAGAAGTCTGCTTCCCAGGGAGCCCTCCCTGTAACAGAGGACAATACTTGCCAGGTGTTTAGCATCTATCTCTCTCAATCCTCAGAGAGCTCTGCCTTAGATGTTATCATCTCTTTTTCATTGTGAATGAGAAAACAAAGACGGAGTTAAACCTCCCTAAAGTCCACAATGAGTCAGCTGCAGGACTAAGATTTAAACCTGTGAATACATGACTGAAAAGGGCCTTTTTCTTGCACTCCAACACATTACCCCCTACACAGAATCAGTAAAAGAAAAGGCATCCTGAAACTGAGCAGGACCCTGTGGGGTTCCTGGACACAAAAGCCCTTCTGTGTCCCTTTCCCTGAGTTCCAAAGGGCAGGTTTAAATAGTTTGTAATCAGGGAAGGGAGGGGATACAGAGACAAGGAAGGAGCAGTCAAGAAACAATAGTGCAGCCTTGGGGCAGGGTCCTGGTTCCTCCTCAAGGGATATACATAATATCTTTGAGCTCTTCTGCACAACTAAAACCACTATTGAATGGAAGATGCTCCAGAGAGACAGTCACAGTTCAGTAACTTCAAGAACCACAGATCATCCGACCACCTGATGCCAGATGACCTCTAGATTGAAGGAATGCAGTCCCTGCATGCACCCTGATCCTTATCAGCAATTCGGCCCCTTGACTATAAAACTCACAAAATCCTCTGGGTTGGGACACACAGTTTTGAGAGCATTAGCCCACTATGGCCCCCTTTGCCTGGCAAAGCAAGAAAGCTATTCTTTTCTACTTTACCTAAAACTCTGTTTCTGAGATTCAATTCGGCACTGGTGTACAGCGGCCGAATTTCGGCATCAATCCTTCTGAACTTTCTGAAGAGAAACAAGCATTTGACGTCTACCAACAAAATAAGACCTCTCTGCTGTTCTTCAGCAGGCGGCAGCAGGACCCATGTTACCTGAAACTTCTATTAGGTTGAGTCTCCTCCAATTACTGCACTAGGTAAGCCATGGTTCTCTCTTTAGCACCTGTGGTAAAACCATTCAACTTGAAAGGTGTGATGCAGGTAGTGATTCCTAATATTTCACAAGTAGAATTGACCAAAATGGATATACCAACAGAATGTTCAGTGCATCTCCAACATAATGCATCTGTCTCTACACAAGTAGAAATAAGTTTAGGCTTCAAGACATAATTAGAAATAAGTAGAAATAAGTTTAGGGTTCAAGACTTATAATTGCCAAAGAAACTGATGGAGGTGTTCTGGGTACTTATTTTATCTGAGGGATATTGACTATAGCTCACAGAAAATAATGGCAGGAAGGAAGCAGAAGGCAATAATGTTATTTTTGCAGTCCTAAGTTGAGCAAAATGACAAGCGGAAATCATTCTACTTTCAGCCATGAACTGATAGGACAGTGAATTTCTAAAATCTTTTAGAGAGAAGCTTAATTGAGCCACTACTCCATTCTAAAATGCTGCTTGGTTTCTCCACTCACCCAAGGATGGGACTGGATGAAATTGTTAGAGAAAGAGGACAAGTATTTGAAGTATATGTATTTCATACTTTTTTCTTTCTATCAACCTCTTATTTAATCTTTCCTGGTTCAGTCCTATGAAGTTGTTCAGAAACAGGTTTCATGATGTGATATATATTTGAGTGGTGTTTTTATACATTAGTTTGCTCTATTTATCACTTTATACTTGTGTACAATCCCTTGGAATATAAATATTAATTTACTGGCATACTGATATTTTATATTATTGAACGGCATTAAATTTAGAAAGTCCCTAGGTGCATGCCAGCAGGACAGGTTTTGATCTCATGATCAAATGACTAAATGGGAGGCCAGATTATTTTGTAGAATTTGCACCCACAGTCCTATCATTTGGTGGCAAGAATGTTATCTGCAGAGCCATGAGTGCTATAGTAACCTCTGTCTTTGCACATTTGCAAATTACAGATTCACATCCTTACTCTGATTAGCTCCTGAAGGGCTGAACAAGAACCAGTAATTATGCACTGCAGCCCACTCTCCTGACAGACTATTACAATTTGTATCCAAGCCCATATAGCTACAGAATGTAAAAGTACTACTGAATGAAATTAGTTCATTTGGATCACTTGTATTCATGGAATGTGTCATTTATGTTGCAGAACTGGTTTTGTCTTTTATCCGTGGTTGTGATCAGCCTCCACTGCTGAGGACAGATTATTCCATAGGGCACCAGACTGAACAACTGCCCTCCCTTGGAGCTCAGGTCAAAGGGTGGTTTAGTGGCTGGTGAAGTGTCCTTGGAGTCAGAAAATCTGCTCTCCTGTCCAGAAAGCACCACCAACTCTTGATAATATAAGACAGAACTTCTCATACTTAGATACATCAAACAGACTAACCAAAATGTCTGAAGGACCCACTCTATCATCCATCACTGCAAGAATCAAGAAACAGATCATATCCCAGGGAAAGTATAATGGTTGCAAAAGATAACTTTCTAATGTTTTGAACACCTCAGGAAAAAAAAAATGTAGTATATGGATTACTAATGATTCATTGACTTTTCTTCCACATATGCCATTCTTAGGGGATAATACCCCAGATTACTTGACAAGTCCAAGCCTATTCAACTCACTGTCTTTTTTCTCCTGTGCTATTTTGGCTTCATTCCATGTCAACAATTTATTTGCAAGTTCTTAGCATTCCTCTTCCTTTTGCTAAGACTTTAAGTGCTCCATGATATTTCATTAGACCATCACAGATGTACATACTTCAACATCTATTCCCCCATCATTTATGGAAAAGTAACACAGGTGCCATACCATACAGAGTAGATTATATAGATGTAATTTCTATACTGTGGGAGCTTCCACTCTAAAGCAAACAGATGTGGAGCTAATGGAGATACAGTGGTGGTGGTGAAGAATGGAATAATTGGGGATAGCATATGTGAGCATCTAAATAAACATTAAACATACCATTTAGCATGGTATACATATTACAGGCTCTGCTGCAATCCCACTGTCATGAACTAGACTTATTTGGCCAATTTGCCAAGCTTGAAATAAATAAACTTTACCATAAATAGCACTGTTTATACCTGGAATAAGTGCCCAGCGCAAGATTTAGAAAAAGAAATTTTACTGTGTTTGAACTGAGGCTTAAACATCGATCTGTCACTTACACTATTATATTCTATTTCCATACGTGTACAACGAAAACGATAGACAACATTCTATAGAGGGTGTATTCTATGCCAGGCACAGTGCTGTGACTTTTATATGTATCATCTCCTCATAATAGTCATCTGGGGGTAGGTCCTACAATCATCTCCATCTTATAAGGAAACAGGGGCTTGGACATATTGGAAACCTTGCCCCAAGGTGGGCCATAATTTCCCCAAGCAGTCAGACTCTAGAACCTACACTCTTACCAACTATTGGTTCCAGTGCTTGTAAATTAAAATTGAAAAAAAAAAACGATTTCTTACAGAACTCTTTGAGTGTCACTTTCAAAACTTTTATGAAGTGAAAACATTGGATTAATAATTATTTTTAAAAGTTCTTTACTTTGAGCTGGAAAGGTCATCCAGTTGAGGCAAGAGGTTTGAGATCAGGGAGGAACTAGGATTTGCAGCAGGGCACAAATCACAATCCTTAAGTATAGATCGATCGATTATTGGCTTGATCCAGTAGGTGGAACTACTTAAATGGGGGCAAGTTTGCAAAGATTAAGGGCGCTCAATGTTCAGACTGAGAAAGATGGGAGACACTGTTTGTAATTAATTAGTGAAACAGTTACCTAGTAGGAAGGAAACCTAGGCTGACCAGTTTCAAGCAGCACTATACTTAACAGCAAAGAGTCCACTTCTGGTAACCTGAGATGGCTGGTGATAAAGAAATCCCTTGGAGGTCCGATGCTTTTGCACCTTTAAGGCACTTAGAACATGAGGAGAAACAACTCCGAGACTCAAGTGAGCCTGAGGACTCATTTCACTCCTGTGTCCTTTCCTTGCTCCCCTGTGTGCACTGGTGAAAGTGCCAGATCCTGACCTTCACGTAAGGAATGTTCCTGGGCCTCTGTTTATGTCTCCAGCAGCTGTTCAGAATATTTCCCTTGGAGATGGGTTGGGGAGCTGAAGCTTCAGTACAAATTTCACGTCACTTTGCAGACTTTTTCACTTGTGTTTCACATGGAACTGATCAGACTGCCAAGGAAGGGGAAGCAATCAGACAACCCTTTGTGCAGTAGAACTGGGTTAGACTTTTCTGTTGGCTTCTCTTTGTTCTTTCCTTACTCCTTTCTTTCTTTTTAACAGCATAATTAAGAATCCTTCCAGAACGTAGAACCTGATACTCTTACACTGTTAACATTCTTTCGTGACCAACTCAAGATTGAGCAGATCAGATATCACAACGAGTC
The DNA here is from genome assembly GCF_026419965.1 of Kogia breviceps. NCBI lineage: Eukaryota > Metazoa > Chordata > Mammalia > Artiodactyla > Physeteridae > Kogia > Kogia breviceps. The sequence continues at coordinate 23,478,401 of NC_081312.1, forward strand.
TTTTGCGCTATAGCTGGGGTCCGCGTCACTATGGAGCGGAGCATGTGACAGGAACACAGATGAGGCAGGGAGGGTGGTGGCCCTGCTGGGGCTGAGAGTTATTTTTAATTACTCTCCTCCCCCATGCTACACAGTCTTGAGATGTAGCTAAGCTGGAACAGTGCTTATTTCCCAAATGGCCTCAGGGATATATTGGCAGGAAACTGTTCTCAGAGGTCCCTCGGAGACTAACGGTAGATGGTTTAAGCAGAGTCAGTGCATCTGAGAGACACACTTCTGGGTATTTCAGAGATGGAAGTGTCTCTCAATCCCACCCTTCTACTTAGTTCTAGATAGTTATACTGGTCAAAAAAGTCATTTTGCTTATTTCCCAGTCCTAACACTGGCTTCTTCTGGCCAGGTCTGCTTTCCTCTCTGGTCTTCAGCCTCTGGTTTAGTGTGAAGAGTGCATGTATTCCTATCCCACAGGCATGCTGCAGTGCATCAAGGATAGGGGAGGTGTTTCCCTCTTGAGATCTTTACTGGTTAAGTCTTCCTGCACTGTGTCTGATTCATTATGATGTCCTCTACACATACGCTTTTCATGAGCCCATTGACCTCCTGCTTTCAGCTATACTGGACTCCTAAATGTGTATATGTCTTCCTGATCTCTCATCTAAGTGTCCATTTCCAACAGCATAAGGTGTATCTCCACTTGATTTTTCAGCCATCACCTCAAATTCAACTAATCCCAACTATCCCTAACTAGATCCCCTTTCTCAAGAGATCATTTTGACAGTAGTACCATTTAACTTTGATTCCCTTAGGGTGAACCCCATGAAAACATCTTTGGGAAATGGAAAATAAGCTATTGGTTTGCCATCACTTGTTTTCTTTTGGCATGTGTTTGGGTTTGGCCAATGCAACTAGATCTACATTTCCCAGGGTCGTGCTGTAAGTAGGTGTCCCCTGCACACTCAAAAACAGGTGAAGGCAGGCTGAGATCTACAGCGGGACCCTGAACCGATAGCATGAAAGGGCCTTACCATAGATTTCTTCTTTTATCTTTTTGGAGGCTGTTATTTCTGTCTGTTTTCTAAACCATTCTGTTGATTGATTGAATAGCAGAGAGACTCAACCTTTGTCCTTATTTTAATTTTGGACCAACTCTTCAGAGAAGGAATTTAGGCCTCTAAAAATTTACCCTAGCAAGCAATGAATCTTACATTCATTAACACTGACTTGGAATAAACCTGCATTAAAAAAAAATTTGTATCCCCTTTGACTAGAATGGCCAATAATGTATCTCATGAAAAAAATGGGTTATTATTTTATAAAGAATTGATAGGATTCATCTCTAAAAAGATATTCCCAAATGGCCACAGAACTATAGTTACTGGAGTCATAGGGTGTTAAAAGTATAAAGACAACGACTAGGACAATAGCTATCATTTATTGAAGGCATGCTAGGTGCCAAGCCCAGTGTTCGATGTTTCATACACATTATTTTACTAGTTCCTGTTGGTAGGCAAATGAATTAGGTATTATGTGTCCCATTTAAGAGATTAAGAAACTGGACTATAGAGAGCCTCAGTGATTTGTTCAAGGTCATCCAGTTCACAAGAGGCAGAGCCCCAAATAAAGCCCAAGTCTGGCTGAATTCAAAACCAGGGCTCTTAAATACTCCCTAAGACACGATGATGGCAAAGTATTTGCTCGCTCCGATACTGTGGTAAAGTATATAGAGAAGTCTCCTAATCAGAAAACAAGGTAAATGTGCACGGACACAGGCATCCCAAAAGAACAGCACAAATCTTGCAAGAGACAGGGGGTGATTAATCTTCTAGTCTATGAAGGTCTATCTTCCTGCCAGCCTGCCTTGTTCTTTAGGGAAAGGAGACCAGGGTGTAACAGTCACTTGGGAGTAGCTTTTTACCCACCAACAGAGACTTAATTTACAAATATAGTGATGCAAAGTCCCCTGGGGCATGTTTTGGGCCTTGACTGAGGCAAGTTCAGTTAAGCGAATTGAAAAATGGCAGGCATTGTGCAGTTAGATAGCACATGGTGAGGCCCCTACATCAGTTGGAAATCTCCATCTCTCTATTTCTTCCCTTCCTTCTTCTTGTCCTCTTCCTGGTATTTCATTAAACACAGAACAGGTATTTGTACTCAGAGAAACAGTTTGCCTCCGTGTGTTAGACTTTTGAGACTCACCGATTTGTTCATTTGTTTTAATTTACTTTTGATTTTAAAATAATTTTAGACACATAGGCATTGCAAAATAGTACAGAGTTTCTGTGTACTGTTCACCAACTCACTAGTTTTAAGTCATGCCAAATAGACAAGAATCATATGCAACTTAAAGATAGATGAGCTAATCTAAGAATGAATGCCTTGCAAAGAAAAGAAACTGATTCTCCTGAAGTCTGTTCTATTCTTCTCTCCCTGTAGCTCAGTGTCATTTTTCCTTCCAGGTTAGCTTTGCTATTAAAAGTTCAGGACTGTAGGAATGATTATCCTCATATTTTTAGCTGTTCACAGAGCCAGAAAATATCTTCAGAATTTGGTTTTCCTTTTTAGAAATGTGACCCTCTCTATTAGAGCCTTAATGTCTTTCAGTTTGATGCCCTGAACCTTTATATCTATGGGACTGTATCATCCTGGAAGAATTAATCACAGAAAGTCACTACTGGATTTCAAAGACAGGGTGGGAGTAGGAGGAAAGAAGCTTTTTCACAGCTGACATATAAATAAGCAGCCCAGATTATCTCAGACTGTCTCCTCTCAGGAGATCCAGCTGGTACGTGATGAAGTTTGGGAATGGAAGAGTGATCGATGCCCTCTCCAAAGCAAATTAAACATGTATACTGAAGTTTCATACCGGAGTGTTCCCTGAGACTCTCCCCCAGAAGGAATGCTATGGGGTGTCTTAAAGGATAACTGGAACCAGAAAGGAAAATGTCAAACAGGAAGACTAAGAGGAGAAAAATATTCAATACCACCTGAGTTTGATAGAGGACTAGAGAAAAAGAAGGCCAGAAAAGACAAAAATTCAAAATGACAGGTTTCCAAATGCCATATAATGACGGCCTTAGGGTACTATGGGAACGAGACTTGTTTGTAACAGGTTCAAGATGGTCTCATCTTATTCTGGATCCAGTTCTAAAGATGATCATGTGAATTAAGGTTGATATTTGTGAAATTTAGCAAATATAGTTGCTAAGTGCTTGTTTGGATAGCATTGTTACTAGCTCTGGCCCAATAAGAACCTCTTTTCTCTCAAGATCTTTAATAACCTCTACAGTTTTGTGTGAGAGGTATGTTCAGGCAAAGTGGTGGCTCACTGGCTGAGGAAGAAAGGCCACTATCTTTTCAGTCCCTTACTGTGGTGGACAGGCTTTCTATTATTCATTTCTTTTGTATTCTCTTCCTCCCTTGAGTAAAAACAGGACCTCTAATTTGCTTATAGCCAATATTGCAAAGGTGTTGGGATGCTCTTACAGTATATAAGACTCTATCTTGCTAGGAGTCTGTTGCTGGGTTGGAAGAAGCAAGCCATCGTGAATTCTTGGTTCTTTGAAGAACCAAGCTAGCACAGGAAATAAAATTTGCCAACAACCTGGGTGATCTTGGAAGCAGACCTTTCCCCAGTTGAGGCTCCAGATGAGAAGTCAACCCTGACCTACATCTCGATTGCAGCCTTGAGGAGGACTGAGCTGAACTGTGCCCAGATTCTTGCCAACAGAAACTGTGAGATAATAAACATGTATTGTTTTAAGTCACTAAATGGGTGGTAGTTTGTTACACAGCAATAGAAAATTAATACACATACCAAGAGCTTAATCTGTCCAGACCTCTATACTATATGCTGCAGGGTATAAGAAAGTGATATGAAACATCTGCTCAGAGAACATTTATAATTTTTAGGAAAGACAAAATATAAACAAGAAATGTGACTTTGAAAACCATGTCAGGTAACATGTATAAGCAATTAGCTCTTCAGTACAACCATTTCCTCTTCTTCCTGGACTACATTTCCCAGCCTCCAGTGAAAGTAGGAGTGCCATGTGGCTGAGTTTATCCAGTGGAATATGAATACAACTTTTAGGCCCGGCCCATAAAATCCTCCCATATGAAGGTATTCATGTTCTCTCCCCTTCCAAAAGCTAGATTTTGACACAAAGAAGCCCTTGGAAGACATGCTGAAGATGACAGCATCTCTGTAATCACTCCTACCTCTTGCCTACCGGAACCACAATGGACTACATATATGAGTGAGATAATTTTTTTTTAATGTTTGAGCAATTAACATTTTGGGGGCCTATTTGTTACACCAGAAATAGTCTTCCCTATTTTTCACACCTTCCTTTTAATGTGATTTGATATTTCAAAGTGAATTAAATATTATGAACAAAAAAAAAATCAAAGTGATGATAATTTTGCTTTATGCTTTTCAAACTCCAAAGATACAGATATTCCCTACAGGGAAAGAGAGAGGAAAAGAAGGGGTTATATAACCTCTTGAGAATTCCTGATTTGTAAACCAAATAAATCATCACTTTCAATTTGAAACACTTTATATTTCATCATGAAATGCTCTACATGTGTAACAGTTTTTTTTTTTAACTCCATTTTTAGATACAAGAAGGTTAAATGATCTGTGGACACTAACAAAAGGGCAAAGTTAAGGTTGAAAAATTCCTGTGTCCCAAATCCTACCAGTAGTAATATAAAGTAGTGAAGTGATGACTCTGAGGTTGGATTAATCCTGGTAAACTTCTTGGGAGATGTAAATTCATAACCTGGTCTGGGATAGATAAAATTATATGGTTGAATATAAGTAAACTAAGGGCTCCTTTTGGACTGTAAAGGAATGAGCACAGGTCATTCAGAGAATAACAAACAGGGAGGGTGGGAGAGAGGGTGATGCAAGAGGGAAGAGACATGGGAACATATGTATATGTATAACTGATTCAGTTTGTTGTAAAGGAAAAGCTAACACACTATTGTAAAACAATTATACTCCAATAAAGATGTAAAAAAAAAAAAAAAAGAGAGAATAACAAACAATTTGGCTTGGATGAATGCAATAGATCACACTGAGGGGTAAGGAGTATTGAGATGAAAGGGCTCAGTTGCTTAGAGTAGAAGCTTGGTCTTTATTTAATAGGGAAGACAATTCACAATCTCTCCAGAGAGGTAAAGTGGTAGACATGTGCCTTGAAACAATAGATTTGGTACCTGGTAGAAGAGTGCATTATAGCAGGACCATACAGAAGATAGATCTACCAGGAGGCTATTGCAGAGTCCAAAACTGAGATGAAAAGATTCCAGATTAGACTAGTATTTATAAAATAGTAATTTCCTATTTACAAAAGGAATGGACTTAGAGAAAAACACGCTAGTGAAAAAGATTGCACTGGACAAAAAAAGTATTACTGTTATTATTAGTAGTAGTAGATTGAATAAAAAGTAGAGAAAAGGGGAGCAAAGGAGAAGACAGGCCACCTTGAGAAGTTTCAGGTCCTGAGGAATAGGTAGCTTGATGAATTCATCACTTCTTTCAGCCAAAATTACTAAAAGACCATGTCCTATGTTCCATTCCAGTCAGTCTGTGAGACACTGTGAATTCACAGAGGAGTAAAACTTTGTTTACCCCTTGAAGATCTCCTAATTGAATGGGCTAGAGTGGCATAAATCTGTCACAAGTACTATGGGAAAACAGAAGGTGGAACATCTGACTTTGCTCACAGGAAGGCATAACAGAGATGATGACATTTCTATTAGGCCTAAAAGGACTAGTGTACATTTTCCAGGTGAAAGGCACTTCTGGCCAAGGAACAGCATGTGCAGAGGCAGAGAAGTATGAAAGAGGTTAGCTGACTTGCCTGGTAGTAAGGTCATTGTACACGGAGGTTAGAATAGGTCAGGGAGAATGCAGAGAGAGGAGGCCAGATTGTTGGATTTATTTCAAGAAGCCCTGTAAATCCTATTTATATTGTGCTGATAAGGTTTTAGAATTTACTTCCAAATGGTGTCATCAATTAATTCACAGGCAAATGGGGATACATTACCTTCGGAAACCCATATCCCTACTATGCACATCCAGAAATAAGGTACATAAGACAAAAGTCAACTAAGGGGAAAAATTAAACTGGATGTACTAAAACACAGGAAAAAATCAGAGATAAGCAGCCATCAAATATTACAGAAAAATATGTGCACTGTCAAGTGGTAACCCAATCATTTAAACTCTGAAGAGCTGAGACTACAAATAAGAAAGCTTAACCGAATTGTCCAGCCACCAGAACCCCTAAATGTCATGTCACTTGACTGGGTAGTCTCTTTTATCATTGCTGATGGGAAAAGAAGAAGGGGGTAGCTCCATCAGCTTACTTAATTGCTCTCACCTGATTCATTCATATGCCACAAGCCAGTCAGTCTAAAATTTGGTGACAAAGGAGGGAGAGCTTGCAATGAAAGGAGTTAAGCAAGAAAAGGTGAAAAGGATGGTACAGAGAAGGTATGAAAACCAAGATTGTGATCTTAATGGGGCAGGAAAACAAAAATCTAGCCTCTTTTTGAGTAATATGACAAAGACCAAAATTAAGGAAAAGGAGGCAGACACATCCTCAGGTGTCTTTCAACTGCGTCTTGATCAAAATAGAAGAGAACTCAGGCCAGCAGCATGGAATATGGAGAAAGCCTAGATTAATGTTAGATATTGATTGTTTCAAAAAACTGCTCCCACTTTCTCTTGCATTTTCCTACTTAAGGACAAAGGGTCTCTTTCTTAGAGCTTTAACTATTCTCAGGTATCTAAAGAGGAGTGCCAAAGTCCCCCTAAATGCAGAGTAGACTCAGATAAGGCAAAAGAGACTTCACTCTGAGAGTCTGCCTTCTCTCAGGACCTATTTGGAAAGAAGAGGACAGCGTGCATAATACTACTTCCTAAGCAGTGATATCATCTTTCTATTTTAGGAGAAAATAGTGGATATTTTGGCTTGGCTTTTCAAAGAGAATTTTAAGGTAGACTGCCTCCAAATAGCTTCTTTTCCCACTGTTCTCTCACTTTCAACGTGTCAGTTCCTTGAGCTGACCAAGCCACACTTGGAGTTGGTGAATGAATACCATTCACTGAATACACAAGAATCAGTTCCCATGGGGAATGACAAAGATAAGTCCTTGCTTTCAAAGACCTCTTTTCTCAGAATCCACAAATAATAGAATCAAATATGTATCTGAAGATTGCCATCTAGTCCTGTGCATTTACAACTTTAGAGAAAAAAAAAAATGTATCAGAATTGGTTTTCCAAACCAATTCTTTTTTTTTTTTTTTTTGCGGTACGCGGGCCTCTCACTGTTGTGGCCTCTCCCGTTGCGGAGCACAGGCTCCGGACGCGCAGGCTCAGCGGCCATGGCTCACTGGCCCAGCCGCTCCGCGGCATGTGGGATCTCCCCGGACCGGGGCACGAACCCGCGTCCCCTACATCGGCAGGCGGACCCTCAACCACTGCGTCACCAGGGAAGGCCCAAACCAATTCTTAATGCAACTTCAATATACCAACCTGATTACAGCAGAACAATGGGGAAGTCTGACCCCACCTTCTGGTCTGCTCTCCCTCTCCCACTTTCACCATCACTGGTGGCTTCCCGGGCACTTCCACTGAACCCAGGGTCTCAGAGAGCACAGTTTTAGAGTCACTAATCTACTCTCATATGCATTTTTTCTAAAGAGGAAACTGAGGCTCAGAGAGAAGGATGATTGGTTACAGGAATCAGTAAATGTCATCATAGAGAATATTAGGCCTAGAATCAGGAGATTTAGTCCAAATTCTCCCTCTAATTAACCAGTTGACTTTGGCAAGTCCCTCAGTGGCCTCTGTTTCTTTCTTTTTATAGCTATCAGGTGGAAATGGAGGACCTCCAATCACCCTTCCAACTGTAATATTTTAGAAGTCTGTTCCTTTTTCTCTTAGCTTCTGTCAGAGTGGATTTCACCACATGAAACTTTCAAATGCTTTAGAAGAAAGGTTGGCTGAGCGTAGTTGGCAAGGCAGCTTTGTTGACAAATGTCATGAGGTCAACATACATTGTCATAACATTGACAAACAGTAATATGTACTGCTGGCCTCAAACATTCAGAGTAATAATAAAACAGAAAGAGATCTTCATCACAAAATATCCCACAAGGATCTCACTGCCTCATAGTAAAGGTGGTGAGCACTGGAAGCATTCAATGTGGGAGATACTTTGAACATTTTAATTTAAGTTTAATCAAAAAAAGAGATTACCCCAATCAAGAAAGCATCATTCATACACACACACACACACACACACCTGAAAACATCAGGTATATATATATCTATATCTACACCACTATTAACAGCAGGTTTCCCAATCTTTGCCTGATGATCAGATCACCTAGACTATTAAATATACAGATCCTTAGGCCTGTTGAAACCTTTGATTCAGTAGGTTTGGAGCATAGTTTTATTAAGTACTACAGTTGATTCTTATGATCAGACAAGCATGAGAAACACTGTGTTAGCAGAAACCCTCTCTCTCTCTTACAACTTACGGGAAAAAGAAAAAAAAAGACCAGCATAAATCATGTGCCAGTCACGCTACTAATCAAAGCTATAGTGATTGCCAGCAGGTGCAAGAAACTGCCAATGGCTTTGTCTAAGGTATATTATGAGAAGTTCCCTTTGTAAGTGAAGCTCACATGTGGTATATATTTAGTGCTAGGATATGTGTATTTTTAATATCTTCTCTGCCATTTGATTGCATATGATTGACCTCACTGCAACCTACAGAGGAGGAAGATTTAGAAGCAAACCCCTATGACAGGGAAATGGCCCAATTATGCTGAGCCTTGTTCTCTCAGTGAAGCAGATAGAGGCAGCATGCTAAGGCACAAAGAGAAGTGGGAGGCATGGGGAGACTGTTGTTAGATGAGAAAGATGAAAGGACAGCAATTATTCTAATCATCTCTGGAGAGGGTGCAGAAATGCTTCCTATAATTGCCGAGTGATGCATGAAGTTAATAATTTTAACTGGCCTTAGAAACATCTTTTTGGAATAGAAATTAATTTTGCTTTTTATCCCTTGGGCTAGTGAAAAGTATTCATCTCTCCCCCTTACCCAGTAGCCGGCCCAGTCAGTTTAGCCCTCCCTTGCTCAAGATGAAGGAGAAGGCCACAGATTACCAGAGGCCCATGTCCAGTTCAAATGGTATTTGTTTTATTTGGATGAATGGTCATTAGTCTCTGTTGATTCCTGTGCTTTTTTCCTCCAGATCTCATGTCTGTTAAAATTCAGATTTAGGAAAGCTGACCATAAGAGAAATCCATCTCTGATAACTTGAAGATAAATGCTTATAACTTAACCTTCCAGTTAGTGAAACAGGAGCACCTTTCTTTGCATTCTCAAAACAATGTGCATATAAGTCTAGGCACGTAACCACTACTAAAAAACACTTTTTGTATTGCATTAGTTGTTTACTTGATTTTCCCTCCAATAGACACACACACACACACACACACACACACACACACGGCTAAGAAAACTGTCAGAATACCAAATACAGGAGGCCAGTAGAGGAAGTCTTCAATATATAGTAAATAACTAATAAGTGAAGAATGATGAATGAATGAATGAACTAATCAACCAGTGGCATTACCTTGTTCCTAGAAGCAAGTTTTCTTTTGGTATTTGTGTCCAAGATTAGGGATTTGTGTCCAAGACACTAATTTAATGGAAGGCAGATTGTCAGAATTGCACTGGTCATCATCTCTAATCTCTATACACATGCCACAAAAAATTCATTCTTTCAATCCTTTGTTCTTTCACTGAATGACTACTTATTAAGCATCTACTCTGAGCCAGGCACTATTTGGGGCACTGAGGTCAGAGCAGTGATTTACACCGTCCCATTGCATCCCCTCATTTCAGGGTAAGGCAGATATTAAATGTGTGAACATGTGACCTAGATAATTACAGACAATTATAGGAAATAACAAGGAGGCATGGGATAGAATGATTAGTGGGGAAGGGGAGGGGAGCTTTCTAAGTTAGGATGATCAAAAAACATCAGTCTGAGGAGGTCTAAGCTGAGATCCAAATGACGAAAAGAGCCAGCCTTGGTGCTAAGGGGAGAAGTCTCAGGACAAGGGGGAAGCCCTACGTTGGAATAAGCCATCTGACTTAACAGTCCTGAGTGTGGTGGCTGCAGAAGACAGTGGCAGAGGATGAGGTCTTAGGGAGGTTGAGGGGTCAGATCCTGTAGGATCCTCAAGTCCACGGTAATACGTTTATTAGATTTTATGGGTAGTACAATACGAAGCTGCATGAGGATTGTAATCAGGGGGAGAAACATCGGCTGATTACATTTAAAATATTATTCTGACTGCTTCGAGAAGAAAAGACTGGCAGGGAGTGGGTGTCAGGCAAGACTGAAAACAGATACCGGTTAGAAAGTACCTGCAAAGATGCAGGTGAGAGAAGGCTCAGGTGGCTACAGGGAGCTTCTGCTAAATGGGAAGCAGTGATGGTGAACAGCAGGGAGAAGTGGTCTGACTTGGGATATATTCTGGAAGTAGATTCAATGGGACTTGTGATGGAATTGACGTGGGCATTAGGAAAGGGAGGTATGAATCCTAAGTTTTTGGCTTGCACGACTGGGTGCATGTTGGATCCACTGAGATGGGGGTCACTGTGTAAAGAGCAGGGTGAGAATCAAGAGTTCTATTTTGGACTTGATGCTTTTCAGTTGCCTCCTGGGTATCCCAGTGGAAGCTGTTTACACAGATAGTTCCATATATCAATCTCCCACTCAGGTGAGCAGTCAGGGCTGCAATCAAAGCCTGGAGGAAGCAGGAAAGGAAGGACCATTTTACAGGGAAAACTTTTCCAAGGTACTCTCAATAATAGCATCTCACTCTCTAGAAAAACCTAATATAAAATAATAACAGAAAGTCAGTAAGTTTCTAAGATGAGTTAGTGATTAATTGTTTCACTTTAGTCAATGTTTCACCTTTCCCTGATTGGAAAAGTAACATATACTCATGATAGAAAACTTGGCAAATGAATTCTTTTTTTTAAGTCGTAATTGCAACACTCAGATATAACCATTTTAACATTTTGACATGCTCTCTTCCTGTCTTTTAATCTGTTAAATCAAACAATATATATTGACCCTCTATGTATCAGGCTAACTATTCTAGGAATTGGGAATTCAGTGAAAAACAATACAAAGAAGTCACTGACTTCTTAGAACGTATATTCTAGGGTGGGGGGGCCAATAAACAAACAAAAGCAAGTAAACATGTAGTATATCAGATGATGTTAAAATCTCTGGAGGAAAGTAAGGCAAGGTAAGGGGGTAGGGATTCCAGGAAGGTGGGGGAAGAAGGGCTGCTAAACCTGGACGGATTAGGGAAGTCTTCATTAATAAGGTAACATTTGGGCAGAAGTGGGGAAGGATTGAGTGAAGGAGCCATGAGAGGGTATGTGAGAGGCGATGTCCTGGGCAAGGTAACAAGGGCAAAGACCCTGCGGTAGGGACAAGGTTGACCTGCTAGAAGAATGGCAGAGGCCAGTATGGCTGGAAGAGAGGGAACAAGGGAGTTAGGATAATAGTATTATAGTCTGACCTCATCACCTCCAGCAGCATCGGCTAACATGGTTAATTATACTTCTTCTTGGCCTGAAACATTCCATTTAAAGTTAACGATATGGAAACCTTTCTCTGGAATACCAAGATCAGACTGAAGGGCCCAAATTCTGGACTCAGACCACGTAAGTTTAAGCCCTGCTCTGCCACTTACCGCATGCATGACCTTGGACCAATTCCTTAACCCTCCTCTGCCTTCCTTCTCACCTGTGGTATAGTCCCTCCTTCAAGGGGTTATGGTGGTAAGTAGGTAAATGAATTAATGCAAGCAGAGTGTTTAGAACTGTATCTGGCACCTAGCCAGGGCCCAGGAAATGTCAGCTGCTATGATTATGGCCATGTTAGTATCGTTAAAATCCCCTCCCCCTCACCGGGCTGTGACTCCTTGAGGGTTTCTCTACTTCTGGGTCTCCAGGACCTCACCCAGGGCCCACCATCGGTTTGGTGCTTAAGAAACGTTGGGTGAATCATCTGAACTCTACTTGAAGCCACACAGTCAATCCAGTAAACAGATTTACTCATCCACTTTTAGCCCCAGTTTTAACTCATTTGAAAATCAACATTTGGCTCAAGGAACACTGCTTATTAGGCCCATCAATCTAAACACAGTGTAATTAGAGCCAAGGCTGTTTTATCCAGTGTTCTGTAACTGGAGCTTCCTATTCACCAGCACTTTCCCAAATTCCCACAATGATCACCGATGTTCCTAATGACAGGCCTGAGGCAATGCGACACCCTTCCGAATAACCAAGGACGGTTACACTGTGTTCTATCTTGGTCTTTGAAAATCCAGAATCCCGGGCTTCCCTGGTGGCGCAGTGGTTGAGAGTCCGCCTGCCGATGCAGGGGACGCGGGTTCGTGCCCCGGTCCGGGAGGATCCCACGTGCCGCGGAGCGGCTGGGCCCGTGAGCCATGGCCGCTGAGCCTGTGCGTCCGGAGCCTGCGCTCCGCAATGGGAGAGGCCACAACAGTGAGAGGCCCGCGTATCACAAAAAAAAAAAAAAAAAAAAAAAAAGAAAAATCCAGAATCCCTGGTTGTTATCCAATCGGGAAGCTCTTTCACCAGAGACCAGATTTTTAGAGTACCCCACATTTTGACCAGATCAGATAGCTGTTTACTGTACTAGAAACTGGGTGAGCAGGCTTGCCTGTGTTTATGTGATACATAATTAGGTCATAACCTGGTTTTTATGGGGAATAATTATCTGATTGTTTCCTTTCCTTTTCTTTTTTTCAGTAGAAAACTCTGTAACTTAGCATCTAGCAAAAAAAGCACTCCTCCCAGATCACTGGATCGTGGGGATGGTTTCAAGGTAACAAAACCCCAGCACTGCACAATGCTTTCCCTCAAGCATTTTAAATTTCAATTTACAGTTAATCCCTTTCATTTTAGTATTTGACTAATAATTGATGGAGATGATGTCTTTTAAAGATAAAATGACTACTATCAACCCTCATTACTGTGTGGGATGGAATAACACTATCGTTGCACAGGTCTTTATTAAATTATCTTGATTATCAAAAATACTGTCATTTAAATAGATAAGTTTTTCAAAAAGTACTCTGAATTACAATCTGTGCAACTTTGGTCGATTTTCGTATCTACTAGGTGCTTCAGTTTTCTCATCTGTAAAGCGGTACTAATAATCAGTCCTACTTCACAGGGTTCTAAGGATTAACTATAAAATGCTTAGAACAGGGCTTCCCTGGTGGCGCAGTGGTTGAGAGTCCGCCTGCCGATGCAGGGGACGCGGGTTCGTGCCCCGGTCCGGGAGGATCCCGCGTGCCGCGGAGCGGCTGGGCCCGTGGGCCATAGCCGCTGGGCCTGCGCGTCCGGAGCCTGTGCTCCGCAACGGGAGAGGCCACAACGGTGAGAGGCCCGCATACCGCACACACACACACACACACACACACACACACACACACACACAAAATGCTTAGAACAGTGTCTGGTATATAATAACCACTCAATGCATGTCAGCTATTCTTCATACAATTTGCCCCTTGATATACATACTTGACAGGAGTGCTGGGTCTTTTGAGGGTCCCTTATGTTTATTATTAATTATAATAATTCTAGGGAGCTAGAAGGGGTGGAGTTTCCATTTAGAATAAAAAAACACACACACACAAGAAAAATCCCCAGCTGCAGCTGCCCCACCTGCCTGCTCTTGCACTGAAAGCCTTACTTTAATTCTGCCTCAGCACACCATCCTTGTTTGGCAAGGGATAACTGAACTGAAGTGCCCATTCGATTCCTTTTCAACATATCTCCCTTTGAAGGGGTGGTGGTTTGTCTTTTACTACAGTGGGAGAAATCTCAGTTGCTTGGTAACAAAGCAGAAAAATCAATGGCAAGTCTGGCCTTGGCAGCCCCAGTATGCTCCACACCCTGGCCCTCTGTTCTCAAGAATGTTCCTAGGCCACTGAGTCAGCTTGCAGACTCTCAGAGCACTAGGCCCGAGATGGCAGTATGCCACTTAGAGATAAAGCAAGAGATAGCTTCTTCTAAAAGTTCTTTTGGGGCCATAACTGAAATAAAAAAATGGCGACATGGAAAGGAGAAGTTCAGATTAACACCTAACTCTCCAAGTCCCCAAGCCCACCTTGTGCCCTTATCTCTGTCCTCAACAGAAGTGCCCCGAACATTTCCCGGTGAGGCTATAAAGAGGTAACACCTGTATTGTTCTCTTTTCCAGGTAGCGTTGTCTACCTGTCTACTATTTGGTCCAGCAGAAGGACAAATATACCTGAACTGCCCAATGCTTATGACCAACACACAGTACTCCCATAAACCCACACAGCTTCTGCCACTGTCAGGACCAGACTACGTGGTGGTAGTAGTAGAAGAACCCCCAGGGGTCTTCTGTTCTCGTCTCTTCTGTTCTGACCTCACCCCACCCCTCTCCCCTCCCCCCTCCAAACTCTACATATCATTACTGCTCAGGTTTGCATTTTACACTTTATAAGCCCTTTCTCATGCCTTATCTCATCTGATCCTTAAAGTAACTCCTTGATAAACATAGAAAGGTATTATTATCTCTGTATTACAGAATACAAAGAACCTTCCCATCTAGAAAGTATGGAGCCAAGATGTTAGGCATTCTGATGCAGAATCCAGGAATCATTCTACTACCCTGTGCTGATGTTCTTTACTCACTTTTTTATGGTCAATAATAACTATAATAAGAGCTAATATATAGCGCTTACCACGTGTCAATGAACTGTTCTAAGCGCCTTTTGTACATTTATTCATTTTAATCTGCTATGACCCTCATCTTATAAATGCAAAAACTGAGGTATGGAGAGATTAAGTGACTTGCTTAATGTCATACAACTAGAGTGAGGATTCAAATCTAGCCAGTCAAGCTCTTGGGTCCGTGTTCTAAACAACCATTCTATACAATGTCCTAATGATTAAAGAAAGGGTAGTTTGGTGAAGCTAGAAGAGTGCTTTTGTATTCTCTGTGGATCTGATTGTGATACACATCTCTAACACACGGCCACGTTAATACATTTACAGTCATGTGCAATGGCAAAATATTCAATGCACAAGTTAGAATTAACGGCCAAGGAAGTAACTGATGCCCAAGTTCAGTAGAGAAAGAAAAGGTAGGAAAGATGGTATTAATCTAACAAATATACTTTTAGACAATTTTTTCAATTAAGAAGTATTTGTGGACCGTCACAGATTGGAAGAAACTAAAGAACAAAGAAATGTGGTACCCTAGATTGGATCCTGGAACATAAAAAGAACAATGAGTTGGTAATTTCTTAGTTTCAATAAAGGTATCCTGGTTATGTAATACGTTAACATTAGGGGAAGCTGGGTGAAGGGTATAAAGGAACTTTGTACAAAATCTTTGCAACTTTTCTGTAAACCTAAACTTATTTCAAAATAGAAAGTCTTAAGAAATTATTTGTAGGTGAAGTGTATTTCAGTCTGTCCTTCCCCAAAGTGACAACTTCAATTCCTGATTTTGCTAAATATTTGACTCTTTTCTATCTACTTCTTTCAAAGATTAGTATTATTGGTCCCTTTCATAAAAGATCCATCTTCATGATGTTCTCTGACTTTCCTCTGACCTAGGAAAGATGGCTTTAGAGGATGATCACGTTTGGGGAAACTGAAACTCACTTCTCCCTTCAGTTGCTCTCTAGATATAACCAGTTTTCAAGTCTCTGGGAGACTATCTGAAATTTTGACAGAATAGAAATATTCTCCCCAGAGGTCCTGACCCCTAAATGTAACCATTTCTCAGATGAAACAGGAGGTTAATGCAAATGGACAAATTTATTAGAGGAAGAGAGTGATTATTCACTTTTTATGTCAGGACACAGATCTCTTGATGTTGTAAAAACAGGATTTAGTTTTGTTTTAATGATCTATATTTTTAGGTAAGTCATTTCAGGCTCAAATCTCGAAACAAAACCAAAACAAAACTAGTAGAATTAGTGTCATGCATCAAGAATACATTTGACACATACTTGTTAAGTTTGCAATTAGATTACACTTTCAGTGCATTCATACAGGAAACATTTATTGAGAACCTACTGTATATACAAGGATGGATAGGAGTAGGACCCTGTCTTTAAGGAGCATGCAGTACAGTAGAGGGAATTGGGTAGGAAAGCAAATTATGACACTCAGACACTGTCTCTAGCATGACCAGCTTTTATCATTCAATATAAAGCAGAAATTTTCTTTTTTAACTAATAGAGAACCTTGTGAAAAATTCTGCTCAAACACAATACTAACACTCACATTATAATTTCAAACTTAGTAATGATATATTCTGTCTAGCCATATTCCATTAGAGATTTAAAGGAAGGAAGAAGATCTGAGTTTATAACCTAAACCATTTTCCAATGTATTATTGATGGACAGGGTAGGCACTTTAGAGTCCAAGCGAGCAAGATAGATCATAGTTGGAGTAAAATCCACACTTCTATCCCAGGATGGAATGTATTTCAGGCTTCATTTGTAAATTAGCTTTAGGACACCTTAAATTCCTATTTTATTCTAAATATTTGACTCTTCTATCCATACCACTCTGCTGGAAGAAATACCTCATTTGCTCAGATGTTTTTGGATGCTTGCCTAATAGAAGATTTCAGCATGCATCTCTCAAGGAGACATTGTCACTATAGTTACTCTGTCCACTTCTGTAGACAATGTTCTAGGCTAACGCCCTTCTGTAAATCTCTAAATCCATTCTGACTATACAGCTTTCAAGCTTTCAGATTCTATTCTCTTGCCTTGAATTGTCTGTTGTACTCATTAATTACTTTTTTGAGACAGAAAAAAAAAAATCTCTCTCAATTTCCCTAAAGCCTAGGGTTCACCAAGAAAAGCAATTATCTTTTTATGTAGTATTGATCTGTCTGAACGTTGCCTCCCAGTGGATCATCCATTTAGTTCTGGAATTTAAAGATCCTTACAATGCCAATCTCCGTGTCACCACATGAATTACTGTCCACTCCTGATTTGCTGGCACCCACCATTGGTCAAGTTCACTATCACACTGAGTTGTCTCACATTGGCATTTCACCTGGGAAGGGAAATACTTTGGTGTTGGTGTTGTGCATGTGTTTGACATTTCTTCACTTAGCACCATTTAAGACCCCAAACACTAACTAACCAACAAATCTTCAAAATTGAAAGTATACTCTTTGGGAGGAAATGCATGAGATTATTCAGTGAGGCCCGGTAGAATTTACTATTCCATAGTACTTCCCATGTATGATTGATAAAAATGTGTCAGCAGCAGCTGACCACAGAAAGCCAGACATAATCTTATAAAACTTTACATAATTCACTACACCAATAAGATTCTTTGAAAGTTTCATTGGTAAATATATTCTAGAAAATGACAGATTAGCATTAAAGCTGAATATCTTGCAAAATCACTTTGAAAAGAGCATCAGACTTGGAGAATGAGGGCCCACTGACAAATTCAAATTTTTTTTCTTGATTTACTGAGGCATAAAATTACATTTAGGGTGATTTTTCTAGCTGACCAACTATTTTTCTCAGTGTTAATATTAATTCAATATTAACATTAAACTGCAATTTTAATTGATTCTTTTAGAACTCAGGTACAGAGGAAGTTAGGAGCTTAGAATTCTGGATACTCTTTCGAGTTGGATAAGCCAGTTTAAAAATAGCAGAAAAGTGTGGGGCCTTCCTGATGTGGGGCTCTGTAGCTCAGTAGGTACACTAACAAGTTCCAGGAATTCGTCTATGAGAAGACAGGGAGAGGCTCACTCATCACTGGTCTGGGTCACAGTTATTATGGTCTATAATTGCCAGTGGGTTATGTCTACCAGACGATTGATCGTGTCCAGAAATAGAGACATCCATAATCTTAAAATGATACCAAAATGGTAAAATTTTGTCAGCAGTAATATTTGAACACAATGAGTGTTTCTTCTTAGTGTTCACATAAACTCCCTAACTGAATTTACTATTAGGAGAAAAGAGATTACCCTGCCTCTAAATTACCTATTCTGCAGAAAATTTTGCCACTTGTCTATCATGCTAATTGGCATTTGGAGATAGATTCACGCCCCTCCTCACCTTTTTAAGGTGAGAAAAGCCATATCTTAACAGTGTATACAATGCTTCCTTGGCAAAATTTTGAGGGTTCTGCTAGCAGTATATAATTCTCAACATTTTGCCGAGTAAGCACCAATGGTTTCCCCAAAGGCTTGTGACTGCCTTTCTCTCTTGTTAGTAAAGGTAGGATCCGATCCATTCAGGTCCATGAGTGGAAAAGACGAGAAAACAATCTCTTGGTTTCAGCTTATCTCCTTCCACTCTAACAGCCAATATAACGTGAGTGGCCATATACAGAAGAACGTGGAGGCTGGGTGATTCAAGGAACAGATTGTGAAGGCATTAGGAAATCCAGGAAGTCCAGGAAGGAGAAAGAACCTGGGCTTTGGCTCTAGGTACACCTGGATTTAACTCTGGTCTCAGCTGCTTGCAAGCTGCAGGAACGTTGGCAAGTCACTTAACCTCTCTGAATTGTGGATCCTCAACTGCAAAATGAGGACAATAGTTCCCACCTTTGAGGTCATTGAGGGGATTACAGGGAAAAACAAAATAAAAGCAGACATGTACACTCATATACATATACATCCCTGCACTCAGTCGATGCTTTATAAAGAGCAGGCATTTTTATAAGAAAATAGCCACTCCCTTTGAAGGACTTTATTTTTTACTCCTATGAGTCGGGTTGTGCCTCAGTTGGGGCTTTCTCACGAAAAGGATATTATTAGATATTTGAAGGGGTGTCTAGTTGTTTCTTGCATAAGGTCTTTCTCCTTCCTCAGGTTAATTTTTACCTACATTCCAGGTGGAGCGGATGCTCACATTTACGATTATCAATACTAATCACATAAAATGCAATTAAAAGGAAATCTTAAAGGGGCTTAAAAATAAGGTAACTCTAAAAGGGGGCCCTTCACAATTATTCTTGGCTTATCCTCTGAGGAAAATGAGCCATGTTCCTATGGTAAGCGGTTCAATACCAATGCAGATGCGAAATTACCTGGCCTACCTATGCAAAACTCAGCAAATCATTTTTCCTTCTCAGCCAAGAGGGGTGTGGCTTGAGGCTCACCTGGTTGTATTGAGGGGCCACTGGCACCAATTCAGGAGCACAGGACATGCATTACACTGTCCTCCAACAGAGAGCTGCTTCATCTATCCAGTCCACAATGTAAGGCCACGAGCAGGTAGAAACGTGTGAAAGGAGCAATGTGAGACTTGAACAGCCCTGGAGCTGAAGACAAGCCTCTGAAAAGAAAGTGTGTACACACCTATAAAGAATATTATTTATTCCTGGTACAAGCAGGTAGGCCAACACAACCCAGATTCTGAATTGGACAGCCTTATTTAGCCACCCTGGATGTTTTATGCATTCTCTCCCATCATGTCTACTTTCCTAAAATAATGAGGAGCTTTTCTGTGTCAAGCATGGTGTTGTGCACATTACATATGGGATCACATTTAAATTTTGTAACAAGTGTGCAAGGTATAGATTATAACCTTAAAGTATAGATGGGGAAGTGACAGGTGACTGCTTAGGACTACCCAGGAGGAGAATATAAAGGAAGGCTCAAAACCTAAGTTGTCTGACTCTGAGATCAAGACATTGTTGAAAAGATGCCTTGTTGACTTCCTTTGACAACCCCCAAAGAGGCCATTCCAAAGGTTCTACACTTTCTTCAAGTCTCTTAATCTACCTTTGCCCCTGTTGCTTGCAGCAGATGACCTTACTTTTTTTATTCACTAGGAAGCTCAAGAATATCAGACGTGAACTTGCTTGACTATCCTCATCTTCTCAGAGTTTTGGTGCAATTACCCAACCCCTGCTCTCTTCTTTGCTCCACAGGAAGGGTGATAAAAATTAAACGCTCTACCTTGATTTTTCTCTCACCCTTCCCTGCCTTCTCCAGCCCCAGGCTGGTCAATTTTGCTCACCTCTTCTCTAATGCATTGGCAATCTCTGCCTTTGTACTGTCCCCTTCCCTTCTGCCTGAAAACATGTCTCCTTTATCCCCAAAATACATACACACCCTTGTCTCCACCCCACTACCTTGACAGAGATAATCTCTGAGTTGTATCTTCTTGAGACAAGTAGGAGATATATAGTCCCCATTTTCTCATATCAAAAAACGTATTGTCACAAGATAAGTGACTCTTCCTCAAGCCCCTATGGCTCCCTGGTGGCAAAACTAGGTATAAAATTCAGATCTTCTGCGCCTCAGCCCCGGGCTCTCTTTCTCTATTCAATATCAATTGCCAATCAATGCCCACGGGTGACAGGGTGAGACGGCCTTTTTCAGGTAAGGTCACCATAACAAGTTCCACTTTCCTTTTGTCTCTGGAGCTCGGAGCCTGCCTCATACAAGGAACAGAGTTGCCAACCCCAGGTGCCAGGGCCCTGCTTGTGAAAAGCGATGCATCTCTAATTATCGCCTTACCCAAACAGCATAACCTTGTCCTCCCAGGTATGAAGGCCCATTAATAGCCCTTCGGGGACGGGAGGCAGTGTCCCGGATGCAGCCCTGTCACATGATCTGCTCTCTGATACGGGGTGCCCATAATCAGCACTCACATGCCCTCTAAAGTGTCACAACACTCATTGTTTCTCAGCCTCTCACAATATACAACCAGACAGCAAACCCCCTTATCATTTAATAACACTCCCCGATACTGAAAGCTGGAGAAAATGGAAACACTCCGAGGGGGTGGAGAAAGCTCGTTATGTAAGGAATCGATTAAGGTTGTAACACAGGCTCTCAACACAGCAGAGAGTTCAGACGAATGATCAGATACCCCTTTAACCCTCAAGCCTCTCTCTGCCCTTATCCTCAGGCTGGTAGACTTCTGGGGGACAGCGCCGCACCCCTCCTTGGGAGATGAGGAGAAGACAAAACAGTGGAGTCTGTGTTCCTGTTCTGCGAAAAGGGGTTTCGAGTCACTGTTTTCATCTTGAAAGGAAATGCACGATGGTATGGCACACTGGGTTGGGGGTCTGTCCGGGGATTCGGGGCTGGTTTTGGCCGTCAGCATATACGTGGGCCTCAGTGTACGTGTTTGTGAAATGGGGAGGAAAATGCTTTTCTCTGTGTAGCATGAGGTCATGCTACAAAATGAAATGCAACGATATGGGGTAAAGTGCTTTACATTTTTAGCAGGAACGATTAATAAGACGATAACAATAGTAACGGCTAACATTGAAAGGATGCTTAGGATGGGGCCAGGCAGTATGCAACGGCTTTACAGGTATCATCTAATTTAACACTCATATCAACCCATACGGAACTTTATTACCAACAGTTGCAACAGATGAGGAAACTGAGGCATAGAGAAGTTAGGTCACTTGGTTGAAGTCACACAGTTATTATATGACACTCTTAAGTAACAGAGTTAGGATTTGGACTCAGTATGCCTGGCTCCTGAGTGTGTTCTTGTGAAAGAGGTCTGCCATTAATCAGAAGCATTGGATTGTAAGTTGGAGAGAGAGAGAGAGAGAGAGAGAACCTGTGAAGAGGGCTTAAAAGAAAGGCATGTGAGTGAGCAGAGGTTACTCAGGCAAACAGTGCTTCACCGTTCACAAAACCTACTGACTCGCCCTCCCCTCCTCCATCTCCCAGGAGCTCAGTCCCCACTTTCCTCCAACTCCAGCTGAAACAGAACAACTCGTCTTTTCCTTGCACCTTGCAATCTGGGAATTACGAAGCTTGTGTTTTATACCCAGGTTTCCCACTAACCAACTCTGTGACCATAGGTAGGTAAGTCTCTGGGTCTCCATATCTTCATCTCAAAAATGAGTGTGTGAATGACAGGTTCTTTCAGCTGCTCTCCAGCATTTAACTGCTCGTTCTGGGTTCCTGTTGGGACCTGCTGGGAGCAGCGGCTCACACAGTCAGCATAGAGATCCCACCAGAGCAGTGATCTCCAAAGTGGGGGGGAGCATCCCCAGGAGGTGCCAAGGTTGGCTCACTAGGGTGATGGGAGAAAATACTGTTCTTCTCCCATCTAGTTATCAAATCTTATCTGTACAAACTTCTGACGTTTCTGTATGTTTTATGATATAAACAACATACTAGCACATATGCACATTACATCATACATAAACACACTTATAAGTTGTGCATGGTTTTTTTTTTTTTTTTTTTTTGTTTTTGGCTTGCATGTGGGACAATCAAAAATGTTTGGAGATGATGGTACTAGAGAGCCAACCAGCCTTTGTTCTTTGCAGGGCTCCCTGGAGGCTATACCCCATTTGCCACATTGATGAAATGCTTCCAATGCCGGCAGACGTGAACTAGAACTTAAAGCTAGTACCAAAGTGGTTCATGTTGCAATTTGATTTTTCTTCCTAAAATTAAATGTGTAATGCTGTTTCTTAAATTTAAAACATAGAGACAGGAATAATAATATTCATAACAATAACAATAATAATAATGTTAATGATAATATTGGTTTAAAAGCTCATGAGCTATGCAGAAAGAAACCCATCTTATTACATAATCATATTTGAAGCCTGGATTTTTAAAGAATACCTTACTCTAAAGGACAGGTACAAATATCTAATGGGAGCAACACATTTTCTCTCAGAAAAATCATCATTCCCCCTTAAGTTTCCAGGATTATTCTAACAGTATGTTAAAACATATGGAAACGTTGCCCTGGTAGATTTCTCTACCATTTTGTCTATTTTTCTGCGTCACAAAATAGATTAAGTTCAGTTTCGAAGTAATCCTCCCCCTCTCGATTTTCCTCCCTAAAATCAAATATTCACAGTAATACCTGGGATATGATGTGCTATTCTGACCTCTCTAGTTTGGGAAGAATATTGAAATAGTATAGAAACTATAAAGATAGACTCAAAAAAAAAAAAAAAAGGAATGCTGTAAAGGCTAGAAGATAAAACATATGAAGAGAGGTGGTGAGAGCTAAATTTATAAAGTCTGGCAAAGCAATGACTCCAGGGAACAAGATCATAGCCTATAAATACCTTCAAGGTAACAATATAATTGAAGGGAAAAAATTATTCACAGTCTCAGAAGGTGACATGACCGGGAGCGATGGCCTAAAGCAATGGAAGAAAACGCTTAGGTAAAATTGTCAGGAGTAGGGGGGAAAAGAAATTCTTGACTGTGAGGAATGGAACAAGAAAAGCAATCCCGGAGCAAAAGCATGTGAAGCATTTTGATACAGACAGCCGAAGCCCCTGAGTGAGCAAAGGGGTCTAACAATTGTGTTCCTCAGTCACGTGTCACCTCTCCCTCCTGGCAGAATTCAGAGCTCTCAGAAAGATACGCCCTGGAAGGCAGCCCCCTTCAGAGAAGGCTAAGTAATCAGAGATCTGTGTGAAGACAATTTGTGTGAAGAGTCAAGAAACCCCTGACACACTGATATTGTACAATTATGAATTAAAACATAGGAAAATATGTTATTTTATGCATGTTATATATAACGTCATCTTTTAGGAACGACACCCAACTTTTCCCAGGAAAATTAATAAAATCTTCGTCTTCAAATCACCATTCTGTGTTCAATGCGAAGGTTCTTCAAAGAGAACAGAGAAGTTGAACCACTGAGTTAAAATCATTGAATGTGTGATGCTAAAGAACAGATTATAAACATGAAATGCATGAATATAGGTGAGCCCCAAATATTTCTGAGTAGGCAACTATGTACCCTTAGGACAGGAATGTAAAAATCAACGTTTAAGCTCTTCTAAAGTAAATATTTAAAATAGTTGTGTCTATGAAAATGTTTGAGGGCACCATTTATGCATAAGGCTCGAAGGTATGACTTAAAACTGCTGTTAACACGCTTCTCTGTGAGAGGAATTGCAAGATCAGGTGTCCACAGGCCAGGGAACGGATGGAGAAGCCGGGGATGTGTGTGACAGAGAGACGGTGGAGCCTCGGGTGGCTGGAAACGCCATGTCATAGAATTGGCAGCAGTTCCTCATCCCCAGCTGACCCACGCCGCATGGGAACACTGGCCCCATATGCAGCTGAACCTTCCAATAGTTTTAAAAGAAACTGGAAATCTCAAGCTGCATATGAATTATCCGAAAATTAAAATATATTTGTGTATTGGATGATGCTCAAGGGGCACTAGCTGGGCACATTCTCTAAACCCCACATGGTGAAGACAAGGGACAGCCTGGTCTCTGAGATTAGGAACCAGGACCAGCAAGTTGGAGCTAAGTGGAGGAAGCGGGCTTGTCTGTGCACTGATGCCAAACGCCAGGGAGAGCCAAGGAAGAAAAGCCTTCATTCTTGTCCTTCGGTTCAGTGAACACAGGAAGGAAAGAGGCGCCGGGGCAATTGCAGTAGCTCCATTTTAGATGCCGTCACGCAGCTGTCCCGCACACGCTCAGGAGTCTAGTGTGCTGACCTGGTTCCTGACCAGCGAAGAGGGCACGAATGGCTCCAGCCTCGCTGTCAGTCATTGTGAACAGCAGAAAGTCCCTCTCAGAGTCAATCAAATCTTCAACCTCCCTGATGGCAGACGGGAGCAGAACCATGGCTTCTTACAGACGCCCACAGTGACTTCATGCGAGTCTGTTTCCAGAAGGTGCTGGGTGAAAAACAAGACTAGGTTTCCTAAATCTAGCAACTCTAAGTCCAAGGTTACTGGGGGACTCCAGGTGGCCAGCAGCCGGATTGGAGTTCACAGAACAGTGTTGTTCTGTTTAGGCTTTAAAACACACACACACACACACACACACACACACACACACACTCTCTCTTGTCCTGACATCTGAAATGTTTGTTCTCAATCCTTTGATTTTGGCCTCTGCAGCAGTGAGATATCACACAGAACCTTCTGACCAGCTCACATCACGTACAACCACGTGCACAGAATTTGTAGTCAGCTCTCACTATTCTGCGATATCAATTATTCTCTTGGAGGGAGACATGAGAGCTCAATCGGCACGCCTCAAAGAGAAGTTTGGTCTTCCTGCTTCGGTCGGGGTTTATACCAGAGGAGAATTCTTTGTTAACATACTACTTACACCAAACACTCACTTTTAACAAAGAAGCAATTTGTGGAAACACAGGAAAACTTACCTAAGGTGCCTTCTATGTTCTTTCATGTAAATTATATAAAGTGGGTGTTTCTCGGTTCTCTTTATCAGAAATGAATAGTAATTTATAAGGAGAGAGCTAAGGGTAAGTTCCCAGTTCCAAAAGGGCATCTGTTATGATATGGTGAATACTCAATTCTGGATGAAACACATTGAACTGCTCTTTGGAGAATCCTTGTGAAACAATATTCTTTGAATCTCTGCAAAGATCTGGCTCCAATCAAAGATGGAGATTTAGAGAAAGGGAAGAAAAAGACTTCTATGGTTTTCTCCAGAGCTGTCTTATGTGTCTGCATTTCAATCCAATGTTTGCATGTGTTTAACGCACACACACAGCTTGAAGGAGGAAGTACACACTCTGTGTTTTGCAGTGTTTGGGTGTGAATCAAAGGGAAACATGTGGTTCCATTCTGTTTCCTGGAGCATTCAGTTAAGTGGAGGGAAAAAAACCTAATTTGCGCTGATATCGTCACCACAGGGGTTGATTTTGCAAATGCCTGGGGTCGGGGAGGGGAAGCTCTGGGTCAATGTGCAGACCTGATGGTCTATAGGCTTGAAAAGTATACTGGAAGTGGTGTGGTCTGTCTCTGAGGAGGCTGGGTTTTCATTTGGTTGATTTTGGTTTTTGTCTTTCTTTTCTGTCGGTTAGTGCTATGTGGACGCCTCTAGCAACTTTGCTGTCTGTGAAACATGGATGGATGTTCTGAAGGCATCCTGCACAATTACAAAACAAAACAACAGGGATGGTCACAGTCACGTCCAAGAACAAGGAACTGAAATTGGGGGTAAAGATGTTACTCTTTTTTGTTTCCTTTTGGTACTGAAAACAAACCAGAGTGGTCTTTATGGTGGTCACAGCAGAACCCACAGCTGGTGAGAGGGTCCTTTGCTCTGTTTTGATTATAAGAGTAAGGGAGGTTCACATGGAGATTTGGAAAACAGAGAAAAGTTCAAAGATGGAAACAAAAGTTTGGGGGGATTGGCCAGTCTGTTCACACTTTAATCTATTAAATATAGATGACCTTGGGCTTTCACAAAGCTCTGCAGAACTTAGGTTCTGACCGCCTGTACCTACTGAGGACTCCCCACCAGAAGGTAAGCTCCACAAGTCCAGGGGTTAGACTATCTTGTTCACTCTTGTATTCCCAGCACCTAGAACTTACCTGGCATGTAGTAGGAGCTGGTTGAAAAAATAAGTGATTAGGGAGGGGGAAGGGTAAGCTGGGAAGAAGTGAGAGAGTGGCAGGGACTTATATGTACTACCAAATGTAAAATAGATAGCTAGCGGGAAGCAGCCGCATAACACAGGGAGACCAGCTGGGTGCTTTGTGACCACCTAGAGGGGTGGGATAGGGAGGGTGGGAGGGAGATGCAAGAGGGAGGGGATATGGGGATATATGTATATGTATAGCTGATTCACTTTGTTACAAAGCAGAAACTAACACACCATTGTCAAGCAATTATACTCCAATAAAGATGTTAAAATCAATCAATAAATAAATGATTAAATTGTTTTTCACTAAAGTACTTTACTCATCTTCACCTGCCTGGCTAACTTTAACTTGAGAATTCTATTCCTCCCACCCGCCTCCCATCTAAAGCCAAGTTTGTCAGGTTATACTTCTCGCTATATGCCCCTGTATACATTTACAACCAGACCTCAGGGAGATTTTTGTCTTTTTCTAACAGGTAGCTGTGCATTGTGGATAGTCCAAGACCCTCCCCCACCGTGCACTGTGTTCTGGGAAACGCATTACACCAAGTTAATTTTTTTCATTCAAGCTTCGGTGTTGAATTAAACTTTGCTGTTTAGCCATGCAACAAAACCCACCCTAGCGTCGCCGATCTAAGTGGCAAATGTGAGAGCTTGCTAACCTCAGGGATTAGTCATCAAGTCAGGGGTAGATTGAAGGGAATCTGCTCCCACTTCAAGAAATGTGATTTCCAGGGAAAAGGTCTACCTTTCAAGTTTTTACTACACTCTGCCATAGACAGTAGAAACTAACAGACCAGTGGATGACAGCCGAGGGCTTCTGCGAAGACATTCTTATTTGGTTTTAACTTAGAAATACGTACAATTAAATACTGACTGCAGAGAGACTACATGTGTTTTTGTATTATTTGAGATCATTTACAGTTTTTACATAAGAATATTTGAAGACTTCTAATAGAGCATTTATCACACAATGAAATATGTGAAGTCATTTGTGCAATAATCTCTGCTCAGACATACTACATTTGAGAGGATTTTTGTTAAAATTTGACGAGAGAAGTTGCCTGTGAATCTCTTGGTCCACCATATTGCACGCAAACCTTAGATTAGTTTCCAAGCCCGTTTTGCATAAGGGTGTTTAAGAAAGCAGTTTGGGAGTAAATGGATGCCTTAATGCTGTTGAGACAAAAAACATACTGGGAAGCAATCAGATGCAACATAAAATGAAGAATTTCTTTGAATCAAGAAATAAAATGACTTAGTTCCAATTACATATTTTGCTTTAGTCAAAATACTGTGCTCCACTCCTCCATTTCTGTTTACCATTCTTAACTGTGTAGATTAAAAAAAAAAAAAAATCACAGGTCCTGCTAAATTCACCATATCCAACCTCAATACTTAGTAGGTAACTCTTGAAAGCACTATATGTGACATTAGAATGAAATATACTGATAGCTAGTCTTCTTTCCTTCTCAATAGTTAGTCTTTCCTTCTCAGCACCGCAAGCAATGGTTATTTAATCCTCTGAGCCTTAGTTTCTTAATGTCTAAAACAGAAGTAACCTCACCAACTTGACAGTGTTGTGAGTACTAAAAGAGCTGATATATACAAAGTGGCAGGCACACTGGAAAATAAATAAAAGAGCCAATACAGAAGTGATTACAAAAACATGCATGTCATCAGGTAAGAATACGAGTTTGTAGCTCTAAAAAAATCAACCAGTAAAAGTCATTTCCAAAAGGCTTCAGTAACCTAACTACTGCCGTTTGCATTTTAAAAAGGGCTGAATAATTTTATGACCATTAGTAACATGTGTAGGCATCCAAGCTAAAATAATGATGAGGTAATCAGATTCCATGCCTCACTGCACATGGCGGATCGTCAGGATGGGGGGGGGGGGTTCTTCTTTAGAGAACTGCAGCATGACTGTAAATCCAAATGGCCTCCCCCAAAGCAATGCTCCAAGGGGTGAGAGACTCATACCTTTTGAGGACCATAGCAGGGTCATGGGATCTGGCACTTGGGTCAATTCCCATTTTGGCTCTGATTCCCATCTGCCCGGTTGCTAAACTTCCTGTTGAAAACTACAACCACTCTAACATACTTCAGGTGTTCATTCACAGGTTTCCAACCATTTAGGCATCAAGAGCTCTAGTGGATGGAAAAGTAGGAAAACCATCTTATTTAATTTTGTACGTCTCTCAATGGTAACAGGGCACATTCACGTGCATTCTCTCAATTGACCTTCTCTACTATACTAGGAGGTTGGCAGAACAATATCTATATCTCTCCCGCTTATCTGAGATGCCTGCTAGTTGGTGGCAGGGCCAGGACTAGACGGTGTGTCTTCTGGCTCTGAGTCAGTAATGCTTATGACAGCTACCAAGGGAAGAAACACAAAATGACTGGTGAGAGGACCAGAATGACAAATATTATATGCTGTAATAAATAACAATAAAGACAAAGAAGATGTCCCCACGAAGCGATTTCAAAGGACAGATGTCTGTCCAAAAGGTATGGAAAAAAAAAAAAGCTCTAGAACTGCTCGGGTTTGAAAACCTCTCTCAAGCTTTATGATTTCTGTAGAACTTCACTATCTAGGTTTTGCCTGAACCTGTAGCCTTTTCTTTTTTTATCTTCCTTCCTTTTTCTCCTTCATCTTGTAAAGTTTTTTATGTATTTCCCAAGTTCCTACTCATTTATCTCCTTGGATATCTCAGCAATCCTCAGAGATTCCACCGTTACTGCCAAGCTGAGAATTCGCAAGTCCCCACCTCAAGCTCTTATCTCTCATCAGAGCTCATCACACATTTCCTACTGGAAATCTCTACGGACTGACTCTTGGATACCTTATATTTTGCAACACCAAAGTCAAACTATGATTTTATCCTAAAATCTATTTTTCTTACATGTCCCCTATTTTATTGCTGTTGAAATCATAACTTTCCCAGTCTAGACATTCCTTACTTCTCTCTTTCTTCCATTCAACCAGCTGGCAATACCTGTTGATTCTCTCTCTGAAATGTCCTTTTGTTTCATCCTCATTACCAGCCTATGATCATCATCATAGAATAAGTCCTTAAAAACATTTTTCCTGGACCACTTAAACAATCACCTGCTATTTATTTTTCTTGAACCCACTGAAAAACATTCTTTCAAGGGAGCCAAATAATCGTCCTAAAAATTAAGCTTTGGGCATTTTGTCTTCTGCTCAAAAACTTTCAAAATGTCTTCTCACTGCTTTCAGAGGCAATCTATCAATATGGCATTCAAATTCTCCCCACTACAGGCCTAAAGTACCTGGAAAGAAAAAAAAAAAAAAACAACCCAAAACATAGCTATCATTAGTTTAGCATCTATCGCAGACCAGATAAGACTCATTAAACATTTTCACACATTACTATAAATCTTTACACAGACTTGCGAGGTGACATTATCAGTTTACAGAGAAGTCAAAAAATTTACCCAAGGACATACAGCTGGTTGGAGGCAAAGCTAGATCTTGAATTACAGACCACTTTCCTCTAAAACACGGGATCTGTCTGCCATCATTCCACACTGTCCTCCCATTCCCTCAACTCATTTATTCTGGACACACTGAACACCCAATTTGAGAATATAACTTGGATTTCCTTCCTCTGAGGTTACATTCATGCTAGTATCTTCATCTGGCGTGTTCCTTCTCCAGATTCCACCAGCCCAAATCTGACCCACCCTGTCTATATACATTTCTTCAATGTCTACAACCAGTAATATTCTTACTTTCCTTGGTATACAGCCCATCCTCCCTTAAAACGGAGCCATATGTACAATTTTTATTTCTCCCCTTGATATTAAACCTCTTCACATGTCCACCAACTCCAAATAAATTGTCGTTTCATAAATACGTGTTGAATTAAAATCATCACCAGTACACTTTCTACTCTGAAACTTTCATTAGGGGTGTAATAATAGTAAAGAATCAGAACTGGATCTGAATGCCTGCTCAGCCTTTTATTAGCAGTGCTATCTTGGGGAATTCATTAACTTCATTAAATATTAGTTGCCTCATTTATAAAGTGAGGCTATTAATAGTGACTACCTCACTGAGTTGTTGTGAGCTCATAATAAGATAAAATAAACAAAGGCCTTGCACAATGTCTGGTACCTGGTACTTAGTCAGTCCGTACTAGTGCTGAGCAACAGCAATGGTAGTCATGTAAGATGATCTCGAAAGATCTAGTCTGAAGCAAATGTAGGAAATAATCATCAATGCTATTAAATTACCTGCCAACGTATAGAAGATGGAGTAGCAAAGTAAACTGAATTAAAAGAGGTTAACTAAGGAGTCAAGAAGAGAATAGGAGACATTTTAATTGCCAATCATTGCCTGTCATCCTGAGTATGAACTGACTCTGGGATGAAGGTTAGTTTGGTCGATCAGCAGGGCTTATCTAAATGTCTGTAAGTGATTCTAGGTTCCAAAGGTGTCATCTCAGGCTGGGAAATGACAGGTCTGGCGGTCAGTACTATCTTTGAGGCTAATACGGTTATACAGTTCCCTCCGCCATCAATCGGGGAAACACTAACAAGACGAAACAGCCCCAGTGACAGCATCAGGATCTAAGCACATGATGCTATGGGGTGGGTGGCTAATGAATTCCCCAATCAATATGCTGAGGTCCACGCCTTCTGAATGCAGCCAGGGATCTACAATCCGTCGTCTATAGCTTCAGAGAGTTCATGAGTTATTTCTTGCCCTGATGCACTGAACAATACCCCAGGGGTACTGACTAGTAACAGTGTAAGTGGTGGGTCAACGAGATAATTCATCTGAACGACAGCATTAAGGTAGGTTTGCCATTAAGTCATATAAGCTCCAGCACTCACTTGATGGTGCTTAGGGTTTTGTTTGCCTTGCTTGCTGCACTTTGGATTCATCTGTCTCAAAAGCCTCTGCTATTCAAAACTCGTTCAGCTATTTGATAACTGCCATAATCTAGGGTATATGCTACCAGGTTGACTTTAAATCAGTAGTATCCTGATGTTTCCTTAGAATTTCATATTAGTTAAGTTGAAATCTCAAAGATCTGATTAAAAGTCTATTCATTATTTAGGAGAATAAACTATATTGTTTTCTCTGACTTAAAAAGACGTTAACTGAAAAAAAAGTACGAATAATATTAAAAGCTATCCATGGGCTTCCCTGGTGGCGCAGTGGTTGGGAGTCCGCCTGCCGATGCAGGAGACACGGGTTCGTGCCCTGGTCCGGGAGGATCCCACGTGCCGCGGAGCGGCTGGGCCCGTGAGCCATGGCCGCTGAGCCTGCGCGTCCGGAGCCTGTGCTCCGCAACGGGAGAGGCCACAGCAGTGAGAGGCCCGCGTACCGCAAAAAAAAAAAAAAAAAAGACGTTAACTGAAAAAAAAGTACGAATAATATTAAAAGCTATCCATGATTGAAAGCTCACTATATACCAGGAGCCATACAAGAGTTTCAATACATCATCTCATAAATATGTAGAAAACCTACTTTCTCATATTTTACTTACGTGTTCTTTCAAATCTGTTAGCTCTATGCGAGCCAAGGTTGATAACAGTATCCCCAACACATAGCACTTAGCCTGGCACATAAAAAACACTCAGTTCACGCATAAAGAATGTCACTCGTGAGCTAAATTCTCTTAATTCTAATTTCTCTAAATTCGTATTAGGTGTGCATTGAGGATGCTGAAACAGGAATATCATCAGTTAACAGTCAAAGGGTCACTGGTGTAAGAGATAAATGAGTCAGATATGGTCATTTGGCCTCATTTCTCATAACTGTGTACCAGCTCTAAAATACTTTCCATGTGCTTTGCCAACTCAGTTTTTACGACTGTATTACTGTAAATTTCACCTGCACACGAAATTTGTCATTCAGTTTTCTTTTATATTTGAGGAATCAAAAAAAATCTATGAGATGCTTTTACCTGTACATGCGCTTTTATGTTTCCAGTTTACTTGGTGGCAGCAGCTACTCATATTCACTCAATCTGGCTGTACCCATACTGGGATGTTTGTTCTAGCAATGACCCTTTCTGGGCTCCATTAACGCCCAACTATAGGGCCAAGCCCTTTATGTATTTATCCGGTGCCCATGGTTGGGTCTCAAACCACTTTTTTTTTTTTTTTGGTGGTACGCGGGCCTCTCGCTGTTGTGGCCTCTCCCGCTGCGGAGCACAGGCTCCGGACGCGCAGGCTCAGCGGCCATGGCTCACGGGCCCAGCCGCTCCGCGGCATGTGGGATCTTCCCGGACTGGGGCACGAACCCACGTCCCCTGCATCGGCAGGCGGACTCTCAACCACTGAGCCACCAGGGAAGCCCTCAAACCGCTTTTATACTCTCCTCCCCAGAAAGATTTTGCTCTCCTGATGGTGCTGTTTGTGGTTGTTGTTTTGTTCGCCTCCGTCTTCCCCCACTTCTTCTCGTCCTCCTCCACCCCCCTTCCACCACCACCACCTCCTCCTCCTCCATCTTCTTTAGGCAAAGATGAGACAGCGTTCATACGACTGAAGAAGGACCTTCAGGGCAGGGTGGATTCCACTTTTACTGGTAAGTGTAGAGCCCTTTGGAACATTGTACTGAAGTGGAGAAGAGGCATATAATGCATCACCTCGTGACACTGTAGAGACATAATGTCCTGCAACGAGACACCCAGGAAGCTGCAGGAGTCTACTTAGCCTATTGACCTAACCAGGCGTCTCTCAGCGGGAACTGGGTTCTTCACCGCGTGCTAATGGAACACACCAAAAGTCTCAGTTGTGGATTTGGTTAATTCGAAAATTTGTTTTTGATCAGATAAAATAGGAATTTGCTTGCAGAAAGTGTCTAAGTAGACTTTCAAAAATACTGAAAATGAAATTCTGCTTTCCATTATAAAACGTGTTCTTCCTTTCACTATATATATATATATATATATATATATTTTTTTTTTTTTTTTTCCTTGAATGAAGTCATCCCCTGCTAGATATTTCATCAAGAAAACTACCATTCTATCTTCATGCAGTCCTTTGCCAACAACAAAACAACTTCCGAATACTTTATGTCCTCTGAACCTCAGGAAATCCTTACTAGGTGAGCTGTTTGGTGCCCATTTAAAAGAAGAGAAAGGTGAAGCTCAAAGCAGTGGAGTGACTCGCTCAAAGCCAAGTAGCTCACTGGATGTGGACAGAAATGAGACTCAGATCCAAATCTTCTGATCACAAATTAAGCACATTTTTCCACTACAGCTTGCTGCCTTTCAACATGAAGCACGGAATCAAAGTCAACAGATTTAAGTAGAGCCACCTTGGGAATAACAAAGATCTGAGGAAACACACTCACTCTCGTGCAGGTGCTGCCTCTGGTCCAGCTTACATAAACAGTCGCTTCCTCAAAACCCCCTTCCACTCCCTTCTCCCGCCTTCTCCTCCAACTCCGCAGGGATGGAACAGCCAAGCTAGGAGCTACAGAGACATCCCCAGCAGGCCCTCTCCGCGGAAGTGGCTAATGATCTGGAAAAGCTCCTAAGGCTAGAAAACCCACAGAGGCCTTTCTCACTAAGAACAAAGAGCAGCAAAAGGAAATACAGAGCTAACCTGCAGTGTGCAGCACTCTGTGGGAAGCAAAATTGCACTGGTGGACACCTTTGTTGATTTCGTTCTTTCCCTCTTTCCTTGTGTTACCAGCCTCAAATGTCAATATTCCTCTGGACTCCTCTGCAGATGCCCCCATGTACAATGCCTGAACCCAGTCCAGTTCTGCCACTGGCCAAATCCAGGGATGAACCTAAGCTAACAGCCACCTAAACTCACTGAAGACTAACCCAAAAGATGTTGATGGTTTGCTGTAAATATCCCACACAGGGGACAGCCAAGTGAAGCATCCGTGCCAGCAGTTTATAGATGCAATAGATGTGAGCAACAGACCATTTATCATAATTCAGCTCTGCTCCTCTGTTTTTTCTCCAGAAGTCACTTCAAGTGCTGTAACTTATGGGAAAACAATACTATACAAGCCAAACTTAATAAATATCTGGTTTCCCAAACTTGACACTAAGAGAATACCATCAGTTTTTTTTTGGGGGGGAGGCAGTTTTTTGGAAAGAGAACACTTTACCATTTTGGAAAGGGGGTCGGTGTGGACAAGACTAACCCTTTCTCTTCTACTTTGGTTTATGTAAGTATCTACATTATAAGACAGGAGGGAAACAGTTGGGGAAGGTTATAGATTCTTGTCAAACCAAACAGATGTCCAGACACATACATTTCCACTGTTCCTGAAAGGCTCATAATTAAAAAATAAATCCAAGAGGATTTACTGTAAATTACACACAGAGAGAATAAAATGAATAGGAAGTCTTTTTTACACCCTGCATTAACTACATAAAGAGAAGCTAATTGTTGCCCAGTTCTCCCCAACCTTCTATTTTGCAGGTGGTGAAAGGAGGCTGTCAAGAGTTTCAGGATAGCAGTAGGGAGCACTTCATGGTAATTCTTTCTCTGGTCCTGTTCAGTTTTGTCTCTGTTGTATAAAGAAGGTGAGTGTAACCTGACACTGCTCCATAGAGCCTAGATGAAGGGACAATAGGCAGATGTCACTCACAGGAATAGCTTCTCTCCAAATACTGAGCAGATTCATTTCTCAACAATAGATCTCAGTGGAGAGAACTTATATTTGAAACAATAATTTGTAAAAATCTCTCTGCTCTATGATGCCCTCCCTTCCACAGAATTTTATTTCATGAACACATACTTCAGCAAAGATCTTTTTGCCTTTGTCACCCACATTTTGTCTGTGATTTCATTAATATCATGATTAATAACTGACACAGAAAATAGTACATCACAGAAGTATGAACCAACAATGAAGCAATGTAAGCTACTTTGAAGCAATCTCTAAATTATTTTGATCTCTTGGCCTTCTCTGATTTTTTTTGAATGATCTAATTCTTGTCTTGTTTAATAAGCCTATGTAATCACCACGAGGCCCAGATGAGTGGGAAGAGGTTTGGTTTAAAAGAAATCAGCAAGAGAAAGAAGAGCCTCTGTTCACTTGGTGAGAACAGCAGATAATCTGAGCAAGCTGTGAAACAGGAAAAACTGTGCCTACAGCACCCACCCAGCTCTGTCTTAGTGTCTCTTTCTTTGTGCCAATTCTTCACCCTGGGGCACCAATGCCTTCATTCTGCCCAAGCTCTCTCCACAAATTCTTGCCATCCCCCCCAAATGTTGTATGTCCCCAAATCAGCCATGCTAACTTCAGCAGCCGTATATAAAACACAAACTCTCAATCTCTTTCCCTCCTTCCTCTCTCGTGCTCTCCCCCGCACCCCACACACACTGATTTCAGAGTTTAGACTTTGTTTTGGAGCAATGTACTAGCTTGACAACCACTCAGAAGTAGCACCAAGACATTTTTGGTGATTTCCACAATTAACACCCACACTCGAAGAATGACGTTTTGCCCGCATGTGACCCTTGCCAGAGCCCGTCTCCAGGCAGACGTGTCCTCTCTTCCTCAGGCCCACTTCGTCCTTGCTTCCCCTACCCCTGGGATTCGCCTTGCCCTCATGTCCTCTTCCTGTCTGTCATCACTTTCTCTTTGTACCCGTGAGTTTTTCTCCTGGGGGCACTGCAAGGGGAATGAAATCGTTTACCTCCCGTCCAACCCTTTCCCCTCTCAGCAGCGGCACTTCCTTTCTTTTTGAGTAATTTTCTTTAGTACAAGGAAACAAACTGTGTTTAATAAACAAATCCACTATGACAGATTGTGAAAGTCATATAAAATGATCTTAGTAGGTATTTATGGCTTCATTCTCCTGATGCGTCTATGTAAATGTCCAAAAGAAGAGGCTGGATTTTGGCATCAAGTCTTTTGACCTTGCACTTGGAACTTCCCTCTCCAATGTGGTAAAGAATCTTCCCTTTGCTCTGCTCACTCTGACCTCAGTGTTTAATCACATGTTCTTTACATCTCTAAGAGGACCTTTGCAGCCTAGGGCAGCAGTCACCAAAGTACAGCCTGTAGCCTGTTCTTGTAAGTACATTTTTACTGGAATACAGTCACACACACTTTCTATCTCTGGTAGACACCAGAAACGATCCATTAGTGAACAAAAAATGATTTGAAATTACTAGACCAGTGAAGGGTTCCCATGCTCAAGAGGGTCACAGGCATGTCAAGGCCACTCCAGAATGGTGTGGTTTCTTTACATCATAGGGTCTCTTTTACTTTTCTCTAAAAATATCAGATGGCATTTCCTAACCCAAGCTCTGAAGGACAATCTGTTGGAATTTTCCAGAATGTTTAAGCAATGAAAGCATCATTGGAATAAGTCTACAATACCCAAGGGGGCTCTACACATCTTGATGTAAAATTTCTTGTATTTTTGCTTTTAAGATTTAACATGGAATGCTTTGGTTCCTCCTGGAAGTTCCCAGCAACCTCATATCCATTTTATAAAAACACTGCCAACTCCAACTAAACTACCAGAAAAAAACCGAACAAACAACATTGCTCTTAAAAGTGGAGACACTTTACAAAACAGGAATGGGAAGAAATGGATAAACTTGGTAGCACATTATCTGACTCGAAAAAGATGCTCATGGCTGTGTCAAATCTTATTCTTCCTAGTAAGTCACACTGAATAAAAAAAAGAAGAGAAATCCACGTGAAAATGCAAGTGAGCTGGTAATAATAGACTAGTTATAGCTGCCATGAAATACTCATTAAGTTACACGCAGCATAAATCTCACAGAGGCCAAATAAAGATAAACTGTACTAACTATGGCTGCCTTCCTCTGTGCTCCTTGGCGTGGCTTTTTAAGATGCTTAAGCTCAGGTTCATAGTACCATATGGTTCCTGAAGCATCTGAGGAAGGATGAAAGGTTCACAGCTCTTTTCAAGACCCCTATTCTGCATTTTGAAGGTGCTCATTTCCAAGCAGTCCTTCCCTGCATTGCTAAGCAGAGTCTTGACCTGATCTGGTTCACTCTGAGATCAGACAGGCTTCCAGCTTAAGCCTCTTCCTTCCAGCTGCTCCTGTTGCCAAGGCATATTGGAAGAGCAGGTGCTGGAGACGGGCACTGCTTCCAGGGCTGAGCTTGCTGCTGTGGTTCCAGCCAGCCACCTCCACTCCAGAGCCTGGCAATGAAATCTCACTCTGCTTTCCTCGGTAGATAGGCGCATTAGCAAAACTCACATTCAAAGATTCCCAGTAAATGTTGCTTTTCCTCCTTTTCGGAGGTTGGTGATAATTCCCAGTTGACTTTCCTTCTTAACTGC
Organism: Kogia breviceps; assembly: GCF_026419965.1. NCBI lineage: Eukaryota > Metazoa > Chordata > Mammalia > Artiodactyla > Physeteridae > Kogia > Kogia breviceps. Next base: position 23,516,187 of record NC_081312.1, read on the forward strand.
TTTCCCCCCCTACTATTTAAACCTAATTCTTATTGCTCCAAATTAAACCCATTCTTCCTGGTCTTGTCATTGCTAACTAATGAGAACAATTCCTCTCTTTGCTTTTGGTGGCGGCACTTTGGGTACTTACGGATGAGAGTCATATCCTTCTTCAGCCTACTTTCTTAACTGCAGACTGCACAGGTGATAAAATGGGTTAACTGTTGCTATAAAGATATTTTCTATCCTCACAACAAAGTAATTTTTCCTCCAGATCATTTTAATTTCTTAGAATTGCACCGTGTGCTTAATGATCTGCAGTGAGTGAGGGTGCAGTCCTGTTGGGTTTATATATACAAGCAAACTGCTGGATATACAAGACACGCAAATACACCAACTCCTGGTCCATGTGCTGATTCTTTTTGCCCCACCCACTCTGGCCTCAGTTTTTATCACATGTTCTTTATGCCTCTACAAGAAAGTCTGCAGGCTAGGGCAGGGGTCACCAAGGCGAAGCCTGCAGCCTGTTTTTATAAATGTACTTTTATGGAACATAGTCATACATATTCTTTAAAAATGTATCATCTATAGCTGCTTTCACATTAACAACGGCAGAGTTGAGTAGCCCTGACAGAGACTTATGACCCGAAAAAGCCCCAAATATTTCTATTTGGCCCTTTACAGAGCCCCACAACTTAGGAGATCACTGACACTCAAGGGGGCCTTGCTGTGTACCCCAGGTTAAGAGGAACCATACCAGGTCAGTCTCTTACTTACACCTAAGTGGTCTGTTAAGTGTTTCATGACAGGTCAAACCACCCAGAAGGGGAGGGAGTCTGGACAGGAAGAGTTTTAAATTTTCTATCCCCGGGGTGCCCTCCGGGTATCGTGGTTCATATCTGAGGGGTAGAATGAGGCTTAACACACACCACCTCCTGGGTATGGGCTCCAACACACTGAGGCAACGTTACAAGCGTGTGCCCCTCTGCCATGTCTATCTAGAATGTTCCACTGCATTTGTCTGCCTCACCAACTCAGACCACCAGGAAGACAAGAGAATCCAGGCCACAGTCCGGTACTCACTATGTGAAGCTGAAGGAAGTCCCCGAGGCCTGGGGCGCTGTCTATGCGCACCAGGATGCCGTCCTTCACGGTGGTGCTGAAGCCCACAGCCAGACGGTCAGAGCGCGTGCTGGGCCTGTCATTGGCCGGCCAGGTGTAGAGAATCAGGCCTCCACTTTTCCCAAAGATGTACGTGGCGCCAGCTGCGAAAGCAAGGAGAGAGGGAGCCGTCAGGACCCTGCAGTGCTTATTGCCAGCTGTGGGTACACTGGTGAGACTCTGCACACGCAGCCGTGGAGAGAAACGGCCACCACGTGCCAGTATATGGTGACCAAGAGGGATGGCATCCAAAGCCTTGGAAGACGGCTGTCACCCCAAATTAAAGACGCAGGCAAAATGAGTTAATAACGAAGCAGATGCTAGCTAGAGACCATTGCTCGCATCTTCAGATCCTGCTGTATAAGGGCAGAGGGCAGATAACATGCTGTGTCTGAGGGCTTTGCTACATTGCGACAAACAACTTTTCTGCCTTCTTCAATCTAGGCCAGGGCAGGCAGGAGATAGGAAACTAGTTCCCCCATCTCTTAGCTATCAGAATATTCTGGCCAGTGGAGTGGGGAGAAGTTCCAGGAAGGCCACACAAAACTAAAGGTAACGTGGAAGTCCAAAGCCGTTACTCCTTTCCTGCTTGTGCCCTCTGTCACCCTCACAGAAAAGAGAGCCTGAGAAAACCAAGTTACGTGACTCAAAGCACTTGCCTATTTCCCTCTTATGTTGCTATAAAAAAGGTGGTAAAAATTAATTTTATGGGAACATATATATATGTATAACTGATTCACTTTGTTGTAAAGCAGAAACTAACACACCATTGTAAAGCAATTATACCCCAATAAAGATGTTAAAAAAAGAGTATAAAAAATTAATTAATTCTGGAGGTCTTTAAAAAATTAACTCTATATTTTTTTCCCTAGTTGTGGTGTTTATCCGGTATTCTCTAACAGTTTCTAGCTCCTTTCCAAACTAAATTTCAAAAAGAAGACATAGGAGACATAGGAAAAAACCCCTCAATTTAACGAATTTTGATCTTGAAAAGCAGTATTATCAATTATGACTAGTGGGTTCAACATTGTTTTTAATATTTACTTGTGATTTAGCTCTTACAATTTATAAACCCAGGGGTTAGTAAGAATATATTGACTTAAAAATACGTAGAAAACAAAGAGGAAGAAAAATAAAGAAAATATTTGCATCTCCTAAATTTCAAAAATCTATTTTTACAAACAAGTGTTTAAATCTGAATTTGGGGGAAAAGCATGCAGATTTGGTGGCCAGAAGAGACTACACCATTGTAGTTTCTATGACTGTGTTATGTCACCCATAGTGAGTAGTTCCATATGTCACTCATTTCAAAGTTCAGAGAGCATTTGGCATCAGACTTTCTTGTGTTTCCCACCAAACATAGTCCAATCCTTGAAACTGTTTTAAAGCAACATTAGACAAGCATTCATATATCTAGCATTTACTAAATATTTCAATATTGATCAATTTACTTTACAGAGAATATTGGGTTGAATTATGTTGTTTCAAGAAGAAATGAGTTATTCATCTTGTTTAGAAATTACAGAGTAAGCTGCTATGAGGCTAGAATTAGGAGTATATGTCATATGCCATCCTCTTCTAAGGCATTAAGCCACGTTGTATTCTGAGGCATATAGAATCTAATTTGTCCTCTTTGAAAGGTCACCATTCTAGTTGCTCCAATATGATCAGTTTGTGTATTGTATGCAGCATAACATTATTTTCCTTTTATGAGTTTCTCAATTCTTAGGGGATGGTGTCTGAAAAGCCCTCCACAGTCACCTGGAAAATTGGGGATTGTAGTATGGAAAGTTTATGTTTAATTCTACATGCAAAACAATGTTTGTTCCTTATTATCCACGAACACCCTCAAAGATTCTTAAAATTAGAAGTGTGGATATAATGATTTACTCTTGATATCTCACCATCTGTGAAGAATTTAAATAATTCCATTTCTGTAGATGATTACAAATGTCATCACCATTCCCTTTACTCTTTATTTGGAAAACTGAAGGTTACTCAGTGATTAATATATAGAATCACCAAAAGTGCAAATCAGCCTGTGACATTTTGTGGCAATTTATAAAATCTTGCCCTATTCTATCCTAAATATATAGTGGATTCTGCTACAGAAATAAATCCATACTCTATCAGGAAATAGTTTTGTCACTACAGAAAGAAAAAGTCAAAAGTTGATAACAGCAGCAACGTATACATGGTGCTTTACAGTTTGCAAAAGTGTTTTTCAGATTTATTAGCTGGGTCTTCACAGCAGTTCTATGGAATATTTCATTTGTTAACACTGCTTGGAAACAGAGACCCAAATATCTGACTTAAATAAGTGGCACCTCCTTTAAGTCTCCATCTGGACCCTCGTGCCTCCGAAAGCCTGGCTTTACCATACACCAATCATAGCTTAATATCATTCTACAATAAACTATACCAATGATGTAAAGTTGACTGTACTTCATTTTTTTCACACCTTCTGACAAGAACAAAGCAGAATGAAAACAAAGCCATAACCCCTAAATCTGACATGTTTTCAAAAGCTAGTCTGGCTTTCTCACCATACAAATAACTTTAAAAACTTTCTACTCGGCTTATATTTCACCCACTGCCCTGTTCAGTAATTGTCAATACAAAGAATACAAAAAGGAAGAGCATTTTAAAAGATAAATACACAACTTCTTATATGTAGTGGCTAGGTCACTGTGACTGCAATTTTTAAATAAACAAAGAATGAAACTACACTATGACAATATTATGATAAGTAGAAGGAGAATATGATTTAAACTATTTTTACTGCCTCTGTTGTTCTGAATTTAGGATATCACTATGTTAGATAATTCTAACTTTACAGGTGAAAAGGGCATAAAAGGTACAAAGTCCTTAGCATGCAGCTTTTTCTGCTACCTAGAAATAAATTTTAAAATGTATTCTTGGTACTGAATTTGCTAGTAAGGGTGACTAAAGACCCTGAATGCTTGCATAGTCCAATGTTGGCTTTAGAGGAAGTTAATTAATAGTTAAAACCCTCTGCTCTGATAACTTGTTATTTTTTTCTTCTTTAATTAGCTCTGTTGTCTTGCATGGCTTTTAAAGATAAATACATGCTTTCTGTTAATTTTAATATAAAATGCCTCAAGTCCCAGGGGGAACATGGAATTATTTTACTTTACATTTTAAAATTAAAAAGTTAATTTTGTTATTTTTAAATGTGGATTACAAATCAACTTTTTGGGAACATCCCAGGAACCATAAGAATCCTCTTTAATCCATTAACGATGTTCACTTCTAAGACATGCAATACCAAATCACATGCTTTCTACTCCGAGAAAGAGACTAGCGTTTCTGGTTGCTGGTTTCTCACTGTGCTCAGTATGCTGGTACTAAGATCATGCTACATTTATTAATAATCAGAACCATGGAAATTTCCTGCTTGCTAACAAAAAGTGATTCATTCAACTGATGAAAAAAATGCTGTGGTGGTATTTTGGCCATTTAACATTGCAGGGTTTGCAAGTTTGCAAGCAGCTGAAGTTGCTTTGCCGAGTTCCAACCAACACGGTATTTCAGGAATGGAGTCTCCACACTGTCACCATTAGCCATGAGAACGTGGATATACTCATCTTCAAATAGTCAACAAGCATGACATGTTATTTAACACACAACTTCTTTTGTCTCGAAAGCACCAAAAATGGGTTTGGCTTATTGTTTTCATAACTGGATAGCTCTCTACTGGGATGGAGCTGATGGTGATTTTTTTTTTTTTTTTTTTTTTTTTTTTTTGCAGTACGCGGGCCTCACTGTTGTGGCCTCTCCCATTGCGGAGCACAGGCTCCGGACACGCGGGCTCAGCGGCCATGGCTCACGGGCCCAGCCGCTCCGAGGCATGTGGGATCTTCCCAAACCGGGGCACGAACCCGTGTCCCCTGCATCGGCAGGCGGACTCTCAACCACTGAGCCACCAGGGAAGCCCCTGATGGTGATTTTTGCAGCTCCATATACGTATAGCATATTACTTTTCTGGATACCAACAGGAACAGAATCATGGTCCACTTTAAGATTTACATTAGATATAAAAATAATATACATATGTGCATTAATATGCATGTATGTGTGTATGTACGTGTATAAAAAAAGGAAAGTTTAGTTAGAAAATAGAATAGACTACCTGGAATTAATTTATTATTTTCCCCATCAAATAATTATAAATAAAATGGCTCCGGAAAAGCATTTATATATAATGTCGGTTATATATTTATGTTTAAAAACAACAAATTAGCTTTTTCTGAAATAATGTTCAGTTGGTATTAAAGTGGAACAAGTTTGGAAGCATCTCCCAAGGGAGACCTGAAAGAGTTAAGTTTAAAGAGAACTAACAGGGAACCATACTCAGTATTTTGGAATAACCTATATGGGAAAAGAACCTGAAAAAGAATATATATATAAAATATGTACATATTATATATAATATGTACATAATAACTATAATATGAATATATAATATGTACACATTATATATATATAATATACATATTATATATATAAACTGAATCACTTTGCTGTACACCTAAAACTAATACAACATTGTAAATCAACTATACTTCAATAATAAATGAATTAAAATAGAAAAAATAAAGAGAACTAGATAATTTACTGGTAGAAAAGTATAGCAGGTAGAATAATAAATTAAGTAATAAGTCTAAGTCTTAGCATGCAAACCACCTGGTAGGTAAACTAGAATAAGAAACAAGATGTCAGACTCCTTCTCTGGTGCTCTTTGAACACTGCCTGAGAATTGAGTATAAAATATCAAGGTACCAAGGTATGTCTGTCTATCTCTATTATATCAGGTTCCTATTCCTTATTTCTATTTTATTACTCTTTCATCAACCTTATTCACATTTGTATCCTTTACAGTAAATTGGTAAATCCTTTTGGAAAATAGATATCAAGGACATAAAATATATTATGCCAGTAGATGTAGTTATTTCTGTTAACTTAAAATTATCTTTTATTCATATCAATTATCATACAGATAATAAAACCAAAATGGAAAGACTTTGAAAATGACAAGTATCTCCTCTAGGAAATGAAGACATATAGAGCTCAAGGGTCTCGTAATGACTGCTGACTTGAAAAACACAGTTTCTCAATTTCTTTTACGTATTTAGCTTGCTCCATGGTTCCCCTTACGGACACCCCTGGCTCTTTTGGGAGTGTTCATAACAGTAGGGTCTTACAATTCCATAGTGTCAAATGGGTTTCAAACTGCTTTCTTTGGGAGTATCTCATTTGATATCTCTTTCCCCAGTACCCACTGAAGTGTTAATGGCAAATATTTTTGTTACTGTTTTAATAGAAAAGTAAACAAAGGCTCAAAGAGATTAAATGACCTGATTTGGTGTTAAGTGTTGGAACTGAGAGTACAGCCGGATCTTCCCTTTCTTAATTCTGCCTTCTTCTCCCCTCCGCGGGGGAGAAGCTGTCCTGCTGACCCATGGGATGTATCGATAGCTTCCCTAAAGGAATTCCTGGAGACCAAGAGCTCCACGAGGAGAAGGGGAGGGTAAATAACAGATGAAAAAAACTATGAACAACAAAATGTCTGCATTACAGAGGGAGCCACGAGGGAATACGAGATACATGATATAGATTTTACAAAGAGCCCTGCAATGTATTTATTCAATGTATGGTTTATTATGATCTACTGTTTCTACTCCAAAATTTTAAAAATAAACACCAAAACTGATGATAAAGTAGCCTTAAATAAAGCAAAACTGAAGGGACTGAACATTAAGAGAGAAATGTCATGTATTTTAAAGAACATCCTTTATCTCTGGCAAAGAAATGATCAGATTTACTGCTCAGCTAACTGAGGAACTGACAACATTGCCTGAGTCAAGTATATCATTGGGGAGATCCAAGCCCCATTTCTTAAACAATGCTCAGGCAAAGTAAGGGCTCTCTCCATAAGGGGCAATTTCTTTCTCTTTCTTAAAGAAAGAATGATTAAAACCAAAGGGCATTAAGCCATTAAACACGGAGGCAACATTTCAGAGCATATCCCTCTATTAGTGATAAAGTATATGAGGCTCTATACATGAAAACTGATCTAAAGTAAAGCTTCCAGGGACACACTTAAATTTCCTCCTGCTCAAAAGAATTTCCATAAGCTCATTATTCTTTCCTTTGGGGCAATTATTTCTTTCACAAACCTTTGGTAGTGCTTTACAATGCTAATTATGATACTAATGTTACTACTAATATTAATAATCATACTAGCTATATGTATGAATCACTCACTATGTATTACAGCATACAGTATAATATTTCAAATTCCTATATCTTTCATTTTAGATACTGTTGCTGTATTAGTTTGTATACGGGCTGCCATACACAAGGTACCACAGACCGGGTGACTTAAAAAACAGAAATTTATTTCCTCACATTTCTAGAAACTAGAATTCCGAGATCAAGTTGTCAGCAGGGTGGATTTCTTCTAAGGCCTGTCTCCTTGGCTTCTAAATGTTCTTCTCCCTCCCTGTGTCACCACGTGGCCTATCATCTTTACCTAGCTGTGTCCTAATTTCCTCTTCTTATAAGGATACCAGTCACAATGGATTAGGGCCCACCCTAATGACCTCATTTTAACTTAATTACCTCTTTAGACACTCTATCTCCAATTACAGTTATAGTCTGAGGTACTGGAGGTTATGACTTTAACATATAAATTTTGAGGGGACACAATTCAGCCTGTAACAGTCACTCTTCCAATTTTCAAGATGAGGGAAGCTATATATAGAATGAGGTTAAAAAACAAAAAAAAGGGCTTCCCTGGTGGCGCAGTGGTTGAGAGTCCGCCTGCCGATGCAGGGGACACGGGTTCGTGCCCCGGTCCGGGAGGATCCCACATGCCGCGGAGCGGCTGGGCCCGTGAGCCATGGCCGCTGAGCCTGCGCGTCCGGAGCCTGTGCTCCGCAGCGGGAGAGGCCACAACAGTGAGAGGCCCGCATACCGCAAAAAAAAAAAAAAAAACCACACACAAAAAAAAAAAAAAAAAAAAAAAAACTTGCCTAAGATCCCCCAAATTCAGGAATTTAACCCAGATTTATCTAACTTAATGATCTATTCTTTTTACTGTGTCAAACTGTGTGCCCTAATATGTTTCCTTTGACTTTACCTATGTATTTGTGTGGGGCTGGGGATAATGTTGGAGAGAAGAAAGACAATGGCTTGCTAACGTGTGGCAAAAAATAAACAGCAGCAAACAAGATGGAAACTCAATTCCCACGCAATGGAAATGGCAGTAGAGGGCTGATTTTCCTGATCAGTTTATCTAACTTAAATGACAATGGTTTAATATGAAGTTGTTCTCTATCAAGTATATAAAGCAAGGTCAGATAATAGCCTATTCCTGATTAATTATTCCATACTCATAAAATTCTAAATTATGAAGAGTGGACTCTATAATAATAAGGTTTATTTCAGAGATTAACTATAGTCAACTTAATTTTTAACTTTCATAACCGAGCTGGTTTTTATATAGCAAAACAAAGTAAGTCCTAGGAAATTACACAGTATTCAGGTTTAAGAAAATATATATTAAGTTTTACTGTCAAACAAAATGAAAATTCAGAACCCTTCTGTACCATGAGCTCCTGAAGGACAGGGTTGTTTAATTTATCTCTCTATCAACACTGTGAATGCTCAGGAAGTAAACGCTGAATTAATCAATAAAACTTGGCTCACCTACACTTTCATATCTTCACAGTGTCATTCAGGCATCTTCCCATTAATCCATCTCAGCTTTTTGTCATTTCATCTCATTGTGGAAATATTTTATAAATACTCATCAATTAGAGTTCACAACATCTCCTATGATGGAATAGCTTCCAATTTATAAAAGAAATCTAACTGCAAAGACATTTGAATGATTTTTCTCTGGTGAATTTTTGGCAGGCTCAGATAAGAAAATCACACACACTTTAAGTCAAATTGTTTTATGTTTACCCTTCAGTTCCTAAGTTACATTGAAAACTGTTTCTAGGATATATATATCATATATATATGAAAATACAGCTTAGATTTAACAAGAATACACAGTAGAAAAGCGAAGTAACATATTTAGGAATGGCAATGTTATCACTCTATTTTACAGAGCATTAACCAAGTGTAAAGACTTTATATACGTTTGTCCTTAGGCAAAATATAAACGAATGAAAAGAAAAATAAAAATGATCATTTTATAATAACTCAACAGCCTCTTCTGTAGAAGTTTTTGGAACTCATTCCTTCTGATGACATCTCAAGGGACATAGCTAGAATAAAAGGGAGGTTCAGAGTGCATTTATCTGCCTTCTTTTCCTCCTTTTATTCCACAGTTTTGAAATACCTTCTGTAATAAGAGCAATCAAGGGATTTCTAAGTACTGAATATTCTGTGAAAAAGAAATATAGATGAAGAGCAGTTGCTTATTTCCAGTGTTTTGATTTAAATTCTTGATTTATATGGACTTCACACTTTGAAGGGGCCAGGGAATATAAACAGATGACCCTGGAGTATTTATGGTTCTAATTCGTAAAACATGGTTTTCCCGAAAAAGTTGGCTAATATTTTTAAGAGTTACGACTCCTGCTTCTATGAGACACATATCTCTTAATCACAGAACCTATGTCAGAGTTAGGCAAAAGGAAGAACCTTCAACTATTAAGGTCCCTTCTCTGTATCTATCATGATCATTTATCTTCACTGTGCCTAGCTGCCCGATGATTAAGAAAGTGATAATACCACTCCTGCCCACAGATCTCAGAGAGCTGGAGTAAGGATCAAAGAAGCTATCAGATCACTTATATGTGGAACCTAAAATATGACACAAATGAACTTATTTACAAATCAGAAACAGACTCACAGACATAGAAAACAGACTTGTGGTTTCCAAGAGGAAGGGGAGTTGGGGAGGGATGGATTAGGAGTTTGGGATTAGCAGTTGCAAACTATTATATATAGAATGGATAAACAATAAGGTCCTACTGTATAGCACAGGGAACTATATTCGATAACCTGTGATAAACCATAATGGAAAAGAATATGAAAAAGAATATATATATGTAAAACTGAATCACTTTGCTGTACATCAGAAATTAACACAACACTGTAAATCAACTGTATTTCAGTAAAATGAATTTAAATGAATAGCTATCAGGTACACTACACAGAACTCTAATAATAGTTTAGTATTTCCATTTTATGGTGATCACCTAAAAGTGAAGGAATTCCCCAGAGCTACTGTACCTGTAGGAGACTTTCATTTTCCTATATGCCCAGCACATCTTCCCCCGTTATCTTGAAACATTAAGCCCCTTCACATGGAAACTACAGTTTTCCCCCATACCAATCATGTGATTTAAATGGTAAGTGTCAACCCCTTAACAGATTTTGCCTTTTATATACAGCTGATTAGCTAAGGTATGGTAAATTAACCCCAGTTGGGCCAATCAAAGTCCGTCACTACATTTTTTTTGTAACCTGGACCCACAGAAATACTCCATCAGTCTCTCCTTGATGATAATGTTATGCCAGAAGAGGCACACAGCTGCCACAGCCACATTTCCTACCATGGGAAAGAAGTAGTGAGAAAATAAACACTGGCCTAAAGAGTGAAGTCAAGCTGTGAGCCAGGAGTTAGAGAGAAAATCTTATTTTTTGAGTACTTGGTTCTAATGGTTCATGTTGTGATATTGTGCCTTGGTGTTTCTTATATGAAATTCTCAGTTGCTAACTTTTTTAGTTTAAGCTGATTCAAATTTTGCTTCTTTCATACCTAGAAAAGTCCTGGGTAGTAAACAATTGGTAACTATCCCAGTGCCTGGAACATGTAGGGGCACAATAAAGGGCTTGGTAAATGAATTGGCAAAGAATGACCAAGATGAGCAACTGATACATTACCGAGGAATCTAAATCTAACCTAAGCAAAGGAGCTCATTCAGTAATTTGTATACATTTCAAATGGGAACACTTGTAAAACTTATCATGTTCTTGTTGACAAATCCTTAATGATTTCCATAATTAGGTATATATATATATCTATATATATATACACACACATATATATATTTACATATATATATCTCCAAAACCCCAATGAATAGAATATTAGAATATTAAATAAAAGGAGACTGCTTTATATCATTACTACAAATAAAGCTTTACTCAGAAGGAAATGCCTTAGATAATAATAAAGGAAATGAACATAAATGAACTGAACTTTCAACTTAACATACTATCACAAAAATAAATAAACTTAATAGCTCAGATGTGATGATTAATACAAGCTGAAATTTACCCAATGTATTTTTAAAATAATAGTTAAAAAACCCAAAGCTTGCACTTGAAAATGTCAAAGAAAGTATATAAACTCCTGAAAAACCAGAAATAAGAAAAACTAAAAGAGAAAAAAATAGAATAGTAGAAATTATAAAGGAAATATAACCATAGCTATAGGAAATGTTAAAAATGTAAAAGAATATTTTGTACAACTTTAGAGAAATATATTTGAATACCAGAGGAAACAAATCATTTCTAGGAAAAATAATTTGCCAAAGGTTTCTAAGAAAAATTAGAGACATTCAATAGACTAAATGACCACAGAAACCATTGGAAAGGTGATTCAAATTCTACTATTTAAAAGATACAGGTCTGGATGATTTTATAGATATATTTTATCTAACTTTCAAAGAAAAGATAATTCCCCAATTATTCAAATTATACAAGACCACAGGCAAGGTTAGCTATCTGCTCCAATTAATTTACAAATCTAACAAAATCTTAATTCTAACATCTGTTAAATATACAGCATAAAAACAGAAGACAACATTTTAGTCTAATTTCACTTATGAATATTGACTAAATTTTTTTTCTGAATAAACTTCAATGGTACATTCAAAGAATAATACACCATCCCAGGAATATGAGAAATAATGTATTTCAACAAAAAGGTATCTATTAGCAAAATTCATTACATCTCCCAATTAAAGTAGAATTAGAATATAATTTTATTCCCGATTTTATAAAAGACTTGAAAAAAATTCTGCAGCCATTCCTTCAAAAACTCTAATTAAAACAGGAATTGAAAAAAGTGTTCTAAATATGATAGACTATCAAAAACAAACTGTAGCATCATACTAAATAGTAAAATTATATACCCTTTGCCATTAAAATCAGGAAGATAGTGATGTTCATTATCACAGTATTATTAAAGAAATTTTATGAGTTCTTACTAAACCAATAAGGCAATAAAATAAGTTGTAAAATATTGAGAAATAATACAATAACTTTTAAAAGATATGATTTAATACATAATTATTCCAAATAACTGTTCTAAAAACTTAATTAATGAGATCAATTGATAAATTGGTCCAATACAAATAAATACATAAAAATCAATAGCTCGTCAGCCTCACACAGATGGTGTATATCTTTCGGATATAACACCAAAAGAACAGGCAACAAAAGAAAAAATAAGTAAGTTGGACTTCAAAATTTTAAATCTTGTACATTAAAGGACACTATCAACAGATTGAAAAGGTAACCCACAAAATGGGAGCAAATATTTGCAAATCATATATCTGATATAGGATTAATATCCAGAATATGAATATGAAGCATTCTTACAACTCAACAAAAAAAAACCAATAAACCCAATTAAAATATGGACAAAGGGCTTGAATAGATATTTCTCCAAAGAAGGTATACAGATGGCCAATAAGCACATAAAGAGATACTCAACATCATTAATCATTAGGAAAATGCAAATCAAAATCACAACGAGGTATCACTTCATACTCATTAGGGTGGCTATTGTCAAAATAACAGAAAATAATAAGTGTCAACTTGTGGAGATATGGAAAAATTCGAACTAGGATGTGGAGAAATTGGAAACCTTTTGCACTACTGCTGGGAATGTAAAATAGTACAGCCACTATGGAAAACAATGACACTTTTTCAAAAAGTTAAATGTAGAATTCCCATATGGTCCAGCAATTCCATTTCTAAGTACATAACCAAAAGAACTGAAAGCAGGGACTCAGATACTGTATACTGATATTCATAGCAGCATTATTCACAGTAGCCAGGAAGTGGCAACTACACAAATGTCCAATGATAGATGAATGGATACACAAGATAATGGTATACACACACAATGGATTATTATTCAGCTTTAAAAAGGAATGAAATTCTGATACCTACTGCAACATGAAACTTGAAGACATCATTCTAAATGAAATAAGCCAGATACAAAACAACAAATATGGTATGATTCTACTTATATGAGATACCTAGAATAGTCAAATTCTTAGATACAGAAAGTAGAATAGTGGTTATTAGGGGCTGGGGGGAGGGGAAAGGGACGTTATTATTTAGTAGGCACAGATTCAGTTTGGGGTGATCAGAATGTTTTGGAGATGGTGGTGATCATTGAAAAACAATGTGAATGTACTTAATGCCACAAAACTGTACTTAAAAATGGTTACAATAGTAATTTATCATGATGTATATTTTACTACAATAAAAAAATCAATAGTTCATTTTAACAGTATCAATTACCAGGTTGAAATGACAGGGAAAAATCCCAACCACAATAACACAAATTTAGAAAATATCTTCAAATAATGCAGTAAGAAAGTTGCATAAAGACAAGTTATATAAAGGAAACTATAATTTTTGGAGGACATAAAACATGTCCATATATATGGAGATACAGATGATGTTACTGAATAGAAAAAATATGAAGATATCAATAAGCATGTTAATCTTTAATGCACTTCTAAACAGAATCTCAATTTCTTTTGAAGTTCAGAAAGAAAAATAAGTGTAAGATTTGTGAAGAAAATTTTAAAAGAAAGAGTAAAGAAAGGAGACTTGCTTTAGTAGACTTTAAAATTTACTGAAAAATGATTGTAGTCAAAATAATCTATTCTTAGAAGAAAAATAGAGCACTCAATCAGTAAAAATTAAATGCAACGGTATACAAATGTCAAAATATTGTTGAATACCTTATATGTACTAAGAATATTATATATATAATACAATATGATAAGTGCTATAGTAGAGACATGTTCAAAATGAGATGGGAACCCATAGGACAGGGCCACTGGCTTTAGTATAGACTTGTACTACACAAGTCTGTCTCTCTGTGTCTCTGTCTCTGTCTCTGTCTCTGTCTCTGTCTCTCTCTCTCTCTCTCTCTATATATATATATATATGTAAAATGGAGAGAGAGAGAGAGGAATAATTACTAGAGTAAGTTAACATCCATTGCCTCACATAGTTACAATGTTTTTCTGATGAGAACTCTTAAGATCTACTCTCTTAGCAACTTTTGAGTACTTTCAAATACTGCATTAACAACGCAGTGTTGTTAACTATAGTTATCATGCTGCACATTAGCTCCCCAGAACTTATTTATTTTATAACTGCAAGCTTGAACCTTTTGACAACTGTCACCCATTTCCTATCTGCCCCATGCCATGCCCCTGGCAACCACCATTCTTTGCTGTTTCTGTGAGTCTTTGTTTTGTTTTGTTTCAGATTCCACATATTAGTGAGATCATTAAGTTGTACACCTTAAACTAATATAAAGTTATATGTCAATCATATATCAATAAAACTGCAATAAAAACTATGAAATAAAAATAAAATGGAAGAGGGACCTTCTAGATGGCAGAGAAGTAAGATGTGGAGATCACCTTCCTCCCCACAAATATGTCAAAAATACAGCTACACGTGGAACAACTCCTACAGAACACCTACTGAATGCTAAGAGAAGACCTCAGACTTCCCAAAAGGCAAGAAAATCCCCATGTATCTGGGTAAGGCAAAAGAAAAAACAGAGACAAAAGAATAGGGACAGGATCTGAACCTCGGGGAGGGAGCTGTGAAGGAGGAAACGTTTCCACACACTAGGGGGCCCCTTCACTGGCGGAGATGGGGGGTTGGGTGGGGGGAAGCTTCAGAGCCACGGAGGAGAGCACAGCAACAGGGGTGAGGAGGGCAAAGCAGAGAGATTCCCACACAGAGGATCAGTGCCGACCAGCACTTACCAACCTGAGATGCTTTTCTGCTCACCCACCTGGGTGGGTGGGGGCTGGGAGCTGAGATTTGGGCTTCAGAGGTCAGATCCCAGGGAGAGGACTGGGGTTGGCTATGTGAACACAGCCTGAAGAGGCTAGTGCACCATAGCTAGCCAGTAGGGAGTCCAGGAAAAACTCTGGACCTGCCTCAGAGTCAAGAGACCATTGTTTTGGGATGCGCAAGGAGAAGGGATTGAGAGCACCAACTAAACGAGCTCCAGAGACAGGCGCAAGCCACGGCTATCAGCATGGACCCCAGAAACAGGCATGAAATGCTAACGCTGCTGCTGCAGGCACCAAGAAGCCTGTGTGCAAGCACAGGTCACTCTCCACACCTCCCCTCCCAGGAGCCTGTGCAGCCCGCCACTGCCAGGGTCCCGTGATCCAGGGACAACTTCCCCGGGAGAACACACAGCGTGCTTCAGGCTGTTGTAATGTTATGTTGGCCTCTGCCACTGCAGGCTCGCCCCACACTCTGTACCCCTCCTCCCCGCAGCCAGAGTGAGCCAGAGCCCCTGAATCAGCTGCTCCTTTAACCCCGTCCTGTCTGGGTGGGAACAGAGGCCTGAGGATGACCTACATGCAGAGGTGGGGCATAAACCAAAGCTGAACCCCAGGAGGTGTGCAAACGAAGAAGAGAAAGGGAAATTTCTCCGTGCAGCCTCAGGAGGAGTGGATTAAATCCCCACAATCAACTTGATGTACCCTGCATCTGTGGAATACCTGAATAGACAACGAATCACTCCAGAATTGAGGTGGTGGACTTTGAGAGCAACTGTAGACTTGCGGTTTGCTGTCTGTGACCGATTTGTTTCTGATTTTTATGTTTATTTTAGTACAGTTTTTAGTGCTTGTTATCATTGGTGGATTTGTTATTGGTTTGGTAGCTCTGTTCATTTTTGTTTTAATTACATCAATAATTTCTAAAAAATTTTTTACTTTAATAATTAAAAAATTTTTTTAAATTTATTATTATTTTTTTTCTTTTTTATTTTCTCCTTTTTCTTCTGAACCATGTGGCTGACAGGGTCTTGGCGCCCTGGCTTCGTGTCAGGCCTGAGCCTCTGAGGGGGGAGAGCCGAGTTCAGGACACTGGAACACCAGAGACCTCCCGGCCCCACATAATATCAATCTGCGAGAGCTCTCCCAGAAATCTCTGTCTCAACGCTAAGGCCCAGCTCCACACAACAGCTGCAAGGTCCAGTGCTGGATGCCCCAGGCCAAACAACAAGCAAGACAGGAGCACAACCCCGCCCATTAGCAGAGAGGCTGCCTAAAATCATACTAAGTTCACAGACACCCCAAAACACATCACCGAATGCGGCCCTGCCCACCAGAAAGACAAGATCCTGCACCACCTTCCAGAACATAGGCACCAGTCCCCTCCACCAGGAAGCCCACACAAGTCACTGAACCAGTCACTTACAAGTCACTTACCCAGTGGGGGCAGACACCAAAAACAATGGGAACTATGAACCTGTAGCCTGCAAAAAGGAGACCCCAAACACAGTAAGTTAAACAAAATGAGAAGACAGACAAATATGCAGCAGATGATGGAGCAAGGTAAAAACCCACCAGACCTAACAAATGAACAGGAAATAGGCACTCTACCTGAAAAAGAATTCAGAGTAATGATAGTAAAAATGATCCAAATCTTGGAAATACAATGGAGAAAATACAAGAAAAGTTTAACAAGGATGTAGAAGAACTGAAGAGGAAACAAACAATGATGAACAACACAATAAATTAAATTAAAAATTCTCTAGAAGGAATGAATAGCAGAATAACTGAGGCAGAAGAATAGATAAGTGACATGGGAGAAAAAATAGTGGAAATAACTACCGTAGAGCAGAATAAAAAAAAAAAAAAGAATGAAAAGAATTGAGGACAGGCTCAGAGACCTCTGGGACAACATTAAATGCACTAACATTTGGATTATTGGGGTCCCAAAAGAAGAAGAGAAAAAGAAAGGGTCTGAGAAAATATTTGAAGAGATTAGAGCCAAAAACGTCTCTAAAATGGGAAAGGAAATAGCAAATCAAGTCCAGGAAGTGCAGAGAGTCCCATACAGGATAAATCCAAGGAGAAGCACATCAAGACACATATTAATCAAACTATCAAAAATTGAATACAAAGAAAAAATATTAAAAGCAGCAAGGGAAAAGTAACAAAAAATATACAAGGGAACCTCCATAAGGTTAACAGCTGATCCTTCAGCAGAAACTCTGCAAGCCAGAAGGGAGTGGCATGACATATTTAAAATGATGAAAGGGAAAAACCTACAACCATGATTACTCTACCCAGCAAGGATCTCATTCAGGTTTGATAGAGAAATTAAAATCTTTACAGACAAGCAAAAGCTAAGAGAATTCAGCACCACCAAACCAGCTTTCCAACAAATGCTAAAGGAACTTCTGTAGGCAGAAAACACAAAAGAAGGAAAAGACCTACAAAAACAAATGCAAAACAATTAAGAAAATGGTACTAGGAACATACATATTGATAATTACCTTAAATGTAAATGGATTAAATGCTCCAACCAAAAGACACAGACTGGCTGAATGGATACAAAAACAAGACACCTACATATGCTGTCTATAAAAGACCCACTTCAGACCTAGGGACACATACAGACTGAGAGTTAGAGGTGGAAAAAGATATTCCATGCAAATGGAAATCAAAAGAAAGCTCGAGTATCAATTCTCATATCAGACAAAATAGACTTTAAAACAAAGACTATTACAAGAGACAAAGAAGGACACTACATAATGATCAAGGGATCAATCCAAGAAGAAGATATAACAATTGTAAAAATTTATGCACCCAACATAAGGGCACCTCAATACATAAGGCAAATGCTAACAGCCATAAAAGGGCAAATCGACAGTAACACAATCACAGTAGGGGACTTTAACACCCCACTTTCACCAATGGACAGATCATCCAAAATGATAATAAATAAGGAAACACAAGCTTTAAATGATACATTAAACAAGATGGACTTAGTTGATATTTACAGGACATACCATCCAAAAACAACAGAATACACTTCTCAAGTGCTCACGGAACATTGTCCAGGATAGATCACATCTTGGGTCAAAAATCAAGCTTTGGTAAATTTAAGAAAACTGAAATTGTATCAAGTATGTTTTCCAACCACAACACTATGAGACTAGATATCAATTACAGGAAAAAAAACTGTAAAAAATACAAACACATGGAGGCTAAACAATACACAACTAAATAACCAAGAGATCACTGAAGATATCAAAGGGGAAATCAGAAAATTAAAGATGATACAAACAGATGGAGGGATATACCATATTCTTGGATTGGAAGAATAAACATTGTGAAAATGACTGTAATATCCAAAGCAATCTACAGATTCAATGAAATCCCTATCAAGCAACCAATGGCATTTTTTACAACACTAGAATAAAACATTTCACAATTTGTATGGAAACACAAAAGACCCTGAATAGCCAAAGCAATGTTGAGAAAGAAAAACGGAGCTGGAGGAATCAGACTCCCTGACTTTGGACTATACTACAAAGCTACAGCAGTCAAGACAGTATGGTACTGGCACAATACCAGAAATATAGATCAATGGAACAGGACAGAAAGTGCAGAGATAAACCCATGCACATATGGTCACCTTAACTTTGATAAAGATGGCAAGAATAGACAATGGAGAAAAGACAGCCTATTCAATAAGTGGTGCTGGAAAAACTGGACAGTTACATGTAAAAGAATGAAATTAGAACACTTCCTAACACCATACACAAAAATAAACTCAAAATGGTTTAAAGACCTAAATGTAAGGCCAGACACTATCAAACTCTTAGCGGAAAACACAGGCAGAACACTCTATGATATAAATCACAGCAAGATCCTTTTTGACTCACCTCCTAGAGAAATGGAAATAAAAACAAAAATAACCAATTGGTCCTAATGAAACTTAAAAGCTTTTGTGCAGCAAAGAAAACCATAAACAAGTTGAAAAGACAACCCTCAGAATGGGAGAAAATAGTTGCAAATGAAGCAACTGACAAAGGATTAATCTCCAAAATATATAAGCAGCTCATGAAGCTCAATCTCAAAAAAACAAATAACCCAATCCAAAAATGGGCAGAAGATCTAAATAGACATTTCACTGAAGAAGATATACAGATTGCCAACAAACACATGAAAGGATACTCAACATCACTAATTATTAGAGAAATGCAAATCAAAACTACAATGAGGTATCACCTCACACCGGTCAGAATGGCCATCATCAAAAAATCTACAAACAATAAATGCTGGAGAGGGTATGGAGAACAGGGAACCCTGTTGCACTGTTGGTGGGAATGTAAATTGATACAGCCACTATGGAGATCAGTATGGAGTTTCCTTAAAAAACTAAAAATAGAATTACCATATGACCCAGCAATCCTACTACTGGGCATATACCCTGAGAAAACCATAATTCAAAAAGAGTCAGGTACCACAATGTTCATTGCAGCACTATTTTCAATAGCCAGGACATGGAAGCAACCTAAGTGTCCATCGACAGATGAATGGATAAAGAAGATGTGGCACATATATACAATGGAATATTCCTCAGCCATAAAAAGAAACGAAATTGAGTCATTTGTATTGAGGTACATGGACCTAGAATCTATCATACAGAGTGAAGTAAGTTAGAAAGAGAAAAACAAATACTGTATGCAAACACATATATATGGAATCTAAAAAAAAAAAAAAAAGGTTCTGATGAACCTAGGGGCAGGACAGGAATAAAGATGCAGACATAGATAATGGACTTGAGGACACGGGGAGAGGAAAGGGTAAGCTGGGACAAAGTGAGAGAGTGGTATTGATATATATATACACTACCAAATGTAAAATAGATAGCTAGTGGGAAGCAGCTGCACAGCACAAGGAGATCAGCTGGGTGCTTTGTGACCACCTAGAGGGGTGGGATAGGGAGGGTGGGAGGGAGACGCAAGAAGAAAGGGATATGGAGATATATGTATACATATAGCTGATTCACTTTGTTAAACAGCGGAAACTAACACAACATTGTAAAGCAATTATACGCCAATAAAGATGTTAAAAAGAAAATAAGCTACAAGAATGTATCGTACAACATGGGGAATATAGCTATTTATCTTATAATAACTATAAATGGAGTATAAACTTTAAAAATTTTAAATCACTATATTGTACACCTGTAACTTACATCACATTTTATAGCAACTGTATTTCAATAAAAAATAGTACCTGGCACAGAGTTAAGATTCAATAAATGTTAGTGGCAATGTAAAAAAAATAAAATAAAATAATAAAATAAAATGAGAACATGTCAAAGGAAAAAAAAAGGCTTGTACTGTCTTGGGCTGCAGAAGTATTTACCTGATTTTAAAGGGGCTGGGGGAAGGACATTCTACTTGGAGGCTATAAGCAAAGATGTGAAAGAGCACAGTGTATTTTGGAAACACAAACAGCATCATCTCTGATGTGGTGTACAGGCTGAAGAGCTGAAGACAGGTGTGGAAAATAGGCTAGTGAGAGCAGTGCCGAGTATGAATGCCATATAAAGGTTTTTTTACTTTAGTAGACAAGCCAGTATCTTAGTAGACAAGCCAAGTCTTTATAGTGTTTTCTCTTTTGTAGTAACAAAAATATTTCAAGAATTACACCTACTATAACATACTTTCCACCAAATATTTTTTCCACTGTCTGAAACATATAACTTTTACTTAGTAAATATGTTAACAGAAGTTTTTTTAAAAAACAATTGTAATGTTTAGAAAGTTTGAAAATGACTATTTCAGTCAGTGGGGAAGCATGATCTTATCTGCATTCGAGGAAAATAACTCTGGCTGTGGTGTGGAAGACAGAGGAGACAAAAGTGTGTGCATGTGGATCTAGAAGGAGGCATTGCCATAGCCAGGACATAAGAGATGCAAGTGGAGCCTGGGTCAGTGTGAATGAGAAATGAGAAGTGGATACTGAAGATGTGAAGAATAAAAGGACTTGGTGATCCATGTGATATTTGGGGAAGAAAAAAGGGAGGAGCTGAGGATGGTTCAGAGTTCTCAAATTTGGGCAAATGAAACTGTAGACAAAAGAGGAAGCACAGCTTAGGGCATGAAAGTGGTAAGTTTAATTTGGTTATCGAGTGGTTATGGAGTCTTGAGTGCCAGTAGGATAATCGCTTAGGTTCTGTTAGAACTTCACAACTATAAAGGACCAGTGCCATGATTTTAAGCCCCAAGTGAGACTGTGATACTGTATCATCATAAAAATGCACCTAGATCCTGCTCAACAATCTCCCAAGTACGTATTATTTGGCATTTGGAAGACCTGAAGGTATGTACATTGATTTGCTTAAACAATATCCATTGAACATAAAGCTATTTGCCTTTCTCTCCGATCTCCATTCACAAAGCCAGGCTGCAAGTCTACAAAAACTAATTTCCCGGGCCCCCTTCTTAGTTCTAATATGATAACTTTAGCATTGATTCAACAGTACAGATATGACATTCTGCAAATAAACAGCAGTCACTTCCATCAAAGCTTGAAGACTTGTTATGTTATGATGGATATATTCAGACATACCAGTCTCTTTTTAGAAAATGCAATTTTATGGAAAAATACAAGATAATTGGTCTTTAGCTCTTGCAATAAACTTAGATAGCACTGGCCATATTTAAATTAATACAGTGCTTCTCCCTGTTAGATTAAGCCTTCCGATTAAGTCAGTCATGTGAAAAGATTCAGGCATTGCCCACGGGCACTCAGATTGGAAGCTTCTTTTTCATGTGGGTATTTTTTTTAATGATGTGATACTTGTCCATCTACTAAGTAAAGGAAATTGAAAGTTCTTTATTCAGCCATATATCCTGTCTGTCCTTATCTCTCAGCTTCAGCTTTTGCCTCACGTGTGTCACATAGGTGGTAGGTTTTATTGGGCACTGGAAGATTCTCCAAAGCAATGACCTAGTATCTGAAGCCTCCATGTGAACACTGGGTCTACTTCCCAGAGATCACATACACATCACTCTCGAGGATGTATTTCCCTTTCCCATTGTCCCCATTTCCGCTGACTTTACCTGCCATGGTACAGATCAAGAAACTCAGAGAATAGCTTTGCTTCTTTTAATCTCTCTTAAACCAGCAGCAAAAGCGAATCAGACTCACATGGCTGGAGCAGCAGAATCTAAAGTGCTAAGGTTGGCATTTCAATCGGCCCTCCCACTTCCAGAGACAGCCTGGATAACAAGGAGTGAAGAGGTTCCTTCCAGTGAACAAAGTAAAGCTCAAAGGGTACCTTCATTGAAGCAATTGGTGACCTAGAGGCACAGCTGGTATGATTTCTTCAGCAAGATGGGAACACATTTTCTCTGAAGGGGGTCCTCTTACTGGTCACAACCAGTGACGATCCAATTTCTCTAATTTACCCATTCAACTCCATCCCTTAACATGTGTCCAAAGTTTTACTTTAAAGTGAGCATTCTTCTTCAAGTCATAAACTCTGGGGAAAGGCCACAAACAACAGGAGTACAAAGACATCTTGTACTAGGTGGAAGTCACAGTCATAGATCGTGTCCCTATGTCACAGTCAAAGATGACAATACAGAGCTAGCACCCATGTGATGCCAGAGCTTGTTGCCCAGCAGGGGTCAGAGATTTGCACCGACATGATCAGAGTTCCTTGCAGTCGATGGTGATGTCATATGTTTCTTTGTGTCCTCATGATGGCTGATCCTGTGCTGGACACATAAAATCATGTGGTGTAACAGTTGGAAGGAGAATCTGAGAGGTACCAGTTGATGTCCTCATTTACAGATGCAAATACCGAGGCCCAAAGAGGTTACAGAATTGGTCCAAGGTCATAGCTGATGAGTGGCAGAGCCAAATTAGAACTCCTCTCCCCTGATTCCAGTCCATTGCCCTTCCTATATAGTCTTTCTGCTGCCTCTGAATTAGGTGTTTAAGAAAAACTTGCTTACTGATCAATTTTAATTTACACACCATTCCATGAGGATACTGTTTGGATAGTAAGAATCACTATAGCAGGTTTAATGTGTGTGTGTGTGTGTGTGTGTGAGAGAGAGAGAGAGAGAGAGAGAGAGAGAGAGAGAGAGAATACAGAATAAGATTTTTATTACGTATTTAACAGTACATGTAGCCACACACTAAAGAATTACCTGACTCACAGTGAACCCAAACAGCATTTGGGCTTTTAGATGTTAGAGTAATGTGTATGAGACAGAGGGAGAGAGAGAAAATATGTACATATGTGTATATGTGACAAACATGTGACAAGAAATGGGTGCAGGGGAGAAGACAGAAATGAGATCACATATCATTCTCTGTTACATCAGTATTGACTCTGCATGTACCTGTTTCATTGGGTACACAATGATCTGAAGCCTCATTTTTGAATACATGAAATAACAAATCTTATATAAAGGAGCCCTTTTCTGATTCATTATTTTTAGTCCACAAAAAAGTGAAGGTGAGCGAAGAGATGTGAAAATATCTTTAGAGCTCAATCACTGAAGAATCTAAGCTCAAGCTGGAATTTCTCTACTCCCTGGAAAAAGATCTGCTTTAAGCTTTATGGCATTCTTTTCAAATCCTAAGGTCTCTGTTACAGGGGAAGAGCAAACTGAAGAAGTGCTAGTCCACAGACCTGTTCAGTCTCAACGGGTATAAGGCTGACAGTGCACAATACTCCTTCAATTCAGTGCCAGAAACCTTGGGAGGCAAGAAAAGAGAGGGGGCTGGAAGGGATAAGCTGCAATCTGAACGGGATCTCTTTAAAAGCACTGTGCAGCAGGAAAGACAAGTATAATGCCTATTTAATCATCTTCACTATGAAGTGCCAATTCTTTAGACTCTTATGACATTCATGAATGATGCAGGAGGTGGACATGATGAATGCAGAGCAATTCCCTGTGACAGATACTTTCAGGGAATTTATGTCCCCTCCTCCCAGGACAAAAGGGTTCCTGGGCTCAGTTATCATTTGTTCTGAGAGAGAATTTACAGTCTCGCTAGCAACTCCTTTTACCCTACTCAATAAAGCGCTTATTTTGATATACTGACTGTGATTGTTCAAGACAACTGTATCCTTGGAAATTCATGTGCAGTGAGCAGACTGGCAGGCTCTCTTTCCTTCACTTCATACACTTCTGTTATTTTCCAGGTTTTATAATTTAGACGGTTTGGCTATAGGACTCCAAACCACATGTTTACCTGTTTGGTTATACACATACACACACATATGCAATTATTGATATATGTGTGTGTATTAATAAAATGTGAGCTTATCTATACACACACACACACACACACACACACACACACACATATTACTCTTTAACATCTAAAAGCCCAAATGCTGTTTGGGTTCACTGTGAGTCAGTGTGTGGCTACATGTACTGTTAAATAAGTAATAAAAATCTTATTCTGTATTTTCTGCCCACAGATAATCTGCACATAGATAGTAAATTAATTGATACATTCACCAATATTTATTCAACTCCTATCATATGCTAGGTACCTTTCTGGGTGCTGGAAAGACATCGGTGAAGGTACTTGCCTTAATAGAGATGACATACTTATAATAATGGCAGGTAAAAAAACAAACAGATCTATAATACAAAGTCTGGGAGTTTTTTTTTTTTTAACATTTCTATTGGAGAATAATTGCTTTACAATGGTGAGTTAGTTTCTGCTTTATAACAAAGTGAATCAGCTATACATATACATATATCCCCATATCTCTTCCCTCTTGCGTCTCCCTCCCTCCCACCCTCCCTATCCCACCCTTCTAGCTGGTCACAAAGCATCGAGCTGATCTCCCTGTGCTATGCGACTGCTTCCCACTAGCTATCTATTTTACATTTGGTAGTGTATATGTTCCCATATAGACACTACTGCTCTCACTTTGTCCCAGCTTCCCTTCCCCCTCTCCATGTCCTCAAGTCCATTATCTATGTCTGCATCTTTATTCCTGTCCTGCCCCTAGGTTCATCAGAACCTTTTTTTTTTTTTTTTTTAGATTCCATATATATGTGTTAGCATACAGTATTTGTTTTTCTCTTTCTGACTTACTTCACTCTGTATGATAGATTCTAGGTCCATGTACCTCAATACAAATGACTCAATTTCGTTTCTTTTTATGGCTGAGGAATATTCCATTGTATATATGGGCCACATCTTCTTTATCCATACATCTGCTGATGGACACTTAGGTTGTTTCCATGTCCTGGCTATTGAAAATAGTGCTGCGATGAACATTTTGCTACATGACCCTTTTTGAATTATGGTTTTCTCAGGGTATATGCCCAGTAGTGGGATTGCTGGGTCATATGGTAATTCTATGTTTAGTTTTTAAAGGAACCTCCATACTGTTCTCCATAGTGGCTGTATCAGTTTACATTCCCACCAACAGAGTACAAGTGTTCCCTGTTCTCCACACCCGCTCCAGCATTTGTTTGTAGATTTTTTGATGATGGCCATTCTGACTGGTGTGAGATGATATCACATTGTAGTTTTGATTTGCATTTCTCTAACGATTAATGATGTTGAGCATTCGTTCATGTGTTTGTTGGCAATCTGTATAACTTCTTTGGAGAAATGTCTATTTAGGTCTCCTGCCCATTTTTGGATTGGGTTATTTGATTTTTTGATATTCAGCTGCATGAGCTGCTTGTAAATTTTGGAGATTAATCCTTTGTCAGTTGCTTCATTTGGAAATATTTTCATCCATTCTGAAGGTTGTCTTTTCGTCTTGTTTATGGTTTCCTTTGCTGTGCAAAAGCTGTTAAGTTTCATTAGGTCCCATTTGTTTATTTTTGTTTTTATTTCCATTTATCTAGGAGGTGGGTCAAAAAGGATCTTGCTGTGATTTATATCATAGAGTGTTCTGCCAATGTTTTCCTCTAAGAGTTTGATAGTGTCTGGCCTTACATTTAGGTCTTTAATCCATTTTGAGTTTATTTTTGTGTATGGTGTTAGGGAGTGTTCTAATTTCATTCTTTTACATGTATTCCATTCTTTTACATGGAAAACATGTCCAGTTTTCCAGGCAGCACTTACTGAAGAGGCTGTCTTTTCTCCACTGTATATTCTTGCTGCCTTTATCAAAGATAAGGTGACCATATGTGCGTGGGTTTATATCTGGGATTCCTATCATGTTCCATTGATCTATATTTCTGTTTCTGTGCCAGTACCATACTGTCTTGATGACTGTAGCTTTGCAGTATAGTCTGAAGTCAGGGAGCTTGATTCCTCCAGCTCCATTTTTCTTTCTCAACATTGCTTTGGCTATTCGGGGTCTTTTGTGTTTTCATACAAGTGAAATTTTCTGTTCTAGTTCTGTGAAAAATGCCAGTGGTAGTTTGATAGGGATTGCATTGAATCTGTAGATTGCTTTGGGTAGTAGAGTCGTTTTCACAATTTTGATTCTTCCAATCGAAGAACATGGTATATCTTTCTATCTGTTTGTTATCATCTTTAATTTCTTTCATCAGTGTCTTATAATTTTCTGTATACAGGTCTTTTGTCTCCTTAGTTAGGTTTATTTCTAGGCATTTTATTCTTTTTGCTGCAGTGGTAAATGGGAGTGTCATCTTAATTTCTCTTTCAGATTTTTCATCATTAGTGTATAGGAATGTCAGAGATTTCTGTGCATTAATTTTGTATCCTGCTACTTTACCAAATTCATTGATTAGCTCTAGTAGTTTTCTGGTGGCATCTTTAGGATTCTCTATGTATAGTATCATGTCATCTGCAAACAGTGACAGCTTTACTTCTTCTTTTCCAATTTGTATTCCTTTTATTTCTTTTTCTTCTCTGATTGCCATGGCTAGGACTTCCAAAACTATGTTGAATAATAATGGCGAGAGTGGACAACCTTGTCTTGTACCTGATCTTAGAGGAAATGGTTTCAGTTTTTCACCATTGAGAACAATGTTGGCTGTGGGTTTGTCATATATGACCTTTATTATGTTGAGGTAAGTTCCCTGTATGCCTACTTTCTGGAGGGTTTTTACCATAAATGGGTGTTGAATTTTGTTGAAAGCTTTCTATGCATCTGTTGAGATGATCCTATGGTTTTTCTCCTTCAATTTGTTAGTATGGTGTATCACATTGATTGATTTGCATATATTGAAGAATCCTTGCATTCCTGGGATAAATCCTACTTGATCATGGTGTATGATCCTTTTAATGTGCTGTTGGATTCTGTTTGCTAGTATTTTGTTGAGAATTTTTGCATCTATGTTCATCAGGGTGATGGTGGCCTCATAGAATGAGTTTGGGAGTGTTCCTCCCTCTGCTATATTTTGGAAGAGTTTGAGAAGGACAGGTGTTAGCTCTTCTCTAAAAGTTTGATAGAATTCGCCTCTGAAGCCATCTGATCCTGGGCTTTTGGTTGCTGGAAGATTTTTAATCACAGTTTCAATTTCAGTGCTTGTGATTGGTCTGTTCATATTTTCTATTTCTTCCTGGTTCAGTCTCAGCAGGTTCTGCATTTCTAAGAATTTGTCCATTTCTTCCAGGTTGCCCATTTTATTGGCCCATAGTTGCTTGTAGTAATCTTTCATGATCCTTTGTATTTCTGCAGTGTCACTTGTTACTTCTCCTTTTTCATTTCTAATTCTATTGATCTGAGTCTTCTCCCTTTTTTTCTTGATGAGTCTGGCTAATGGTTTTTCAATTTTGTTTATCTCCTTAAAGAACCAGCTTTTAGTTTTATTGATATTTGCTATCGTTTCCTTCATTTCTTTTTCATTTATCTCTGATCTGATCTTTATGATTTCTTTCCTTCTGGTAACTTTGGGGTCTTTTTGTTCTTCTTTCTCTAATTGCTTTAGGTGCAAGGTTAGGTTGTTTATTTGAGATGTTTCTTGTTTCTTAAGGTAGGATTGTATTGCTATAAACTTTCTTCTTAGAACTGCTTTTGCTGCATCCCATAGGTTTTGGGTCATCGTGTTTTCATTGTCATTTGTTTCTAGGTATTTTTTGATTTCCTCTTTGATTTCTTCAGTGATCTCTTGGTTATTAAGTAGTGTATTATTTAGCCTCCATGTGTTCATATTTTTTACAGATTTTTTTCCTGTAATTGATAACTAGTCTCATAGCACTGTGGTCAGAAATGATACTTGATACAATTTCAATTTTCTTAAATTTACCAAGGCTTGATTTGTGACCCAAGGTATAATCTATCCTGGACAATGTTCCACAAGCACTTGAGAAGAAAGTGTATTCTGTTGTGTTTGGATGGAATGTCCTATAAATATCAATTAAGTCCATCTTGTTTAATGTATAATTCAAAACTTGTGTTTCCTTATTTATTTTCATTTTAGGTGATCTGTCCATTGGTGAAATTGGGGTGTTAAAGTCCCCTACTATGATTGTGTTACTGTCAATTTCCCCTTTTATGGCTGTTAGCATTTGCCTTATGTATTGAGGTGCTTCTATGTTGGGTGCATAAATATTTACAATTGTTATATCTTCTTCTTGGATTGATCCCTTGATCATTATGTAGTATCCTTCTTTGTCTCTTGTAATAGTCTTTGTTTTAAAGTCTATTTTGTCTGATATGAGAATTGCTACTCCAGCTTTCTTTTGATTTCGATTTGCACGGAATATCTTTTTCCATCCCCTCACTTTCAGTTTGTATGTGTCCCTAGTTCTGAAGTGGGTCTTTCGTAGACAGCATATATATGGGTCTTGTTTTTGTATCCATTCAGCCAGTCTATGTCTTTTGGTTGGAGCATTTAATCCATTTACATTTAGGGTAATTATCAATATGTATGTTCCTATTACCATTTTGTTAATCGTTTTGAATTTGTTTTTGTAGGTCTTTTCCTTCTCTTGTGTTTCCTGCCTAGAGAAGTTCCTTTACCATTTGTTGTAAAGCTGATTTGATGGTGCTGAATTCTCTTAGCTTTTGCTTGTCTGTAAAAGTTTTAATTTCTCCATCAAACCTGAATGAGATCCTTGCTGGGTAGAGTAATCTTGGTTGTAGGTTTTTCCCTTTCATCACTTTAAATATGTCATGCCATTCCCTTCTGGCTTGCAGAGTTTCTGCTGAAAGATCAGCTGTTAACCTTATGGAGATTCCCTTGTATGTTGTTTTTCCCTTGCTGCTTTTAACATTTTTTCTTTGTATTCAATTTTTTTTTTTTTTTTTTTTTTTTGCGGTATGCGGGCCTCTCACTGCTGTGGCCTCTCCCGTTGCGGAGCACAGGCTCCGGACGCGCAGGCCTAGTGGCCATGGCTCACGGGCTTAGTTGCTCCGCGGCATGTGGGATCTTCCCGGACCAGGGCACGAACCCGTGTCCCCTGCATCGGCAGGCGGATTCTCAACCACTGCGCCACCAGGGAAGCCCTGTATTCAATTTTTGATAGTTTGATTAATATGTGTCTTGGTATGTTTCTCCTTGGATTTACCCTGTATGGGACTCTCTGTGCTTCCTGGACTTAAGTAACTATTTCCTTTCCCATATTAGGGAAGTTTTCAACTATTATCTCTTCAAATATTTTCTCAGTCCCTTTCTTTTTCTCTTCTTCTTCAGGGACCCATATAATTAGAATGTTACTGCATTTAATGTTGTCCCAGAGGTCTCTGAGACTGCCCTCAATTCTTTTCATTCTTTTTTTCTTTATTCTGCTCTGCAGTAGTTATTTCCACTATTTTATCTTCCAGGTCACTTATCCGTTCTTCTGCCTCAGTTATTCTGCTATTGATCTGTTCTAGAGAATTTTTTATTTCATTTATTGTGTTGTTCATGGTGGCCCCATCTGGTCAGGGAGCTCATCCAACGTGCAAAGGGATATCGATCTCTCCAGCTTCCTACCCCAGCTATACTGAATTACTTGCAGTTTCCTTGATTCATTCGCCAATTCATGCCACCCCACTCAATGTCTGGGAGTTTTAAGTGCTAATAAAACATGATAAGGGGATAGTCATGGGGGGGAGCACTTATTTAAATGAGATGAGAAGAGCAGTCCCCTCTGAGGTGATGGCAACAACAACCTGAGAACAAAAAGAAGGTCACCATATGCTTTTGGAGGAAAGAAGGTTCAAGACAGGGGGAACAAGGACAGAGGATGAAGTCAGAAACGTGCTTGGCTTGCTTGAGATGAGCCCAGGGAACCAGTGTGGCTGGAATGGAGGTACAAGGTACGAAGTGACAAAAAAGTGTTTGGAAAAGTAAAGAGAAACCAAATTACAGAGTGTCTCACAGGAAGCACCCAATGTGAAGGACATTCTTGTCTGATTCTACTCTGAGAAGACTATACAGCTTTCTAAGTAACTCATAGCATCATAAGTAGGACATTGAAAATCAGACTTAAAAGAAAAGCAACCAGTATGGAAAGAGAAGACCTCAAAGTGCTGTTGTATGTGGAACAACTGAATGAGCCCAGGATATTAAACCCGTGGAAGTTGTGCAGGGTGGCCATCTTCAAATATGTAGGATGTCATACAGAAGAAGGACTGTGCTCCTTTGGAAGGTAGAACCAAGAATGATGGTGAAAATACCTGGGCTCAAGATCCCAGGTCATAATGTGTAGAAATATTTTCTAGAGCTACCCAAAATGGATACTGCAAAAAATATGATAAAAATTTCATCCCCAGATGTGTTTCAGCAGTGGCTGAAGAGTTACTTTTTAGGAATGTCTGTAGATCCTTTCTTGGTGGTTCCAAAAGGAACCTTTCTAAGAAAGGAAAAATCTATTTAAACAGAAATGCTGGACTCTGGTAGAACAAATACATTCATCTAAATTAATCATCTTATTCTTCTTCATTAAAAAAAGGTCGTTTTCCTTTTCAGCAAATTGCTGCTACCTCTCTGCTGAGAAAATCAGTAGCCATTTGGGGAAACATGAACATTTTATAAAGCTGTATTTACCCTACAAATACTTTAACACAGTTGGCAGAAACATCCTTCAGGGCTATATTCTCAAGGATATTTTTGGTCTAGAGTCCATCTTCTAGGAAAATCCTACTAACAAAATCATCTGTTTTAAAAATATTCCTTCAATCACTGAAACAGACAAACGTAACTCCTTTCTTCTTACCATGAAAATCCCAGAAGAAGTGGTGGTAAGGCAGCAGGATAAAAACATTTCTTCCAAGTCCTGGCGGACAGGGAAAACCATTTCCTCACTATTAATTTTCCACAACGTCTAAGATTTTCTTTCTCAGTGGAACTTAATCTTGAGCAGCTAATAATACCCAGGGTAAGAGTTCACAGGTCAGGAAGGCCATGGCTAAGATATCTGTTTAAAAGAATCTTCAAAAAGGTCTTTTTTTTGTCCCATTACTTCTAAACAGAAAAAGAAATATACACAAGAGTTCATTATGAAGAAGCTGCCTTTAAAGTATTTTAAAATAGAGAAAGTATTTACCTAGTATTTTGTGATAAGGAAAGTAAAGAAAAGGAAAGGGAAGGGAAGTTAAGGGAAGAGAAGGGAAGGAAAAATGAAGAAGGAAGGGAAGAGAGAGAGAAAGGGAGGGAGGGAGGAAAAGGCATGAGGGAGGAAGAAAGGAAGGAAGAGAAAAAGTAAGAGAAGGAAAGAAGGAGGAAGGATTAGTTGGTTCCTTGCAAGAATTACAAAATAACCCCTCTGCCATATTTTGTCTAAAATATATGAGAGTTCATATTTTTTTTTCTAGGATAAGTTCCTGTATTTATGTGGATAAGAAGAGTAACAAAAATAATGAAAGGGTTGAATAAATAGAACAAATGTGGAAGTTTTGGAAATTGAGAGTCTCTAGAAAAGAAAACAAAAGAGTAAATTATTTACTATTTGAGGAGATAGAGTGCTTTCTTGAGATAAGTATTTCAAAAAACATCTGCTCACCACATGTGGGGATAACAATAAAAAGCCACAGATAGAAATAAAAACAGGCAAAACAAGGAAGACTTTCTTGACCAACAGGGGCTTAAAAAAAAAATCACAACAACAATAATGACAACAACAACTGAAAATAGTTACCAAAGGACCCTGGAGGTCTCCAACCCAGCAAAATGTCCACTACCCCACCCTATCGTTCTTCATTATATAAAGCCCTTGTATTTTATTCATGGTCCTTATTAGTTTTTGTCTGTCTCCCACAAAGCTCAAAAAAGGCAGAAACCTGTCTTTTCTTGCTAAAACTCTAGAACATTTCAAGGCGTATGGTAAGCTTTCTTTAGTAATGTTGAATCAATAAATGGATCTTTAAGGTTTCTTGTTCCTAATAATAGGGGCATAGGTGGGGCTATCTATCATACATTGGCCTTCAGTGCCTGCCACTCTACCATTAACATTCTTAAATATATTCCAATTGCCTTAGAATAAATTCAGACTCCTTAAAATGGTCCCAAAGGCCCTCCATGATCTGGCTCTTGCCATCTTCTCCTATTTCACCTGGCATCATACTTCCCTTTACATACTCCAGACCCTGGGATTTATTCTATTCTTCCAATAGGTAAATGTCATGACGGCTTTGGGGACATTTGCAATTGCTTTTTCCTCCTCCCCCAGATCTTCATGTGGGTGACTCCTTCTCTCAAGTCAAGCGTAACAACTTGAAAGGCCTTTTTTGAGCTCAAAACCAAAGATAACAACTTCCTCCCTATCCCTGGGATTCATCCTCTATCCCATAGTCAGTAACATTTTCTCCATAGCAACTACCACATTTTTTTCTTTCTCATCTGACTAGAATGCAAGTCCATCAGAATAGATGTCTGTCTGTCTACTCATTACCATAGCCTCACTGATCCAAATAATACCTGGCCCAGAGTAGGCACTCAGTATTTTGGGGACAAATGAATACATCTTTAAGAAAACCTGTTCTTAAACATAATATGGTAATTTCTAAAAATCCCTTTAAGCTCTCACTTCTAGCTATCACTGCCATATATCCATGCTACTTTGATTCCTGTTACACTCAGAACACATAAAGTAAAACTTATTTTCACAGTCCCTGTTAGATGTGAGTCTTTCTTTGATCTATTTTTTTTTAATGGAAAAAAGTGATAGTGACTTCTCTCTATTTTGTATGTTATCAGAGGAATTAATTAATATACGAAGTCATATTGAACTTATCCAAAGGGAGATACACCACAAATCCAAAGCAGTGGTATAATCATTATTAGTCTGTGGCTCCTATAACAGAAGTTTCCATCAGTATTTTCTTCACCCAATGGAATGCCAACAGTGGGTCACTCAAAAGGCAAGGGAGAGACATTTCTTTTTGGATATGACTCTTGAGGGCAACACTTTCTCTCAAGGTGTGACAGTACAAAGGAATCAACACTCTCAGCCCAGTTGTTCACACAGGTATTTTTCAGAGTTGGATAAATAAGCTCTTAAAATCTTTTTCTTTCTTTTTCTCTGCTGTAAATGCGATATTTTGATTCTGGTTCCACTGTTTCATGGCATTTGCATGTTTCAGTAATAGAGAGGACTGACTTCCATCCCTTCATTTCAAGGAGCTGAGGCTGCTCTCAGCCCACAGGAGAACAACTCCTTTAGTCTCCTCCTCTTCTTTCCTTCTAGACCTGGTACCCTGACAGTTGGATAATGGGGTTAACAAGATGACTATCACATAAAACACTCCATTTTCATTTATGTTGATCTTTTTCACCTTTCTGAGATCAAAGGGGAAACATTCTAAGCAATACATTTCCTGGCATTAGATAGGGTGAACTAGAGTGAGTGAGGGGTAGTTAATCCAATTGTTTACCTCATAATGAGAAGTAGTTGATGTTGACAATTGAAAATAGCTAGGAATTTTTTTTTTTTTTTAAACAAGGCTGAGTGTCACATAGTTCTTTCTCATGACATTATGAGATCATTGAGAGTGACTTTTTTTTGCAGTACGCAGGCCTCTCACTGTTGTGGCCTCTCCCGTTTTGGAGCACAGGCTCCAGACGCACAGGCTCAGTGGCCATGGCTCACGGGCCCAGCCGCTCCGCGGCATGTGGGATCCTCCCAGACAACAGGGGCACGAACCCGTGTCCCCTGCATTGGCAGGCGAACTCTCAACCACTGCGCCACCAGGGAAGCCCTGTAATTTTTAAAGGATAATAGACAGTTCAGGATTTTTCTTGCCCTGATAGATTCCTCAATCAGTATACCATGAGGAAATTCTTTTTTTATTAAGCAATTTAAAATGCTTTAGAACATTTCCTTTTGGAAAGTAAGCCAATAAAAATAGAACGACTTCTAGGCTGGGCAAGTATTTTAATTCTGTCTTTGCTGTTGGCTAGACTATATATAACATTGGTTAATTTCCTTGATCTCTCTTTGAAGCTACTCTAGCCAATTCCTGCCCATCCCCCAAGATGCAGATTGGATCATCTTCTCTGCGAAGTTTTTTCACCCATTCAATCGGCCATTTGGCTAACATTGGTTAATTACGGTTAAAAACCTACTACTCCTTCAACAAATACATATTTAGACCTATTACTGATCAGACTTAAAATAGGTGCTGGGGACACAGAAAAAAGGCAAAGAAGTTAGCCTTTCCAACCCAACAATTGTGCATGATTTTGTCCTTCTTCTGGCATATAAGAGGAGCTCAATGAATATTGTAAAGAGGCTAAACACATGAATTTCATAATTTATGCATTTGCACAATGAAGAAATGAAAGTATATGAACTCTGAGGGTCTCTACTGTTCTGAACACCATAAGAAAGATAGTAAATGATTTTACATCAACTGTAGTTGTACCAGAGATAACATTGATTAGTTGACAAGCCCAGGCTGCAATGAACTGACTGTCGCCAAGCTGTCTCTGAACTCTTTGAAGTGGAAATTTTGCACACAACACCAGAGGATCCTGGCAAGTCCAGATGCTGCTTTTGGCCTCACCTGCTCATTTCTCTCCCCACCGGGAGGATTGCCAGAAGCACTAAACTTTACTGGGAAGTGCAGTGCAGGCATTCAGACCTTTCAGGGTGAGTCTGCAAGAAACTGATGGAGCAGCTGAAGGTCTAGGGCATCCTTGCTCACTTACAAGGATCTAACAGGAGATAAAATGATGAAACAAAAAGGTCTGTGTTTACAAGACACTGAAATAACTGGGCAAAAGAAAAAAGGGGAAAAAAAATCAGCAAATCAGGCTTTGTGTGTAGACCCAGCATGAGTGTCTTTTCTTCCAGTTGATGTCGGGAAGGAAATCTCAAATGCCCACTTTTTGTGAATAAAATGAAAAAAATAACCAAGGTTTATCTACATTTCTTCTAGTACCTATAACATTTGGTGAGTATCCTCTCCAGTTGCCACCCATGTCCTGTCCCTGCTGTTTTGCAGCAACCCTATTTTCTCTGAATAATCAAGGTTATAGCAACACTCAATTATTTTTCCATAGGCCTAGCGTCAAGAAGAGCCCCCAATAGCCAGGTGATAGATTCAGCACCCTGCTCGGTAGAATCATTATTATTATGAGCCCTGGAAGGAGCAATTCTTTCTGATAAATCATGTCCACAAACTCCTCGTGAACATTATTTAAAGAATCTTAGCTTAGTTTTGTGTCTCCAAATGAAAGCAAACTTTACTCCATTTTCCTAAGACCCTGCTCATAGAGTCCAGTGGACAGGCTGTTAAGAAGATTCGAGGGGATAATCTAAGCAAACAGCCCAATGATTAGATCCTCATGAGTGCTCCATAAGTGAGAGCTATTTTGATTAGAAATTCACATTCTTGATGCTTTTTCTTGTTCTTATACAGGGATTCCTTAAATTGGTGGAAAAAATAATTAACGGAGTATCTACAATTCACCGTCTTCCTCACTGCAATGCCCTTGACCACATGTCTTCTATGGCCCCAGCCCTGGCAACGGTTAGAATGAGGAGAAGAGGAAATGAGGAAAGTATGGGAGAGAAAATGAGATCGAATAATAACAAATACACTAATAGCACAGAGGGTGGTAAAATGTGTATTCTGTATTTGGAGGAGAGGGAGGCCACTTTTCCTTAAACATGACATCCATTTCAAGTCCTATTTAACAGGTCATTTCAAGCTTTGCCTTGGCTGAAGATTTCTATATCCCTTTCTTCAATATTCACAGTCTCCATCCATCCTTATGGTTTGCTTTGATGTCCTTTTAAGATTTCCTAGTAGCCCAGGGATATCCTTTCAGCATTTCATTTGGACAGCTGTTTATTTCCCTCAGGATTTTTGGAACTGGACATGGAAGCCCAGGACAAGAACCTATTACAGAGAGATCCATTTCTCTTTGCTTCTCAAGTGTGGGGTTTCTATAAAAGAGCTTTGCTGTTTGCTCAAAACCACAAGAGATTACCTAAAAGGTGATTTTACTAACAAGGAAAATTTTGAAACCTATAACCCATAACAACATTAATTCAGTGCTTATCATACTGTTGATGATTTTTGGAACAGAACTGTCTTTGCCACATTGGTCATTATCAGATCTGTTGCGTTAACCTAAGCATTTCTTCCACTTCAGTTCATTTTTTTACGTTACTTGATCCTGTAGCAAGGTCACCATACACTATATTTGTCTCCTGGATAGCATATGGATCCAGCAACCCATTACCCTGAAGCCCCATATACCTATTAATAAAGAACTAGAGCCATTTAAGCCAGCACACCATATGGTGCCTAATTTACTCAGTAAATATATTGCTGTAAATACTCATAATTAGTACTCCTACTAATCATGCTGGTTTCTAGAAAAAAATCTTTGGAAGCAGTCACTTTTAAAATCAGGATCTTTGTTTTAAAGCATATTTTCCCTTTGTTACACTTAAAATATAACAAATATTTATTAAGAATATTTTATGCACTGGCTATTGGGTTAAATTCTGGGATTAAATAGATTTATAAAATCTGGATGCCACTGCTTTAAAAAAAAACATCTAGGGGCAACTCAAATCATCAGGATATTGTAATATTGCAAACATAAAAATTATAAATGTTGTATGGGTAAGTGTGCTGTGGTAGAGACTATTTCATTTGTATCAGTAACAATGATTTTTTTTTTAAAAAAATGACCAATTAAGAAGCATACATATTTGCCAGGTATGCCTTTTATACATCTTGTCATTCAACCTTTACAAAAACAGTCACAACACTATTGGGTAGATATTAGCACCTCGATCTTAAGATGAGGAAACTGAGGCATAGAAAGTAAATGGCTTTCACAAAGTCATACAAAAAGGGGCCAACCTAGAACTCACATAAAATTTCTGCTTAAATCTAATCCTCAGGTTCTTAATCATTATACCAAACTGTTCCCTTGTGTCAATTTTATCTTGCTAACCAGACTGTAAGCTTCTAAAAAGGCAAAGCCTAAAAACCATCCACTTTTTTCCCGATGACCCTTACTCTTCTTCTAGGCTGGTGCCCAAATAATATTTTCGAAACGTGTGTTTTGAGCAGTAAATGCACAGCTCATGTCTCTAAGGAAGAGTGAAATTTCCAGTGCTCAATACTTGCTTTGTGCAATTTATATGGCTCTCTTTTCACACGTTATGAAAATGGCATGTATCACTCCTGAACCAGCATGAGGGCTTACAAAGAACAGAATAGACTTGATAGAATAACCTTTTGATGTTCATGTATTGATTACTGATTATTATTACCAATGGTATATTGATTACTGAGTTATACCTATTTGCACATACATTGTTAAGTGGCTTAAAGCATTAAGTGGCTAAACCTGTTTTAAGAGAAGTAAGACAAACTAGGAAAAAACAGAAATGAGCATAGCTTTCAACTTTTGACATAATTGGACAGAATGAAGAACTTATTTTCTGAGATATAAGGTTGAGTTAGAAATAGACTTTTAACTTCTTTGCTGAGTTTTTTTTTTTCTTTAAATAAAACATACAAATGATACCTGGCTGGCAGGGTCTCCACAGACTATAACCTAGAAAGCTAAATATAGTTTTTGGTTTTGATTTTCTGAAAGTAATACTTAGTTCAATGCAAATACTTAATTTAATGTCTGGTCCTGGACATCCCTGAACATGTCACTGGGCTGCAGGTCCTCAGATCTGTAACTGTATGGCACTACAGTTGGCCCCTTGGAAGTGAATTACTCTACTTTCCATTTTTAATGCCCAGGTCAACTAAGTTTATATTTATTAATTTTATTAAATATATATTCAATTCGGGATATTTGATTTCTACTTGAAACCTATAATTTAATAATTTGTGAATAGAGTGGTCATAATTGGTGATAAGGGTACTTTGTGTTGCAAGTACAATGTCAGCTGAACCATTCCCTCACACATACATATACATGCACACCGACATGCTTTCTGTATACAACAGACTGTATAAAAACTCTCTTTTGTGGGTGGCACAAAGGCGCTGCATTTCTTAGCAGCTTGTAGACTCAAATCTGAAGATTCACAAAAGGAACCAGAATGCATCTTGCAGAGAAAATAACAGCATGAAAGTGAGTTGGGAAATGCCATTCTATTTATTTCAATACCTTGTTTCAATGTATTGTACATGACTCATGCTAAACATCAGGGCAGAAACTGTGCATAAGGCTTAGTCTACAATAGATATCAAATTGCAACAAACTGCACTTCTGGGGGTCCAGCTGAACACTAGTGAAGTAAAGCATCAGGTTTCCACTTTGAGGCTCAATTACACCTATCTTCAATATCTTATACATTTTGGTTCTCTCTACACATACCCAGATGGCATGTCTTTTCCAGAAATGCTTTTTCAGGTACTCTTGGCTCAAATTCCAGTTTTCATTTCACATTACACTGAGATTTAATTAGAAATAAATTTTTAAAACAGTTTTTGAAGTAAAAACGAGAAGATACTGGCAAAAAACTCATGGCTCTCCCTTGTTATTTCTCTACCTAGTTAGTTGTTTGTGAAACACCTAGAAACAGTAACAGATGTTTTAAAATGCTTACTTGAAAAAGCTAGTCCAAACTATTCACAGGGAGACAAACATCGGTGACAGAAAAGCCATACGTGAATAAAGAGAGCTTTTTAATAGTTATTTCTTTAAATGGAACAACTTCAGAAACCATCACTATCAAGCACTTTATCAAGCACAATTCAGTAGGCAAAGCACATTCTTTGTCTCTTTACCCTAACCAGAATGGCTCTCTCAAACCCAAGCCAAATGTTTATTAATGAACTCAAAAAAGGTAGGTAGGTAGGCAGGTAGGTAGATAGATAGAAACTTAGGTTGAGTCCAAAGAATAAGGAGACCCTCAGACAATGATTCATGTACAAATGACTTACTAAGGAAGCACTCCCAGGGAAACCAGTAAGGCAGGAGGGAGGCAGGGCAGGGAACAAGGGAGCCAAATAATCACAGAGGTAGTTGCAGTGTGATCCTGCAAGAGAAACCTGGCACCTGAGCAGCTTTCCAACGACGGGCAAGAGAGGAGTAGACGGAGGACAATTTTCCTAAAAGTGAAAAACACACCGGCTATTACCATAGAAAGCATGTTGAAGCTGGGAGATCCACAAAAATCCAAAGGGATTGGTGCAGAGCACCAGTATTATTTGGGTACAGATAGATATTTAGTCAAAACATTGCCAAGAAACATTTAAACCCCAAACCTAATTTTCCATAGGAGGACAGCATGATTCAATGAGGTCAAATGACCTCCTCAGGATCCCACAGATTAAATGTGGCAGACTAGGTGAGGACCCAGGTCTCCAAACTTCCAGGTCAGAGGACTTCCCATATTCTCTCCGCTGCCTGCAAAAGCTACGCATGCTCAAATCAGTCCTGAAATCTACCGAGATTCTCTCCTTCAGGATTATCTGTGTGGTTTGGCAGCCATTCCAAGATCAGTTTTGTGCTCTGAAGTGAGTCTTCTGTCCTGCTTTGTTCAGTAACTGCACCTTTCCTTTCCCCTTGTCCTGGTGATGGTTGGGCTCAGAACAACATGATGTTGCATCAGTTTGACATGATCGCATTGGTTTATCTGAGAAGACACTGAGGCAAAGACAATGCAAATTCAATTCTGAGAATATCTGGGTATTTAAACTGGAGGCTTAATGGCTTCTCAGATAAAGCTTTATTTTAGAAACCGCATTTCAGAATTAACAAGTGTATCCTCAATATTCCTAAAAGAGCCTGGGGAAATACTGTGAGAGCTATCCGTGCTATTCATCAGAATGAAAATTTAGTTTCTGAAGCTGGGACAAAGATATTTCTTGAAGTGTCACAATTCATCTAGAAGGTTGTTCCAGACAGTGAGAACCACATGCTCAAAAGCACTGAGGTGTAAAACACTATGGTGAATGGGAAGAACATGTAAGCTACTCAAGAGTTTTTGGAGCAAGAAAGGCAAAGGATACAGAGTAGAGATGTGAGTGGGGGCAGGATGGAGAGGTAAGAGACACGACCAACAGAGGTAGGCTAGAGACAGATTCTTAAGGGCTTTGCCTATTTTACTAATAAACAACATAGGTTGTTTTAATGGCGAAGAGAAACACTGAAAGATTTTACAAAGGAGGAGAAGCAATCAGGGCTGCTATTTAGAAAGTTTAATTGAGCAACTGTGTGTAGGATGCACAAAAGGGGTGCAAGAGAAAGTCAAGGGGAATTCTTGCAATAAAGGCTGGGAGGTAGGTAACAGATCAGGCTGAGGCCATTTCTGAATGGAAAGCAGAGAATACATTTTAAAGTATTTAGTCGGTAGAATAGAAGGGACTTAATCCAATCAGTAATTAACAGCAGTGGTTAAGAGTGGTACCTCCCATCCTCACTGTTGTGAAACAGAGTGCATTCACACCAAATTATACCGTCTTCCAATCTTTCTCTTCTCTAAGATGCTGCTTGTCCAATAAAACAAACAGTATAGGTGCCCTTTCCTAGGAGATGAAGATCACTTTTGCATAGACACTGTGCTTGACAAGATCTTGGCCACTCAAGACGTGGGGCTTTGCAAGATGGGAGAGAAAAGGGGAGGAAAAAGAGATCATTCCTAAAATAGAAACAAGCCAGGGATGTGCAGCTAGGTGAAGGGTCTGACATATTGACAAACAGCTCAGGAGTGTTCATAATTAGAAAATAGATCCTTGGACCTCCACACTGTAATGCTAGAGTTGGATTGCTCCTTTCAGTATGTCACTGTGGACTGCTGAAGTGAAACTGGGATGCATTCAAAGACCAGAAAGAAAAAGTGTCTTCGATAAATGAGAGAGAGAGACAGAGACAGAGAGGAATAATAGCAAGAGAGGAATAGAGAGAGGAGAACTATCAAAGAAAACAGAAAAGACAGAAAGAAGTATTTTTTATCAGTTTCAAATAAAGTCACAGAAATGGCCTTTTATTATAAAAGTCTTTCACTCCCTATGTGCTTATAATCTCAATAGTTTGACCTGGTTACAGGCACCTTTTGGAGCAGTCGCCTGCAATAGAAAAGCAGCACCTCTTTCTCTGAGTGATGTCATAGGTCACTTTTGACACACAGAGGTGGCGGTCAGAGATCATTCTGAACATTGAGCAGAAAAGTCCACAGCCTATTGCTTCTATCAGGGACAGTGCCTCTTCCTTTTTAATAGGACAATTAAATATATTTATCTCTTAGCATCTTATACAGTTGTCAATCAATAATTAAGGGAAAAAAAGAAGTGTTCACTGATAGGGCTAATATAAAGACAGGGCATCCTTTATTTGAAGGTTAAGAGTTTATTTGAAAGTAGCTTTAATTCCTGACTTGACTTTTCAAGTAAGACTCTGTCCCAAACATCTCTCACGTCCCAATCCACCAGCACCCCCGCCACACACACAAAGTTTTTTTCCTTCCTAGCACTCTCTGGCTTCTGCAAACTTTCTCCCCTTATCTCATCACGAGCCTCAAAGCAATTCCTTTTTGGGGAGCAAATTTCCTCCACCCTTCCTTCTGCCTCGACTTTTAATTCACCTGTCAATGGACATTCTTGCTTCATTACTTGCTGACAGCTCAAAATGCAAACCTGGTCCCCTGGCAAATTACTTCTAATCATTCCCTTCCTTAACATTATCGCTTCAGTGGACTGTCAGGGGCATTCAGCAGACTGTGGAAGATAGAAGCCTGCCGTGGCTCTGAGCACCATCATCTCTGGCCTTGAATCAGACAGAGTTTTACGGGACGTGCTACCGGATTCCTCCCTGAAGACTGGGTATGCCTTCCCCCACTGCTGGGAGTGTCGGCTGCTGACAGTTCGTAGTTCGGTCCCTCTGCAAACTGTCCTCAGTCATGCAATGCCCGGCTGGTTAGATGAGGATGCAGGGTACAGAGACTCAACTCCCTCTGCTCAACCTGGGACATCTGACAAGGACCAGCTTAACTCCAGAGTTAGCTGTGGGACTGCTGAGGGTTTATTTGTACCTGCATCTCAGTCCACATTATTCTTCTACCCATGCCTACTTCCCTCACTCCCATTCAGGAACTGTTTCACAGTGTGCTCCCCAGAAAACCCCCCTGCACACAATCTTCATTTCAGAGTCTCTTTCCTGGAAACTGGACCCAAGGCGGCAGTGAAAAGTTCTTCCTCTTCCTGCTTTGTGATTCATTTGCATGTGTTTCTCTTGAAGAGATTATACTCTTCTACCTGCATCACTGACATGACTTTTTATTTGTTACATGGATTGTTCATCTTAAAATGCCCAACAGGGGCTCCGGCCGTGGGCCTTTCTGCCAGCCTGGCTCAGTCTCCGAGGCCTGGTCATTAGTCACCAGATGACAGGCGCTCATTAAGAGATGGAGACCATGCAACCAGTTGTAAGGGGATTTACATTTTTGCTAAACTTCTTTGACTTCAGCTTGATTTTTTTTATAGAATTGGTCTCATTTTCCCAAATTGTGCACCTGTGCTCGTGGCGGCCACTGGGCAGAATCCCATCCTTTATTTTCTAATCTAGAATGAAGCGGGGCACATGTGGATACTGGATAGCCAGTGCCAGGGATTTCTCAGTGTCACATGTCACTTGTTTTGTTTCAGAAAATGTTATCGATTCTAGGTATTGCTGACTACAAATCTGGCCAGGAATTGAGTCATATTTGATCAGTGCTACATTACATTGATAACTCGTCCTCCAGTGTGCACACATATGGATTGGAGAAATTGTAAAATGCAGATTGCTGGGTGCAAATCCTCAGTGATCCTATTTCAGTAGGTCTGGGGTAAGGAGGAGACATCTGGAATTTCCTCAAGGACCCCAGGTGATCCTGGGCACCTCAGCCTCTGCATTCTAAAAAAACTGGACTCTATGTTCTTTGTTTTCTCTACAAAAGAACCATCGCAAATGTGATAATTGCAGGCCTATCTTGTTTTACTACACTTCACGTTATTGTACTTTGCAGATATTACGTTTTTACAAATTGAAGGTTTGTGCCAACCCTGTGACAAGGAAGTCTATTGGCGCCATCTTTCCAACAGCATTTGCTCACTTCATGTCTCTGTGTCACATTTTGGTAAATCTCCCAATATTTCAAACTTTTTTAGTGTTATTACATCGGTTATGGTGATCTGTGATCAGTGATCTTTGATGTTATTACTATGACTTGCTGAAGGCTCAGATGACAGCAGTTTTTAGCAATCAAGTATTTTTTAATTAAGATATGTACATTGTTTTCTTAGCTATAATGCTATTGCACACTTAATAGACTACAGCATAGTGCAAATGTAACTTTTATATGCACTGGAAAACCAAAAAATTTTTGTGACTTTCTTTATTTTGATAGTCCCTTTATTGAAGTGGTCTGGAACTGAACCCATGATGTCTCTGAGGTATATATCTAGTTGGTTTGAAGACTTCCAAACAAGGAGGGGCTATAAAATTTAGCTAGACTTTCGTAGACCAGGTATAATGAATAATAAACAGTAAGCATCCAAATGGACCAACATTATCTTGTACATAAAATGTTGCCATGTATTAAAAAGCTTATAATACCTAACCCTTCATACCCCTCCCTCCATTAATTTACCATATATTAGCTACTGTAAATATAGAAAATAGGCACTTCAAAATGGTGAGTTTTTTTTAATCCGGAGGATAAGTAAAAGAGAATGTGTTTCCCAATGCTACTTATCTCTGCATTTTTAAAAAAAATCAGTGTGATACTGGAGATAATATAAAGACCTACCCACACACTCAGATAAAGAGAATGATTGCAGTCAGGGGAATGAAAGGGAAAAAAGAAAAAAAAAAAAAAAAAAGAAAAAAAAACCCACCTCTGAATAGCATTGCACCGTGGAGGTTGCATTATTAGGTGCCAGGGGAACAGCCAATGGTTACAAGAAATATATGACTCTAAATTAAGATAAAAGTGAATGGCTAAAGGAGAATTATTCGAGCATCTATGAAACACATCTTCTGACAGTCCTCTCAACTTCAGCCCACAATTTTTGTTTTCAACATCTTATAGTTTGAAAACCCAGTCACCAGGATAGCATGTCTTTGCATCTCAGTAAAATGTGCCAAACACAAAGGACTCAGAAGCCCACTGGACAAAGCAGACTGACATTCAAAACCATGACAGAAAGACCTTATTTATGAT
This sequence comes from Kogia breviceps, assembly GCF_026419965.1. Classification (NCBI taxonomy): domain Eukaryota; kingdom Metazoa; phylum Chordata; class Mammalia; order Artiodactyla; family Physeteridae; genus Kogia; species Kogia breviceps. The sequence continues at coordinate 23,560,952 of NC_081312.1, forward strand.
CTTTAAATTTGTGTCCCTGAAGGAAAAGTTCACAGTATAGAACTTTCAATCTCATCATGAAACCCTTACTTCTGAGATCAGACAAGCAAACCTTTCAACACACTTTAGAATATTAAAGATATTCACCCAAACTATTAAATAATGTGTGTGATTGGAAAGTGGGGGTGGAAGAGATGAAATATCCTTCCGTATTAGTCTGTTTTGGATTTGGAATTTTCTTAGGAGTAGTACTCCAACACAATTTAGGAAATCTATTCAATAATGTAAGATGGAAACAAACACAGACACTTCTAATCAATTGAGACACGAATAATAGCACCTTACATTCTGTGATGAAGGTATGGGCACAGCACAGAGGGAGGAATTGGTTTCTCCTAGAGTTGGGGTGAAGGGCTATCGGGAAGTCTTCACAGAAGAGAAGACATTTGAACCTCGTGGATCAGTGGCAGTGGCTGGTCAAAGGTGAAATGGGAAAATATATGTAAACTGAAAAGGAGATCCTGAGCAAAAGTCTAGAAATATGAAAATACAATGAAATTTCAGGATACAGTGGTCGAATATGGCTAAGATGAGTTAAAGACACATATTTAGAAATGGTAGGTGCTATCTGCAAAACTAAGGAAAAGTTGATAGAGATCAGAAATTATACTAAAGGGACTCATTCTTTGGGGAATAATCAATCTTGTAATCATTGAGAACCATTGCTGGCTTATTTGCTTGGGAACGGTATGACCATATCTAATTCAGCAATGGTGACTCTGGCTGCATGCAAAGACCAGATTGGAGTGGGGAGGAGAGAAGCAAGGATACCATTAAGAAGCCACTGTCAGGTAAAGGCTGATGAAGTCTGTCCCTAGATCACTGAAGACAAACTAAGTGGAGGAATATTAAATCAACATAATTTAGTAATTGAATAGAAGTCTATTAACAGAAACTAAAGCTGCATAGCTCATTAAAATTTATTTTTCCTTTTTTTTCTTTTCATTTAGTATAGCTGGTTTATTTTAACCTTCTGAACAATTAAAGTCTTTAGTCTTGTTTCGCAAAGTTCTGTCAAGCCAGATCTCCTATACTGAGTGCTTGTAAAATTGATTTATTTAACTCAAATATAGGATTTTACATTTATTTCTTTTAAAGTTAATTTTGATGGCTTTTATTTCTTTATCTAGGTTGTCAATATCAGTTTTAATCTTGATCTAGCATCTATTGTTATTTGCAAATTCTATAAGTGAAAATTTTAATTTTTATTAATTGTCATATGACCGTGGTTAAATGTAGGACAGTTGTATTTATACAGAGACACTCTTTTAAATGGTTTCATTTTGGGTCAACATATAGTCAATAATCAATATTCTCCCTATATTATGTTATACATTTTTTATTTTAACAAACACTGACTATAGAATCATAAGAAAAATCTATGGAACATCACAGAGGACAGGTCTCTACTGAAGAATAGTTCTATAACAAATTTTCTTATAAAAAACTATGCACATTTGCAAATTAATGGCAGAGGGCTAGAGTCAGGCATTCTCTTCTCCGACTGCTACTCTTAAATAGGTATTTACCATCTGGTACCTCAGTTCCTTTGTTTGCAAAATAGAAAGATTTTTTAAAATGGATTCTTCTTTAGCTTACAGGTTGTGAATCAAGGCTAAAATCATCCGTTCAACTATGCTTTCAGCTTCTGTTCTGAGAAAGGGCGTGAGACCCAGAAGACCCGATCTGTAATTACTCTGAATACCACAATGAGGTCAGTGACTTCTGACCTGGCAGAGGGGGGACAGTGCAATTTGGTCATTTTTTGGAGAAAATAATATGTGTTTACAGATTAACAGTATTCTAAAAAATGATAGCAGCAGAATCCTATGGATTCCTGAAAAGATCAAGTATTGCATACATGTAAATAATCATAAATTAAAGAACAGCAGGGCAGAGATAAGCTAATTAATAATAAAAATTATTATAGCCATTTCTAGAGCAATCATTTAAAAGACTCACTATAAGTTTCAAACATCACAGACTCTTCTCAATGGATACAGTTATGTGGTACTTAGAGTACCTTCCCACTGCCATGAGCAGAGAATCCCGCATCAACCAACTGAACACAATCTCCTGTGATGAGTTCTTGATACTAAGGACATATAGGCAATAGAGGTGTTTTTTGTTTGTTTGTTTGTTTTTAAGCAACCAGAACAAATTTAGAAAGAGAAGGAAATTTGGGAAGATGTTTGACCTTTATACCAATAACTTCTCTCTTGTTTTCCACAGCTGCAGGCCAACCTTGGGTCTAGGCTGGTCACGTGGAAAGCCCAAAGGAAAGAATCCAGTGTGCAATTAGAGTTTGCACAAACAAACCTGTTACTTTTTCAGGCAAGTGAATCTCTCCTCAAGGAGCGGGAAGTCAACCGTGACACAGCAAAAGCATAACCTCTACTACCCATCATGTCTGAGGTGCCTCAGCATAGACTCTAGAACAGCAAAATTCTCACCAGCAACATACACCCCATCTTTAACGCATATGGTGGCTTCACAGATGTGGTCTTAAATGTCCAGATATAGGAATGTGGAATTTTTCTTCTCCTGTACTATTTATACTGTTGAGGTCAATTTCACTGAAAACCAAATTAGGGCTTATTTTTTAGCCATTAGGTAAAGAATTTTGAAAATAAATTTTTGGTGCATACTGATGGATCTTTTAAATGCAGTTAAATGATGTAAGTTCTACAACAAAAATTCGTCTACATCCTGGGAGATAAAATTTTAATATTGAAGAAAGTGCACTTATTTCTGACAAGAAGATAGTGATACAGAAATGAAGCACCTATGGTCTTCCCTGGTGGCACAGTGGTTGAGAGTCTGCCCGCCGATGCGGGGGACACAGGTACGTACCCCGGTCTGGGGGATCCCACATGCCGTGGAGCGGCTGGGCCCATGAGCCATGGCCGCTGAGCCTGCGCATCCGGAGCCTGTGCTCCGCAACGGGAGAGACCACAACGGTGAGAGGCCCCCGTACCAAAAAAAAAAAAAAAAAAGAAAGAAATGAAGAACCTATAGAAACCTAAATACATTATAGCCTTAATTTCTAATATCAAGATTTTAAAACTCTTTCTCTCTCCAAGGATATTGTGCACAGACAATTCTTCTTATGTGGCACTGAAGTCCCTTGGATCAAGAACTACCTGTCCTTCTAAGGAAAGACACTCAATTCTTTCACTCTAAATAGGGTAAGTGTTTTCTGGTTATCTTCCAGAGAGGATGATGGATCTACACTGATCAATCTGTAAGTCAATAACTAGAAGCTCTTGTGAAGAGGCCCATGCATCTGTAAACAGCTCAGGGTGTTAGTCTATGGCTCTTATAACTTGGCCGTCATAATGACAAGCTCATGCCTGGGAATTTCTGGGGCAATATCTATTGAACTACTCAGTTTAGTAATAATAGTTAAGATTTATAATAATGTATTATGTGCCAGGTACTATGCTGGGTGGTTTCTGTTTTATCTTTACAGGGTTCCTATAAAGAAATCCTGTTACTTATGTTTTATAGATGAGGAAACTAATGCTTAAACAGGTTAAATAATTTGGCCAAGATCACTGAGCAAAGAGTTCAAACACAGCAAACTCTCACTCCAGAGGCAACACCTAAATCATGACTCCATCCTGTTGCTTTGTCAGATACATGGCAGACAAAGGAGCCCTACTGTTACATAGAAAAAAGAGGTTGTCTTATCTATAGAGGGATCAAACCCATTTCCCTGGACCAGCACCATCCTCAAATAAAATTCTCAAAAAAAAAGAAATTACAACAAAGGAAAAACAGCATCTGGCATCTCAGATACACCAAAAGAACTCATCTCTCTTTGCCTAACTTTGAAGGAAAAAAAATATCAAATTCTGTGATTTCATGTCACCTCTAACTAGGTTGCATATGGTATTTAAAATACTTGCCAGAGGGAGTATGACTGGTGGGGACTCTGCAATGCACAGCCCTAATTTAATTTAACACCGGGAACATCTTCCTAGAGATCACTAAAACCACTTTTCTCATAAGACTTTGTTTAATAGTCCAACCATCTATAAAAAGTAAAATTAATTGACAAAGATAATGTGCTGCATTTAGAGTATTCTCTTCAAGAACACATCTGCCCACTCCCTTTACCCCTTCCTTGTTAATTCCCACTATATTTCTTTTTATACAGGATTTTACAGATCTGTTTCAAACTCAAAACGAAGCAGATTTTCAGGTCTTGAATTCATACTACAGAAACCTATTTTGTGATTCTAATCCTCAGTCTTGCTTATTTCTCATTTTCCACATTTTGTGCCACTAAGAGAAAAGGAACAGCACACTTCTAACTCTTGTGCCCAAGTTGATTTTGTGTGCACGCTGAAAAAAACAAAATCTGAGTTACCCAAATAAGGCTTAGAAGTAGCATTCCCTAAAATGCTAGACAACTTTACATTTTCTGTCTGGCTCTTAAAGGAGCCTGCTCAAATACTCAAAAACTGGGTTGATTATTTGAAATCAGACTTTAATCAAGGTTAAATGTGGAGGTAAAGGAGAGAGTAAAGACAAAGATATATTCTCATCACCAGATGTGAAAGCAATACCCCATAACCAGAGTCAGGTGCTTAGAGGACATCGATCATAATACTTATTACATTGGTAAGTATTACACAGACATCCATGCCACCAACACACACACACACACACACACACACACACACACACACACACACACATACACACACACACACTCAAAGGATCCTTGAGTAGAGAGCTCTATCTTAACTTTTCTTTCCAGCTCCAGCACTCAGCACAGTGGCTGGCTCCTCAGAATTTAGCAATTCCTTGAACAGATTGGCTGCTTTGAAACTGCAACAACTTTTGCTGTTGTTGTTGCTGTTTTTTTAATCACCACTGATACACATGTATGTTTCAAGAAGCACACGTTAGGTTTGTTTTATTTGTTTGTTTCTCTTCTAAGGACACCGAGACGGAATGGGTAGAATAAAATTTAAAACTGAAAGTGCCAGTAAGGTTCATCTTAATATAAAAAGGACAAACCTCCTGAGGAAAGTTTAAAAAAAAATCCGAGTGAATTATTCTGATATTTCCTTTCGAAACATTCAGTGGCTGACTGAGTTTCTTCCTTTCATCTAGTATCCTTGAGACCCAGATAGACTTTCACAGTTTCCTGAGACTTTTCTCAGCCCTTCTGGTAGCTTTGGCAAAGGCTGTTGGTATCTCCCCTCCAGTCAATGGAAACACATCACTTAAAAAGCAGGTCAGTAGGATTGCCAGTGTCTGCTTCTATCTGACATGATTCCCAATTCTTGCCATTTCTTTCAAATCTTTTATGGAAGGAGGAAAAATGATCAAAGGGTAGCAGGAAACTCCAAACTCCAAAACTCACAATAAACAGAAATGCTCAGTGTCACCTTAAACATTTGGGGGGAAATCCAAAAGAACAAAGGAAAACAGAAGCAGGCAAAAGAATAAACCATCCAGGGAAGAATCCTTACTATCAGCTGAGAAGTTAAAACAAAAACAAAAACAAAACCTCCACTAGTATGGAGCAAAGATTTTTTTATAACACTTCTCAGGGTAGGACAGTTATTCCGATATGTTACCCATGTCTTATCTTTTATCTCCTGCCTCCAGAAGCTTCAAACCCCAGAAACTCCTCACCCCCAATAGTCACCATCCCTTCCTCAACACCTACATACTAGTCACTCAGATTCCTTTGAAAATTTATTAACAGTGACATGTGGAAAACACAAAGCCGTTTCCATTCCATTAAATAAACACACTATGTTAACCTTCAGTACAAGAAGTGGCTGTTCATTTTTATAGGTGGCTGTAAACAGACTTGGAGCTTCACAAAGCCAAGATCAATAGAGTGTTGGCAAACAGTAATAATCTCATGCACACTCTATCGACAGCTGCTCAGAAAATATAGCTTGATTCTGATGGGCCCGATTACTGGGCCCTTGGCCAGCCTTTTGACGTCCTCTGAGTGAATGTCAAAATGTCAAGAAAGTGCCTCTATGGGAGTGAATTCTACAGCAGTCTCCTGACGAACCAAATTGGCCAGGCTCTGATATCTGGTAATGCAGACCGGTGGAAGGGAAGCCAAATCTCCAGCGAGAGGGCTGCTCGAGACGGGATGGTGATGCCATATGGCTGTGCGGATGTCACAGGGGGTTGTCGGTGCTACCGTCAACTATGTCTCCTGTAATCACTGTGCTCATATTAATGATGGAGTGGGAGCAGGGATGAATATATTACAGACGATGGTTATTTCTGCCTCTCCTGCCAGGCAGAGATTAGATTTCACAGTGGAAAGCACTGGTATTCACTATAGACCACCCCTCAATGCCTGCTCTTGATCTAACCTTCCTATGTGAGTCTATTCTTTTCTCTCCTTCTCTCCCTCTCCTCCAACCCCTCACCCTTTCGTTTCTGCCTCATCTTTGCATTCTTCCTCTACAGAGCACACAAATGACTGCAAAGACACAAACAGCCTAGGAGTGATGAAAGAGCTCTAGATTTGGAATAGAGGCCTGGGGTCTAGTGTCAGCTTTGCCTCTAACTTGCTGTGTGACTCTAGACAAGCATTTGTCTATCTTAGCGCCTACCTATTCTGGTCTATAAAATGGATTGAGGCATGATCCATAGGATCTCAAAATAGTCTTTCTGTTTTAAAATTAAACTAGAGTGTGGGTACAGAAGACCCGGATTCGTGTCATGGTTCATCTGTTTACTAGTTGGGTGGTTTTCTATTTACTTTTCTGATATCTCATTTCCTTATTTATAAAAATGAGTATCATAATCTCTAGTCCATAAGATTATTAGGACGATTAAAGGAGGTAATATAAAAGCACCAAAGCTCTTTAGAAAGAAGAGTTAATTCTTATGATGAATCTAAGACTGATAGAAAAATATACATGGAAGAGATTATCAACATAGACACATTCCAAGCAATCTTTGCAAGGCTCTGACTCAGGAACTGGAGATTTTCCAAGGACCCAACCTGTCTCTCCTAATAGCTAAAAACATACACAAATAAGTTTGGGGTTTGGGGGTCACTTAAAAAAGAAAATATTACAAACTAGTTTTATTGAATAATTTTCATATACCAGGCATTGAGCTAGCACTTTGTATAATTTAGCTTTTTAATGCTCTCAACAACCCTAAGAAGTAGGTTAAATTTTGTGTTCTACTTTATAGAAATCAATCGTAGAGGGGTTTAAAAAATTCCAGTGGTCCAGCAACTTTGACTTGTACCCAAGTGTGACAACTGTCTGTGAGCTTATTAACCCCTAAGCTATGCAGCCTCCATTATTTACAAACTCTCATACAAGACTTGGGATGTTTCAAAAAACAACTTGCTGGGCTTCCCTGGTGGCGCAGTGGTTGAGAGTCCGCCTGCCGATGCAGGAGACGCGGGTTCGTGCCCTGGTCCGGGAAGATCCCACATGCCGCGGAGCGGCTAAGCCCGTGAGCCATGGCCACTGAGCTTGCGCGTCCGGAGCCTGTGCTCCGCAACGGGAGAGGCCACAACAGTGAGAGGCCCGCATACCACAAAAAAAAAAAAAAAAAAAAAAAAAAAAAAACAACTTGCATTCTCCCATGAAAGTAATATCCTTATAAATAAACAATAGTTACTCACTTGCTGGCAATCAGTCATTCAGCTCTTAAAGCTTAATTATGCACATGATTATACTCATTAAGGAAAAAATGAAAAAGAAAAAAAAAAATCTAAAGCCAGGGACTCTGCTTCCAACAATTGCCTATATGTCTCTCTTTTCAAAAGCAAACTATCACCTGAGTAATCCCCCCAATAATGGGGGTACTTGTATTTTGATACACCCATTTGTTGACAGAGATGCTGCTAGAATAATTTGAACCATGAATTCAGTGATATTACCTCAAATAAAAGGGTCTAAGAATGTGGTAAGAACTTAGCAATGAAGGTCTTGGCTCAGGAATTTGAGAAACCTGGGTTCAATTCCCAATTTTCCTTTTAATAGTTTTGGACCTTATGCAAATTATACAAACCTCTCTGAGGGATAAAATAATACTGTAGAATATAACTCAGACCATTAATATGAGTTTTAAATGACTTATTTATGCAAAATGCTAGCTTGCTCAGTACAGTGCCTGATACATAATAGATGCTTCAAAAATGTTATCCATTATATTATTGTACTTATGTACTCTTCTACTTTCCTTTCTTCTTTCTCTAATCCTTAAAGCCTGTTAATTTACAGATTAGAAAGACAGTCTTGAAGAGAACTTCAAGATGGTGGAGGAGACACAAGAGGGAAGAGATATGGGAACATATGTATACGTATAAATGATTCACTTTGTAGTAAAGCAGAAACTAACACACCATTGTAAAGCAATTATACTCCAATAAAGATGTTAAAAAAAAAGATGGCAGAGGAGTAAGACGTGATCACCTTCCTCCCCACAAATACATCAGAAATACATCTACACGAGGAACAACTCCTACAGAACACCTACTGAATGCTGGCAGAAGACCTCAGATTTCCCAAAAGGCAAGAAACTCCCTGGGTAGGGCAAAAGAAAAAGGGAAAAACAGAGACAAAAGAAAAGGGACAGGACCTGCACCGCTGGGAGGGAGCCGTGAAGGAGGAAAGGTTTCCACACACTAGAAGCCCCTTCGCGGGTGGCAACTGCAGGTGGCGGAGGGGGGAAGCTTCGGAACCACGAAGGAGAGTGCAGCCACAGGGGTGCGGAGGGCAAAGCGGAGAGATTCCCGCACAGAGGATCGGTGCTGACCAGCACTCACCAGCCCGAGAGGCTTGTCTGCTCACCCGCCGGGGCAGGCGGAGGCTGGGAGCTGAGGCTCGGGCTTCAGTTGGAAGCCGGGAGAGGACTGGGCTTGGCAGCGTAAACACAGCCTGAAGGGGTTAGTGCGCCACGGCTAGCCGGGAGGGAGTCCAGGAGAAGTCTGGAGCTGCCAAAGCGGCGAGACCATTGTTTTGGGATGCGCGAGGAGAGGGGATTGAGAGCACCATCGAAATGAGCTCCAGACATGGGCATGAGCCGCGGCTATCAGCGCGGACCCCCGAGACGGGCATGAGACTCTAAGGCTGCTGCTGCTGCCACCAAGAAGCCTGTGTGCGAGCACAGGTCACTGTCCACACCTCCCCTCCCGGAAGCCTGGGCAGCCCGCCACTGCCAGGGTCCCGTGAGCCAGGGACAACTTCCCTGGGAGAACACACAGTGCGCCTCAGGCTGCTGCAATGTCATGCTGGCCTCTGCCGCAGCAGGCTCACCCTGCATCCGTACCCCTCCCTCCCCCCCGCCTGAGTGAGCCAGAGCCCTTGAATCAGCGGCTCCTTTAACCCCATCCCGTCTGGGTGAAGAACAGACGCCCTCAGGCGACCTACAGGCAGAGGTGGGGTCAAATCCACAGCTAAACCCCAGGAGCTATGTGAACAAAGAAGAGAAAGGGAAATCTCTCCCAGCAGACTCAGGAGCAGTGGATTAAATCTCCACAATCAACTTGATATACCCTGCATCTCTGGAATACCTGAATAGACAGCGAATCATCCCAAATTGAGGTGGTAGACTTTGGGAACAACTGTAGACTTGGGGTTTGATTTCTACACCTAATGTTTTTCTGGTTTTATGTTTATCTTAGTTTAGTATTTAGAGTTTATTATCATTGGTAGATTTCTTTATTGATTTGGTTGCTCTCTTTCTTTTTTATTATATATGATTATATATATATATTTCCTTTTTCTCTTTTTGTGAGTGTGTATGTGTATGCTTCTTTGTGTGATTTTGTCTGTATAGCTTTGCTGTTACCATTTGTCCTAGGGTTCCGTCTGTCAGGTTTTTTTTGGTTTGTTTTCTGTATAGCTTTTAGTGCTTGTTATCATTGGTGGAT